>NW_027176153.1:13393047-13923047 GCF_023055335.1 Clinocottus analis | reverse complement strand
TGACTGAATTCAAATTAGCCTCATTTTTTCTTTTCTCTTTTTCGCCATTTGGTAAAAACATCTATAATTTGAGCTACTCAAAAGGAATCCTAATTGCTTATCTGAAAGGGACAGTGATTGGATTGCTTGAATTTCTTTATATAGGAATGACTCACAATTCCTCCGCTTGAATGACAAACAATTTTCACTGGCAAATGATGCCATGTGTCTCCTTGAGTAGGAATGAGAATAGGTCCTGTTTTCCGACATATGAATAAAACATGCACCCAGGCATGAGATAAATTGTATCCAAAAAAAAATTAAAAACCTGGAAAAAGTCCTGTATTGTTTTGGTCACCGAACACTGGCTTTCAAAACAGCACACTCTGTTTTTATACAATGTGGTAAAAAAAAATGAAACTTTCACTTGACATTATCAGCATGTGCAAATGTTGGCCTTTTTAATGATATGAAAACACTGAACTAAGCTTCTGCACACTGCAATACATCCTTCCCCAAATGAGAGCTGAAATGTTATAGGCAATTAGAAGAGTCTCTAGAATTTCCTTGAAATGAAGTGCTAAATGAAACGTGGTCAGACTGACAAGTCTGCTCTCTTTTTCACTGAAGCTCTCTGTCTTCCTGCAGCCTCCTATGCAGGGGGAAAGGTATACACTGCTCTTTCACCAAATCAAGAGGCAATGCATGTGAGCCCTATGGTAATTTTCCTTAATTATTCTTCAGGGTGATTTGCAAGGTGGATGACACAATGAGGACATGATGTCAGTCAAATAATACACTTACATGTATCTACACAGCAAGCTGAGATTCACTGGCGTACTGTACTGACTCTGACTTCTGTCAGGGACTCAGCTTATTCCACGAATGGATCAAATCAAGAAAAAACGATGGACATAATCTTTTAGCGCTTCAGATGTCATAAGCTTAAAGTTCTGCAACAGTGTACGTGAGCTGACCTCTGAGGGAAACGGTCATGACCTCTTTGTCTGCATTGAGCACATATTACGATCATTACATCTATTCCAATAGGCATCTGAGAGGAAGAAGAGGCCGGCTTATGTTTCACGCTGTTAGAACAGTTAGAAAGCCATTCATTCGAGATGGAAAATTACTTGTTTTGTCCTTGTGGAAATGAATTATCCCAGAATCATTATCTTAACTACTGTTTGTTCTTTCAGGCCAGATTGTTGACACACTCAGGACACACTGCTGGTTCCCATGCCCTGCTGAGACAAGCAGGGTCAGGGCAACCTGGCACAGGGGTCAAAAGTCAGCAAGCTGTGTCAGAAGAACACCCTCACGTATACTCAAGGTGTTTTCTGAGATTAAAAATCTTTGTTTTTGGAAGTCCTGAGGTGTCTCTACAAAAAATTCAACCAATAATCCCCTCAACCCCCAAATATATGTATTGTATTATTGCACTAAACTAGTCATCTTTTAATATTCATATTTCTTAATTGCATTCAAAGACAAGCAGTGCAATTATTCCCAATACATGAATGTTGATTCTCAGTTAATAAGCCGTCTTTGACAATTTTATCTTAGCCCTGAGACAAATTTAGCTCCAAATGCCCTGCAGGGTTTCTGTACAGCTCAATAATGCAAACAGCACAACAGACAGGTTAGTAAGAAACAGAACTAATGGCTCTGTACAGAACTCTGAACTCTGTTCAGGGTACGTTTTATACACCTCAACGCCATGTAATGCTATAATAATAACCATAAACCATTGTATTGTTACATAAACTGTAACTCACTATATTGTTACATATTATCATACATTGCATGAACAATAAACATTCTTAGTTTATTTGTTTTTAGAACATATTGAGTGAGAGCAACGTAGTGAGTGAGTTTACACAACAATTGTATCATTTGTATGCACCTATAGCTGCCCTGAGGCATAGTTTGCAGGAACAGATCAAATTATGCTAAATTTAAAAAAAGTAAAACAAAGTGCAACATGTTCTGCACTTCTGTGTGTGTGCTGCGTACATCAGAAACCAAAACTCGTCATCTGTTGATACTTAAATCAACTGTTAATATATCCAACAATTGATCTACTGTACATTTCTTTACTTGTTTTAAATTTCAGATCACATCATCTTATAAGTATATCTGTGATCACAAATACAATTTACAAACGCAAAATGCAGCTGATAAGAAAAAAGCTTCTCAAATATGTTGTTTTGGCATATGTTTATCACATGTGAGTCATCGGAAGAAGTTAAAAAGCACATTGGATGTGCAGTTGATGAAGAAGTGTCAATGTTGGAAAGGGAATTAAAGCTGTATTGAACGACTCTCCCAACCTGGACTCATCTAGAAATCGAAGAAATCTAGAAATCGAAGATGAACTAAAAGGGAAACTGCTTATTGTGTGGTCAGCCAATAGTCAATGAGCGAGGGTGAAATGGTGAAGAGAAACACAAAAAGCCTGCTTAGACTACTTCACTGTTTCTTCCTTTTGTTGCATTCTTTGCCATGCTCCCTGTTGTCTGTTGAGCTGCCACCATGTGTTTCTGGTCTGCATATTATTTTTTTGTTTTATTATAAATGGACCTTTCCACTCGTAAAAAAAATTAACATTTCTGAATCATTTAAACAATCAGTGAGATTGTTAGACCAGCTCGATGTAGGTTCATCTTTAGATGTTACTTTTTGCAGATCAGAAGCTGTTTGTTTTTTGTTTTACTCCATGCAATATCTCAGAAAAAAACTTAAAGTACAACTTTTATTTGCTAAATGTTATAGAAATTATATAGAATGAATACCAGAATACATGGCCATACCAATTAAAGCAAAAAACTAAGGATAAAAAAAAAGCAATGACAGTTAAGATCAAGAAGATAATAATTAAACCTTGAAATTGTCTCAGCCGTATTAATGAGGTCAGCTCAAAGGGTTTCTAGCTGTCCTTTAGAGGCTTTTAAACCAGCAATCTAATGCAGTCCACTTTGTGTTGGAGTGGTTTGCCAAATTGATCAGCAATTATGTACAAAACTATAACACACTGTGTGTGTGTGTGTGTGTGTGTGTGTGTGTGTGTGTGTGTGTGTGTGTGTG
Source organism: Clinocottus analis (assembly GCF_023055335.1). NCBI lineage: Eukaryota > Metazoa > Chordata > Actinopteri > Perciformes > Cottidae > Clinocottus > Clinocottus analis. The sequence continues at coordinate 13,919,981 of NW_027176153.1, read as the reverse complement.
TGTGTGTGTGTGTGTGTGTGTATATATATATATATATATATATATATATATATATATATATATATATATATATATATATATATATATATATATATATATATACATATATACATATATACATATAAGCTTCAGGCTACATTGTACAGTACTTACTCAGTGTTTTGGAACTGCTTAAGATGAGGGGTACATTGGGACTGATGATGTTTAAAAACGCTGTGATACTTTTAAAACTATGAAGTTTGAAGTGAGTGCAAACACTCGGAAAAAAAACAAACAGTACTCTAATAATGTGAGACTTTGCTTAATTCTCCAAATGAAAGATTGAACTGCTGAAAGACATGGATACAATAAAAAAGAAAGTGAAACACTGACACAGTCAGAGGTTTTCGATTTGCTTTTACCCGAAACCAGAGCTCTAGTTGGTGAAAAATCCCAGAAATGTTGAAGTAAATACCGTTAGTTATGAGATGATGTATAACATAAACTGTATTTTTCTAAAGAATGTACACAGCCACCATGGACGCCACAGTTGTAGCTGCTCATACCAGCACTTCACAGTTTTCTTCGTAGTATAAAATAAACCTTATGTGGTGCAAAACAGCAATCAGCGTGACTCTTCTTATTTGTAATATTATTCATCTTTCAATGACACCCCAAACTATAGGTTTGCTTTTCCCCTCTCTATTGTAACTTTGGGAAAGATGTTTTCAGAAATCATTTTTTTGTGTTTGATTTAGCCAACCAAGGTCACGGAGGTATCACGTGCAGATTCTGTTTTGAGATGATTTTCGGTTGAAATTAACACAACCCTCAGCAGTTCTTTTGTTCTCCCACACTTTCCTCAAATCAGTCATCGTTTCTGCAGAACGAACTGAAAGCCAAATTATCTTATCCACCTTTCATCTTCCAAATTTTTTCATCTGCATCACATTTATTGGAGATTAAAGTAGGGCTGTGTCTTTGTGGAGCACTAATTGCTATAGAGCTTCAGTAATTAAAGGACAATAAAGCCTTAGTAGTAATTAGTTTCTCTTGTTTGGTTGCTAGCCCATCAATTGTGCCTCAATAATACTGATCATTAGCATGCGCCTGGGCAGTGAGGGATGCTGGGAAAGGAGCCCTGCACACACAGCACTCCACATTCCATTCCCATGAAGCCATGGCACCGGGCCATGTGGTTAACCCTCCATGTGCTGGGCCTGGGACAGTGGCAGGCTGTGCCTAAAAGCGAAGGACCCCACTGTAAAACATAGAGGTTGCTCTGTCACACAATAGACCTGCTGAAATAATGACCGGCTTTTTACATTTGTGAAGGGGGAACATAAGAGCTGCAGCAGTGGGCAGATGCTGCTGTCACAGTTTGTGTAAAAACAATTGTACCCTTCTTGGTGTTACATTCTCCTCTTTTCACATCCAGGCTCACCTAATGAAAGCCTGTCTGCAATACTATTTAGGACTGATAAAGAGGATGTATTATCACCATTTTAATGCTGATGCATCCTAAAAACAGATCAAATTAGGTGTCTTTAAACAGAACGGCTTCAGGAGAATAGAGCATATTTCTGTGCAGGCAGGGTGTATGGATTGTGCTGTAAACTGTGGCATAGTAATAACGCCAGGCAGCAGAAAATGTGCTCAGTTCTGTACTTTGCCTTGACATGATTGAAAGACAATGGTCCCATGGATAGGCCATTTCAACATCAAATGTGCATGCACATCACAGGGCAAGGGTGTGCTATCCATCACATTCAGTGAGCTGTCAGAGGCAGCTCTCACAGCCCCAGCTTCTCACCACGCACATTGGCAACTGTATGGCAATACAAGATTAAACTCCTTTGTACATATTCCATCTTGGAATACTATATTCCAATCCACGCACAGTTTAGGAGTCATCAGTGTTAGCTGCTCTGTGTTGTTGTGTGAGGTTAATTTTAGGGCTTTAATTTGACATTTTCTTGTATTTTTTGCTCTTCTTTTTTTTATTAAAATAGCACAACAACTTAAAATACAAGCACGACTGGAGACAAACACATATGTGGTGTACTTCTTTTTAATCTTAACTAACCAAACACTGGTTAAACTGTTCCAAAAATGAACTATTTGTCAGTTTGCTTTCCTATTGCTTTAACCTATTCATAGGCATTGGAGTGCTTGGGGCTATAGGCTGTGATAGTTTTTGTTATAATAAGGGGATGTTGATATTCAGTTTGTTGCCCCGCAAAGGAAAAATAAAAATACATAAAAACATGGTTGAACTACAGAGAGAGTCCGTGCAACCTCCTCCCATCCACCTTGGCACAATAACCCATTTGGGAGCCTTTATGCAGCCCTGATGGAGGCAGAGTGCGCTTTATAATGCACAGCCGTGCACACTACTACATTTCAGCTAATCAGAAGCGCGCAGTTGCAGAAAGGAGAGCGGTTGCCAAGGCAGCCACCAATCTCCCCTCCCCCTTCTCCCTCCGTTCCTCTTTCCCGTTTATTATCGGCAGAGGTCGCATGGCAGAGGGAAGTCCGACCACTTCTGTACTGGAACCAATGCAAGAATATGCACCTCCATAACAAAGCCTGTATGGAGTCCTGAGAGCAGTGAGGAAACAGACGCTGCGAATTTATGGGCTGCTTGCTGTTCAGCCAACAAGATCTAAACAGAGAGGACCAAAGTTGGAGGTTTTGCTTTTATTTGTTCTGGAACAACGGGATAGTTTTGCCAACACGTGTGTATCCAATACATTTGTGCTCTCCCGTTTTGAGTGAGTGAGTGAGTGAGCTTTTCGCATCCTGGTGCGAGGCTCCGAGGAGGACTGCGCATCACCAGAGTTGGTGCCGAAGTTCGGCCGTGAACGGATGTGAGGGAAGAGTGTACCGAGTGAAACTCCCCCACTTCTTTCTCTTTTTTTTGTTGTGTCCCTCCTTGCTTCGGCGTTGTGTTTGCTGAGACGATAGTGAGTCAAAGACGCTGAAAGTGATTTCATGCCTTCAGTCTCGCACAACCTGAGATGGACGTGAGATTTTATCCTGCTCCCCCGGCAAATGTGGGTTCATGCTCCCTACCGACTGATCCAAGTTGTCTGAGCTCGTTGGACTATTACCACTCGAACAAGGTAAATAACTAACTGTGTTGTCTCGTGCATTGACATGCTTCACATCTCACCTGTCTTCTTACATGAGTCAACACAGCCTGCAACATTTATGCAATGCAAACGCATGCTTTTGGACGCTTTTGTTGTTTTTTGTTGTTTTAAATCCACGGGCACTCACTTGCCCCAAACACACAGCTATCCAAAACCATGTCAAGTGTCAGCAAATAAAGTGTCCGGAGCTCCGAGGATGGTTTTAATTTAGTCTGGAACGGGACGCAGCATTTGTATTCACTCTTCCTCTCGACTCAAACCTGCAATCATTCTATTTTGCTGTTGAGAGAAAACGTGTTGTCCAACTTTTCGTTTTTTCCTCTCACCAACCTGGTTATTGTGTTATTCCCTCGGTGAGATTGTGCAGTTGTGTTTCGCACAAAGCTGGCATTAAGTGTCCCACCCGATGTGGAATACCAGAGGCTGTATAGAATCCATACTGCCCCACTCTGCTCTCTGCTCCAACATTATCTTCCCTCTCAATGATTTCTTATAGCTTACATGCTTTTCCGCTGGGAGTTCAACGATTAAATGGATGTGTGCCAGTAATATACTGTTAATTACTTTTTAAAGAGAATCCACAGAGTGGCTGCTACATGTATCACTCTTTGCTCTCTCTCGGTTTGGACACTCCGCAGCATTTTACCGTGAGACCTGCACTGACTCCATTGCAAGTGCGCAGGTGGCATTTAAAACAGCATTCTGAATATTTTCTAGTTTGACATTTTCCTAGAAAAAAAAACAGTCATCATTTTATTGCAAACAACGGACCAGTGCTTAGTTAATCATGTTATAAAGAACCAAAGGAGGAAGCACCACAAGAAATCTCGTGGTGAATCTTTTGAATCTCGTCTGAATCTCATACGGCCAAAAGAGATTAAAAAAAACACCACAAAGTAAGATAAGATGACAGCAAAAGTTGTATTAAGTTCCACAAACACAATATATACCCAGTGAAAACACGAGGAAAACTGTTTTAAACTGTTAAATTAAGAGACTTACAGCTTGCGCGAGGGTTCGCAACATCTCAGCCATCTGTAAGCACTGAATTGGACTGCCACCATGGTTGGAATATTACAAATCAAAAGGCTCTGGATGTGGACTAGCTTCTGTAGATAGAGATGATTGGAGTCCTTCTGGCTTGCTTTCTCAGATAAAGATGTAGCGTCCAGGTATGACAGTGAATTGGAATGATGCACAGTTGGGGATGTTTGTCTTTTTCCGTGTGGGCAATGGAAAGTGTCTGTAACCGAACGAAACCTTCCAGTTATCAACTGAAAAGATCATCTCCCAATTTAGAGCTTAACAAAATGGTGCAACAATAATCTCTGCTCAGGTTTGGTAGCAGAAAGGTTGTTCAGGTGCGAAAGACCGGGACACAGTTTTATTCAGTGACTCACATTCGATCACAGATGAAATAAAGTCAATATAAAACATCTACTGATAAGGCAGGTTTACACCTGTGACACACAACTGGGCTCATACAACTGTCTCTCCGCAAAAGCTATCTTTTTTTAGGTCAAACGAATTAGGATCATCCTCTATGCGGATAATCTGAAGAATATGTTGATACACACACACACACACACACACACACACACACACACACACACACACACACACACACACACACACACACACACATGCACGCACTGCATGAATCCTGGAAACAAAGCCAGTAGAAATTTAATGACATGAAGTGCTTTCACAAGGGAGAAAGTGACACCAACTACTGTCACCGACACAAAAGTGTGGCGCCCCTCAAAATTAGGAGTGTTCATTTGAATTATTGAAATCCCTCCACTCCCTTCACTTTATGGAGTGGGGGCTCTTTCCACAAGGGGAGGTATAATTTGCTATCATCACATGTGTAACACTAACTACCTTCACTAGCGATGCAAATGAGGCCCGCGAGCAGCAGGGATCACTTGGTGTCCTGTTAACACAGTGCACAGGGTCAAGTTCCGCTCCTCAAGCGCTTGTCAAACTGGCTGTGGCACCATAGAGACATCCGATTTGTTATGTAGGTTCTGTATCTACGGTTCAGATCTGCCAACCGCTAATCATGTCTGACAGCCCTGGTTGGTCACATTCTGGCCCAGGTCTCTTCCTGAAGCAGCAGCGAGGCAAAAGGCTTATCATAAGCATTAAGGTCAAATGTTTTTATGGGCTTACTTTGCATATTCATGTGGATATATTTGTTGGTAGCTTAATTTGTTGTTGATTTGGTTGCCTTCTAGTTTATCTTTAGAACATTCTTTTGAGATAATGCTATTTGAAAAGAGTAAAAATAAGAAGGAGCTTTTGGTGAGCTGGTCGCAATTTGGCAACTGTGTTGAGATTTAGCTTCATTATTCCTTTCTGTCCGATTCAGTATCCTTGTTTGAAAAAAAGAACTAATTCGGAGCCTGGGAAAAGCTCTCTCATTTTATCGCTGTGAAATTAACAGTGTTTATCTGACTTACACACACACTTAATTGGATACAAATGAGCATGTGCTGGCATTTTAGCTTTATTGTCTGTTTATTTGCTAACTTATTTGTTGTCTATTCTTCAACACCGCAAGCCCATTTGAGTAATTATCAAGTTCATGTGACTTATAGAGAACCCGTGTACTGCTCATGCTTTCTGCCTTTGTCTCACAATTGGGAGCAGAGGCGTGTTTTATTTATATTAGTTTATGTGCAGGCATGCCTCTAGATGTACTCTTTCTGTTACCTAATTTAATGTACTGATAATTACCGTGGTCACTGATCACTGTGTAGAGTATTTTCGTTACTTTGGCACTGCTGTCCGTGATGAAAAATGAAATTGTGAACCTTCTCCCAGCAAAAATGTGTCATCGACTGGTCCTTAAGTAACATGAATCATTCTGCTGGTTAAACTAGTTTGTGCTAAGACTGTAATCACTGAAGTTCAGCACTGTCAAACAGAAAAGGGTAAAGAACGCAAAGAAAAGAGAGGCATAAAATGAGCAGAGACGATACTTCAAGGATAAGATGATTCAGAAAGACCCATAAATAACCCTGAAGATTTCTACTTCAATACTTTCAATACTGATTTCATTTCACTGTGAGTTACGTGTCTTTTATTACTGTGGTGCTCTCCCACAGCCGAGGAAAAATGACAGAGAATAATACCATTAAAACAGCTCTCTGCTCTGATGGTAATATTCAACTGGGCCATGTTTTAATGGTGCCTGCTGCCTTGCAAGCTGCACAATACACACATTACTCATATATACTGTGCAAATACCATAAAAATCATACTGCATCTATTGTAGAAAGCATCAAGGATAAAAACGCATTTTGTGACACAACATGTGTGACTGTAATTGTTGTTTGTCTGACACTTAGACATTTAGTTTGCTCTGTGAAATTCAACACAGTGTCTGCTCCTTTATTTGAATACCTTAATCAAACAGTGCTGACTGCTGCTGAGGTGAGGTGCTGCATACAGTAGAGCAATAGCATAGAGTGCAAAGAGAACAGGGCCTGTGTTTAAACACCCAGGCCCCACCCAGCTCATATATCCTCCCAACAACTGATATCTGCTTAGATAGGACATGACTGAAGAGCTGGCTTTGTTAGATGGTGGTCTTCTCTGCCTCAGATAAGATGGGGTATGATGTACTTCATTTGAATGCCGTATCTTAGTTTTATTTTTTATTACAGGACTGCCTGGTGTACTGTATGCTGTGCAAAGGTTTGGTTACTTTATATTAACATATTCAGTCGCTTTCCATCAACTGATCGTCCTGAAGTGAAATAAGCTCTTGAATAAACACATATTGTATTGTCAGTGTTGTCTAATTGTAAGGGGTATTTTTAGTCCCTCGAGTACTTCCACATGGCTGACAAATTAACCAGTCTGACTATACCTAATGTTCATGTTGAGTAGCGCTGTCGCTATTAGCTAATGGCAAACTCTGTGGTTTGTGACAGAGAGACAGAAAGGGAGAATCAGAGGATGAGTGAGAGTCAAATGGGTTGAAGTAATCAGTGGCCCAGTATGGGGACAGTGTGTGTATCTGTGTGCGTGCATGTGTGTGTGTGTGTGTGTGTGTGTGTGTGTGTGCGTGTGTGCGTGTGTGCGTGTGTGTGTGTCTGTGCAGGCTAACTCGGGGCCATTGAAGCGTTTTGCTGACTACAGAATCACAATCACAATTGCTTTCATAGCCCAGTGCAGAGGAAGGCCATGCATACCACAGTAAGGGCCTGTGACACACGGCGAGCAGGGGCAGAGCAAAAACAGCCACTAAATCATATTCTCCCTGCCCCAATACACGGAGAAGATTTTTAATAGGGATTCCGACCATTTAAAATCATTTCAATAAAACTGGAATTGGCTCTGACATTGGCAAAGTCACATAGCCTGCATATGGCACAGAGATTCTTGCCATATATATATATATATATATATATATATATATATATATATATATATATATATATATATATATATATATATATTATATGTGTGTGTGTGTGTGTGTGTGTGTGTGTGTGTATTTAACTTCAGTGACTCTGTGCAAAAAGTAATGTTCCTAACCAACTAAAAGATGTCTGGATCTGTTTCTTGTAACTTTTTAAGGGGGATTTTTTGTTCTGAGAGATTCAGACAGACATGAGTATTGATGAAAGGCAATAGGACACGAGATGCTGTAATACCACACACAGGATGAGGAACAGCTTTTTCATTATTTAAACTCTCTGTGTCTTGCTGTTTAGCCTTTAAATGCATTGTTTGTGTTTGATGTGGGATATGAGAGTGTCAGTATGAATGTATGTGTGTGGTAGTGGCGGTGGTGGGGGGGCTACCTATGTGCTAATTATTGGCCCTGGCAGTGCTAAGCTACTTCCTCGTTGGTGGGTACCAGTGCGTCCCCCTCAGCGTCTGTTACCATAATTAAGACTAGCAGCCCCACTGTAGTGTGCTTACATTAGTCAGCCCGGGCCTTCCCATGGGGCAGTGTGATGGCATTCTCATTCTTACTGCAGAAGAAGAAAGAAAAAGAAACTGCAGCAGCACCTGCTCCGGAGTAGGCCCCCGGGTGTTTAGTTTAATGTTGATTATGTTTGTTAATGACTGTAAACACTCAAAAGGAAAGACACGTGACAGCATGGTGAAATTGATGTGCAAACAATGCAGTATATCTGTCTGTCAGTCTCTTTAGTGGTTTAAATTTAATTGCACTGACAAGATTATTGGAGCTTTGAGCCGTCCCATCATGGGTTTTTAACACAAGACCTCAAAGTCACTCCCAATTTAGTTTTTTCTGTAAGCAGTAGGAAAGCCCTTTCAGAGTATAATAGGGAATGTGATATTAAACCGCAGATATTGTGCATCTAAGCTCTTACAGAGCCTACAGTGTTTTATGTCATTGTATTTTTGTATCTTTGAGTTTTGACTGTTATTTAAAAAAAAGCAATATAAAGTCTTGGGATGTGTAACATGAATGTTAACATGTTATTGACTACCAAATAATCATCAGATTAAGCTCTAATTAAAATAATCAATAATCACAGCCCTAGTCTGTAAATACAGCATACCTATTCTATGTACTTGATACATGTATGAATGTACATATGTACTGTGTGTAACTGTGTATGTATGCACTGTGCTGTATATGTACTGTATGTACTGTAAGTATACATGCATGGAAGGGGCTGGAAGCTGGACAAACATTCCCAGTTGTCCCAGCTTCCTGAGGTATGTCCTGTGCAAACACCATGGCCCATGGTATAAACTCCTTGCCAGGGATTTAAGGCTCTTTCCCTCCCTTGTTTTCACTGAATACCCTTTACAAATATTATCGGCCTGGGGTCAGTGCCATGTTTGCACTGCGGCCTGATGGAACAGAGCCCATCTGAAAGTTCAATTAATGGTCCGAGCCCAGACTCACACATAAACAAAATATATCAAGTTGAATGATCAGAAAACTCCTAGAGTGCAAAGCATTAATTTAGAGTATTTGTATTTATCTGAGTGTGCCTGTAGCTCAATCTAATTCTTTTGCGAGATAGATTGTCAATCAAAGTACTTTTTCTAGAGTTGCCATTCATCAGCAGATTTTTGACTTCTCACTTGAGCGCCAGTGTCTGTCATTAATTCGCCGGCAGGCATTAATTTGGACTGTAAGAGGATTCCACTTGAGGAAGACAGGGTTGATAAATCCATATGAACCTGAATATGCTCTCTTTCCTCTTTCCCCAGCTGTGACTGTCTCCACTTGTCCCTTGTCTGTCAGGAGCATGTGTTTATTATGTGTGACATATTTAGCAGGCAGATATAATTGCCCGTGCAGGGCTGTAATCGTCTGCGTCCAATTCAGTCAGCAGAGACTGCGGGAGCCCACAGAGCCACCGAGGTAATCAAACTGTGGCTCATTCTTTCTCTTTGAGAGCTAATGATGAGCTTCATGATCGTTTACAATGGCCAGTGAGAGAAGTGTGACAGAAAGTACAGTGGTAATACCATGGTTTTAGGCCTTGCAATGCTATTATCTGTGGTTTAGGAATCACCAAGAGAAAAAAAAGAGTAGTGTATGGAAAGTTATGGAAAGAGAAAAGAAATAGAGATAGATGTTGCTAAAAAAAAAAAGGGAGGTATAGAGGTTAGAAGAGACTTGTGGGTTGAGAAATGGGAGGGAAAGCAAGAGAACTAGGCCTTCTCTTTGTGTTGTCGACCTATTTAGTCTCAAGCTGGCCGCGCGCCATGTCAATGACTGACGTCGCGAAGAAAAACAAACAGAGTAAAGAAAAGTAGGATTTTGGAAATTATGACATACGGTCAATGGTGTTGTACTGTCGAGGACTCCGTCTCTCTGAACTAGGCCTCAGCAACCTCATAGCAGCTCAGAAGGGTTCTTAACACACAGGAAAGGAAAACTTGAGCGAATCTTTATATAGAATTGTTAATAACACAGTAGACAGTAGTGAAAAACCATAGCCTAAAGCAGCACTTACTGGCACAACCTACGTGAGTCAAGTAAGTATGTGTGTATGTGTGTGTGTGTGTGCATAGACGTGCGTGTGCACGCTTTGGTGTGTGTTGCTGGCACCTTAACAGTTGTTGAAGAAGTATTCAGATCGTTTATTTTAGTAAAAGTAATAGTTCCACACTGTAGAGATACTGGTGCCATACATAAAGTAGCTGTGTGTGTGTGTGTGTGTGTGTGTGTGTGTGTGTGTGTGTGTGTGTGTGTGTGTGTGTGTGTGTGTGTGCGTGTTGTGTCTGCATGTACGCAGTATAGAATCATATCTGTTTGTGATGTATGCAAAAGCAAAACAAGGCTTGCCTGTGACCTTTTTTTTCACCCAAATTACAAAAAACTTTCTTACGTGTAGTTGTTTTATTTACCAAAGTGTTCAATAAATGTCTTTGTAAGATTCTTGCTCCCAGAACAATTCAATTGAGATATATGGAATTGAAAAATGACAATACAAAATAATTACACTGCTACACGTCTTTCCAGAACGTGTCCCTGTTATTCTCACCATAGAACACAAAAATGTAAACATGTGTCAATGACAGTTTACCTGTCTTCATGTACTGTTTTTTTTTAATCAGCAGTCCAAATCTTATTGATGCTCTGTTTACTATCAGAAAAAAGCATTGCAGCTGTACCTGTTGCTGTAAATCTGCAACAACGGGTACAGATAAGTCCAGTTACTTAGCAAAGGTATCGGGAATGTCATAACTAGGAACAAATGTTTGCAGCAGCCGCGCAGGGAAAGGGAGTGAAAACTGAGAGATGGTCATGTTTTATTAAGCCTGATAATGCAGTCTAATCTGTGGCTTGGGTTACACAGTGCTTTGTGGGTAATTAGAGATCATGTCGTATGCCTGGCCTGCTGAAAATTTGCACTCCGCCCTAATCCCCTCCTATCCGCCTCTCACCCGCCACCTCCCTTCTTCTCTCTCTTCATTCTCTCCCTCACTCACCAAAAAAATGAAAACAGCATGCTTCCAAATGAGCTGGCTTCCTGTCAAGGAAACAAATAAATAAACAAACATTGCAGCCATACTTCAGGTAGCAAGTCACCAGAAAGTTTATACCTTGCTGTAAGATACATGGAAATGTGCGTATGTGCTCAGAATTCAATAAGAGGAAGTTGACAGTGGAGCACTTTGTGGTTTGCATTGTGGAACTTGTTAGATGAATGACTAATGCCTCCTGGCAAGTGCCCCAGGTTTACTATTACCAAAACAATGGCACTTGATACAGAGCACCCAAGCCTTGGTTTTCACACAGACGAAGCTCAGGCTGGTGTTTTCTTTTGAACCCTAAATGCTGACTGCCCATTCATGCAACATCCCGAACACAGAGACACACACAAAGGAAATTCTCAACTGACACGGTGACTTGTTGAAAAATACAAACACAACAACAGTTTCTTTCATAGCTCACTGTCCCAAAATGTTTCCATTCTTACAAACTGAGAAATGCTCCCCTTTGTATACGGCTATTACCAAGTTCACGTGTTTCAATACACACAATTATATAATTACAATTATGACAGCAACTTCATTAAAGAGTCCAAATCAGGTGAAAATTATTAATGCAATCTGCTGCCTCCCACAATAAACTCAAGAAACTGTGCTAGTTCGAAGACTGGATGAGAAGCAGCTTTAGATTCTAACTCATTGAGGTAAATGCAGTGTTTCCCCGACAATCTTTGTCACGCTTGGTGGTTTAAGCTAAAAATCCCCTTACAGAAAAAGAAGACATGAAAGAAATGATAAAACCAGCCGTATAGAAGTCTTATACATTCATCTCCTCTGCATCTTAAGTGCCACTCATAAAATGTCATCCTACAGTATGCGCTATATGAGTCACTGAAGTGTTATAGAACTATTTGATTCCTATGCTATGAGTATACATGATAACAGTATTAACATAGATACAAGCCGCAAATAATGAACAGAATTGATGGACATGTGGCACTGAACTTATGCACCTCATCAACGTCTTGAAAGCCACCAGAGGTCTTATGAGTTATTATTCAGACATAAGAGAAGAACCATAGTGTCGTCATAGGGATATATAACAAGCTTTCAAACAGCTCATATACCACCAGGCATACATTTGCATAAAAATGTAACAACATGCAAAACTGAGCTATATTCAAAGCATTCAACTAGCATGATGAGTATCAGCAGAACAAGTGGCTCTTTTTCTCAGGTTTCTTTTTGTGGGGCAGGTTAGGAACCAGAGACAAATAACTTAGCAAGAGAACAACAGTGAAGTTGTTAAGCTGCTCAGGTCAGTTTGAAGTCAGGGCCATTTTTACATAATACTGTTTAATTGTCTGCAATGGTTGTGTACACATGTTCAATTTTATTTTTCCCTTCAAAATCAAAGATTTGTAAAACCTGATAACATCTGCATACCCCTCCTGTCTTCCTGTTGATATTGCAATAATCATAATCAAAGGAAATGCTGTCTTTATGAGGTGATGTGTTTATTTTTGTTCTGTTAGTCATTCTCTCAAACTGTGCAAACTGTAACCACAAACACCAGACAGCATTGTGGGCCAAAAGGTGATATGATTGGATGCAAGTGATATCACAAAAATCCCAAGTTGCCCAATTAGAGCTGCACAAGTTTTTTCAAACTCATTTTGAAACCTACACACACACACACACACACAAACACACACACACATAGACAAACACACACACGCAGGATCATATACACTCTTTACCTGTGAATCCTCCACCGTCCAACAACACAAACACACACGGACACTTCCCATATAGCTTCCAGGCATTTCATTTCCTCTCCTCCTATGACAACATCACAATATAATGGAACATGGTGTCACGTGACAGGAGCAAGTACACAGGAGCAATCACGTCTCTCTCTCTCTCTCTCTCTCTCTCTCTCTCTCTCTCTCTCTCTCTCTCTCTCTCTCCCTTTTGCTCCAGTTTGAAGGGCAGAACGGTCAGTCGTTACATAAACTAGAGTTTGTTCAATTACAGAGAAATGTGCTTTGTGGCCTTGTCATAAGCAGAGTGATGAAGCAGATACAAAACTAATTAATTATTTGTGTTCCTGAAGGATTTTGTTCCTGAAGCTTTCTGTTCTGTCCATGGAAGTAAACTGTCGTGAGGCTGAGATACTTCATTCAGGTTTGTCGCTGAATGGGGCGCTACTGTAAAAGAGCATGCAGTGGAGATGCTATAGAGATGTAATATTTGCACTGTAGGACGTGACAAACCAAGACTAAAAGAGTGAAGCACCAAACAGTTTCCCTAACAAGGAAACAAGTGCTCTCTGTAAGAACTGCATGAATATGGCCAAAATGGTTGACCAAAATTATTTGCATTTATTGCAATTATGTTTTGATTTGAACAACAAAATTTAATTGCACTTTTACATTTAAAGAAACAGTGCACTGTTTTGATGCAAAATAAAATTGTACCTAACATTTTTACACAAACATATATCAACAGAGCATGCATTCAGCGGCATTATGACCGCTCCCCAAAAATGAAGCCAAAACATCTTGATTGCCCCCTGGTGGCTGGGTGACATCCACCGTTAAGGACTCAAGGATAATTTGTAATTATGCAAAACAAGGTTTATCGACGAAATGCAGTTCTCGTCCATTTACCGCCCAAGAAAACATGGCAACACAAAACAAAAGTCCTGTACTCTGCCCTGTGGTTCTTACGTCAAGTGCAGCTTGATCCGGGATGCCAGGACTGTAGAGATATCACCACAACAATCTCCTTTCAACCTCCTATTGCCGGGTTAGCCCGAAGTCTTATTTCATCCATATTATTTTCCTGCGACCAGACAACAGAAAGGTAGGAGTAGGCTGAGTAGCCTCGTGGAATATTAGGTCCTTGCTGGGTTAGCTTAGCTTCCATCTTGGCTTTTGGGGGCTCAGTGGCATTTCGGTCCGGCTTGGTGGTTGTCAGAAGCTGTGGGTGATGAGCGTCTCAAGGCCTTTCGTACCTGATCCAATACACGTGCTTCGCTGACGTGATATTGACGACTGTATCTCTGGTGTAGGCCAGTAAGAAACACAAAAAGATAACACAACAAAAATGTAAAAAAGTTCATAGGCGCTACCAGACGTTGTATCCACATGTGCCCCCGTTGGTGTGGCAGACCCTCGGTCCAGTTATTCACTGTGTGTCGCAGCCCAGTGCCATCGCACAGTTTTCAGATGAGCCTGTAATTAAGTAATCTCAACGCCTTGAGAGTGCGACTATAGCGCACTGAGCTGAGACCAATCTGCAACTAATTGTCTCGAGTTTTAATTTCTAATGAAATAAGGGCCAGAGGGAATGCAGCCTAATGAGATGCAGTGACTGTGTGTGTGTGTGTGTGTGTGTGTGTGTGTGTGTGTGTGTCTCTGTGTGTGTGTGTTTTGTTTACTGTAACCGCTGTTGGCCCTGGTGAATAGAGAAACAAGAGTGAGTAAAACAAGATGTTCTGTTTGGATTTGGTTACCTCGTTTCTGTTTATTCTACAAAGCACTCAGGATGTCTCTGTTTTTCCAAACTATAAATTTACACGTAATAAATGGTAAATGTACCTTAAAATAAGTAACATAATTGATTGTACATTGACAGTAGAGGTAGAATAGGCCTTTTAGCGATACCTATGCCCTTTTATACAAACTGGGGAGCGCCTTCTCTTAATAACGGTGTGACATTGGAGACCCTTCCAAAAGTGAGAAGTGCTTTTGCCCTTGGCACTCAAGTTATTGCTCAGACAGCATGGTTGTAGACTGGAAGTGGAAAGGTTGTTTACATAGCCTTGGGAGTGTTTGTGTCATGATTTAGATTCCAGGCATTTCAACATCCAAATAAATCAGTTTAGACTTCTGAGGACAAGTAAACCTCCAAAAGAAGAGATGGTCCAGCTGTGTTTAAAATATGTTAGGTAGTTCTATCTCTAAAGCTCGAGCAATTTTGTTTCCAGTTATTATAGGCAAAGGAAGTGGGGTCAAAGTTCACGTAGCATATGCGCTTCAGTGTATTCAGTGCAATTGAGATGTTTACTCTTTATTTACGGTGAAATATTGCTTTTGCCATGTTGTTCCAAGTGCATTAGGACTGTGATTGTAATGACACAATCAGCTTGTCCAATGACATCTTACAAAAGCAACAACTTTGGCAGCAAAAGAAGAAGAACAAAACTATACACATGACTTCATGAATCTCTCAAACACTTTGGTGACTTCACTGTAATTTTTCTACCTTATCGCTTTCGAGTGGAGTTTGCTTTTGCAACTGACTCAAGGCCCTTCCTCTTATTGTTTCAGTATGTCAGAGCATTGTTTGAATGAGGTCACCCATTACCGATCTGGCCTGCGGCCAGCTTGACTTCAGCTGATTTAATTGAATCTACGACATGAGTCAAATTCAAACAAGCAGAGACTGCTTTGCCATGACAGCCTCATTACTCCACATTAAGAACTCATTTCACAATGCATTGTGACTTTGGGCTTGACAAATGGTGAAAAGGGATGAAATCAAATAAGTGAGTACATTTTGGAAGGCTACTCTTGAAATGCTCTGGCTGAAAACACTCCAAGTCCTGTACATATATTAAAAGGAGAGCCAAAAAATAGTCCTTCTGCTATTTTGTATAAGTTAATGTGAATGCCTTCTGGGTTCGAGTGTTCCCATGTTTTCTGTCTGCAGTAATGGAATGACATTCAATGCCATTTTCCCTTTTAAATGGGTTTTTTGTCAAAGCGTTATGAATCCAACCTGCCTTGTCGCTCAAGCCACAGACAGTGCTGAAAGAGGAGAAAATATACCAATGAAACCTTTCACTGCAAACTTTACTGTTGGCTGTGAGCGGACCAAATAATGACGCCTTTATCACATCGACAGCACAACAAACAAGGGAGGCTTTCTTGTGCCAGACCACAAGAAGTGATATCAGGCCTTATAATGTCCTACATTATGTATGTATGACACATACGCAACATTCACAGCATCTCAGCTGTGCGCGAGTTGAATTTCAGCATTTCATCAGCTCCAACCTCGACTAAATTTCTCAATTAAGCACGCATTCTTTGAGAGCCACTGGCAAGTCGGCCATGGCTTTAGGGGAAAAGAGAACATACAGCAGGCTCAACGTGCCAGAGCCAACCTCCACAATAGAGAAGGAAATGTTGAGACTGCGAGGGCTGTGGAGTGGAGATATGGCAGTGTTTGCTTAGGGCTAGGTATCGGGCACAAAAACAAACATGGCCGCCCTTAATGAGCCTGTTTGCCTGCCAAAGGTAAAGACAGCTGTTGTCTCTCGCCACAATGGAGCAGGCTGCAGCGCCACGGAGCGAGAGGAGCACTCTGCGTCTCCATAGTAACGCTCACCTTGTGTGTACTCAAGGGGGAACTTATTAAGTCCTCTTTACAGATAATTACTGAGTAAAATGTAAATCGTGAGGCCATACAGCACTTTCATAAGGTCGGACCGTGGAAAAAAGGGTTTATTAAGTATGAAGTGATTCTTGTCTTTAGAGGGCTAAGAGTGACGCTATCGGACTTTTTGAGGGTTCATATTTACTTTTTGCATCTCTGTATTGGCACTGCAGATAAATCTACTTAAAATACCTTCTGGTAAATAAAAACTGGCGTCTCAAAAAGACCCTAGTGCAAAAGAATATAGGCAAAGGGGGGGGGCGTGTGTAGCAAAACCTGAAAAAGCACTTTTCTGCTGTATGAGAAAATTAATACATCTGTGCCTGTCCAACTGAATCAGCACTGACAGCTTGCTGCACTCCAAGGCTAATTTTAGAGTAAAACATGAGTGAGATGACTGCACAAGCATTTTGTTGAGAGAGCAGCCAGTAAGAAACTGCAAACATTAAAGGTTTAACCGTCAATTGCATCAGGAGGGCTTCTGTTGAAACAAAGCCCTCCCGGCCCCCACCGCTTTCCTGCCATTGTTTACAGTACATTTTGAGCTATTGAATGGTTGACGTTGTTTTTCCATTATTATACTGGCTTTGTTCTGACAAAAGGACAGACAATGTCACAGATATAGTTCATATTGTCTGGATGAGTATGCTGTGGACTAGAGGATAGGCAATAACTGAGAAATATCTCACTTTATTATAAAACCAAAATATAAATGAAGACATGTACCATTCATGAAGGAAGCGTGTTTGTCGTGCAGTCCAGCCTGAAAGATGGTTTTGAGTGTGAAAAAGTGTGACATTTTTTATCATACAACGATGCTTTTACTCTTTATTTCTTTAGTGTTTCATTGGTTGAGATTGACTTTGCCACTTAAGTGTCTTAACTTTGATACTGCAACAATAAAAGACTGAAAATAATGCTCTTGAATGAGAAATTAACTGTTCCACATAATTTATGCAAGTCTTAGATTATGTTTGAAGAAGATCATAGAAATCCTTTTCAAACTAAAAAAAAAAGCTTGTGGGATATATTTTCTATCTCATTTTTGACAGCATTCACTTTACACTCTTTTATTCCCTTGTGAGGAAATACATTAACATTACAAATAGATTGTGGTTGTCAGATGACACTGTGTCACTTTGGTGCTGTAAAAGCTCGATGTTCATTTCCTGTTTGACTATTTAAAAGAAATGCCACATAACTTAAACGCTGCAGTCGTGTGACTGAGTTCAAAATGCCCCTGACCACATGTTTGACAACAAAGACTTTTGCAAATGGTGATTAGTGATATGACTGGTTGGCATCATCTGTCCTACATCTTTGCATTACTGTAATACCACATATTGCATGTGACTGCTCCTCTTTGTTAGTGTTGCTGAGGCAGCAATCCGGGGGTACAATTGGTTGTTTTTCTGCTGTGCAAGGAAGCATTGAGATGTTTTTACCTTCTTTGTCACCCTACGTGATAATAGAATTAATTAAATCTCGACAATACACAGTACAGGAATAGATGCGTAAAAAGGGAGTTTTATGTAAACAACAGCAGTTGTTTACAACAGCAGCTTGTTTGCACTCATACATTGAGACAAGGTAGCATACTACAAATACATGGCAGTATGACTAAACCTAAAACCATTTCCAGTTAATGAACAAATGGTAATTTTTGCAATTACTTTTGCAGCTGTGCAGGGTTTTATGCCTGCTATTTTCACCCAAATATCATCATCTTTTCGACAGACATTTGGCTTTCTGCATGTCTCCCAGGCTGTAATCTGTTACCACTTCCCCTATTTGTTTGCAGCAGTGTCTTTCAATTAAACAGCAGGGTCAGTTTCTTCAGAGATTTTGTTTTGGAGTGACTCCCCAGAGAGGGAGCAGAGGAAATGGCTTAACACATCAGACACATTCGTCTTCTCTGCTTAGTTACCTTGCAGGGGGAAGATGGTGATACCCATTTCCTCTGTCTAATGTGTTTGCTTTACACCCTATACCCAGTGTCAACATGCTGCTTCTTGACAGTCATTTTTCATTTGGAGCAAATAGCTAGGCTGAATAAGCCAGGGCATTGCACTGTTTTTTGCTTTTTCCATTTTTTTTATCAACTGGTTGTTGTTTCAAATGTGGCAAACTTCTATATTAAAAGTGCACTAGTTAGAGATTTTTACTTAATAGCTTTGGTTGGTTGTTGATTGAGAATAAAAAGCCAATTATCATAATAGGATGTGGGACATAATAACATAATTAAATGAGTGTGACAGACACACAATAGGCCTGCTCTGTCATTGCCTTAGCCCAGCTCGCTTATTAGAATTAATCTGGCCTAATTAAAAATGCAAATGGATCAAAGTAATTGACAGAGTTTACATGTTTTTTTTAATAACATTTAACTGATTTAATTACATGGAAAATGAAATGGTGCGATTACATTTTTTATTTTTTGGGGTGTTCACCTTCCTCTCGGTTGCCACAGAGAAATGAATATTCTCACATGCCAGGAAGAAAAGGTAATGAGATTAGTGCTCTCCCTCTCTCTGTTCATCTCTCCATCTCTGCCTTTCAGATGCTGTTGGTTTGGTTCATCCAACCAAGAAGAGTTGTTTTATTGTTATCACTGAAAACATTTTATCTGTGTTGTGTGGGCTGAGAGATTCACAAAATGGAAAGAGTTTCCCCCTGCCATGTATAATTTTAAAAGACCATTATATGCTTTATTTCAGGGAAAAAAAACGTACTCTGAATTATTCTGGTGTGTTTTTTTCAGAATCAAACTGCCGTGTACAGGAAGGATCAGAGGTCTTAACAGGCTAATGTAATTATCTAAAGTGTAATGACATGTTGCTGTATAGCCTGCAGCAAGTTGTCAATGTGCACGACATGGTTTGACATTTTTCAGTTTAACTGCAGGAAAGTGTTTCTCCCTTGACAGGGCTTTTGTCACGTCACATTAACATAGCAAATATATTTTGTACATTTCTGGAAAATCCAATTCAGTAAAAACAAAAGGTATGTTTATGTTTATATGATGCTGCAAGATGCTAAAAAATAAAATGTAAAAAGTCTGGTAAATCAGTCATCTACTTTTCTATGGTCATACAGTTCATCACAAACAATGACCTGTTTGAGTAAGACCAGCCAGTTCCTGTTTTCAGCCTTCAAACCATTAACGGTTTCAGACTAGATTCAGACTGTGTGCAACTTGCACTGCGAGCTCGTTAAACGTGCAGATTGATGGTTTTGCTTACTTGAAACATGCTTGGTTTTTTGCACCTTTCAGCCGTGGTCGTAAAAACCCGCTAGCATGCGGTGGACATCCTGTGGGGGAGGAAATTGATTTTGCTGGGTTTGTTTGTTATGGAGGCGACATGCATTGTTTAGTTATTATAATTTCCTTTTTTTTTTTTTTTTTTACAATTTTGACTTTGTGTTTTATTGGTGCATTAAATATGTAATGGTTGTTATGACTTTACAGCTGTTTCCAAATAGTTTCATGTGAGCCTGTATTTTGCAATCATAAAAGGTCTACAATGTGCAAGGGAAGTCATTTGGAAGTGACAGAACCTTTTTATATTTGATTCACGTGAATGGGCCAGATGTTCTGTTTTGATCTTGATGCGCTGTTTCTATGCCTCCATTGCACCATTTCCCACTCACCTGGCTTTGAAATCATCATCAGCAATGTAGTTATTCAATGTGTAATACAGAGATGTCAACGTCAAGCTACAAAGGGGAGAGTTTGAGAACACGCTGTGAGAAAACACTTTTTATTTAAAGACCATTTATTTTGCAGCAGGATGAAGACTTACCGACATAATACTTTGTGTTGACAGGACAGGATCAATTCCAACTGTGTGTCCGTACATCAGCTCAATGTGTTGAAATGGAAAGTATGCTATCGATCTGTGTGCATTAGTGCTCTACAGTAACATAAGCAACGAGTGGCAGAACAAAAGAGACACTGTGTGTCACGCTGGAGGAGAGGCGAAGTACAACGAGGACAGTTAACTTCATGCAGTCCTTTGGCATTTTATTGTTTATCATTTGAAGTCCCAACTTATATTTTTCTTTCATAAAAGTATTTTTCGCTCATATACATCTGGAACATAGTTTAAATAGTTTGAAATATATAGGCCTATGCCTAATGTACTGTTTTGCCCTGCAAGAAAATAATATATTAAAGTATATTGTATTATCCTGCAAAAAATATGATACATCTTGACTTTAAAAGAGCTAAGAAGGCCGTTAAAGCCAGCTGTAATGGAGGTCAGGCAAGATAGTTACAACCTAGAAGTCAAGTTGCTCATTTATATCTTCATGAGCTGCCCTCACTTACAACCGGATCGTCAGATGAGGCTGGAAAGCATACATCCTGCACTGATATTCCTCCTCCTCCAACTCATACTCTCCCTCAAGAGACAAAACACAATTATTCCATTGTGTCACACAGTACAGTATGTCACATTCTGCACATTTCTGCTAGAGAAAAGATGCAGTGTTGTGTCAGAGCATATGGCATCATGATGAATATATGCTTTAGAGGAGGGGGGGTTCACTGTCAGGGCACAAATTGAATAAACTTTAGCGCGGTGATTGGATTAGTGTAGTGCAAACAAAGGGTTATTTCTGTAAATATCCTAATCCCAGGGGCCTGGATTAAAGGCGCACAAACAGAAGAAAATGAACAAAGAAAACTTTCCGATTGGCCCAATATTTCTGCTTTAGTATGTTAATGTACTAGCCTACCTTGTAGAGGAAATACAAGGTGTAAAAATAAAAAAAGATGCCAAGGCCGCACACTACCTTAGATATGGAGACAAACCTTTTTGACCACATCTGAGAGAGACAGTTACAGTGTCGAGGCCCTTTCAATAACTGCACTGTTCAACCGTACACACTGATGACAGGAAACAAGGTGGTGACAAGAAAAAGCCTGAGATGCCACACACAGAGGTAAAAATAGGCGTTTTGGCAGAAAGTAAGAGGGCGGAGAAGAATTAAAAACAAGGGGAACATTGGTGGACAGTGTCTTGTGAAGGGAATTTCTTCTGCCCAAGATAGGAAACTTAATGCTTCAATGTTCCTTGGTTGTTCAGATCAATCTAATTTTTGCTTGTTGTATTTTCTGAGAAGGCGACAGCTGCAGAAGAAATGTATTTTTTTCCATAGTTTACAACAAAGAAACAGTCTGCACCTCCTACACCTTCACAGTTAGAAAATCTGCCCACTTTAACCCATTACCACCTTAAATGTGTTACACATCTCACTTCTCACAGTGCCGGTAATATTCCGTCTCAAAGCTGACCCAGGGAAACCCCACAATTGTTGTTGGTGTGAAGGGTGATCACAGCTTGTCTAAACCAGTCACTCAATGCCGGCTAAGATCATGCTGCGGCTTCTTGTGTCAAACACTAGCATAGGCTCCCTACAGAATACGGCGATAGTGGATACTAGACATGACATCCTGAATCCAAAGATGCTTTAACAGAACCACGAAGTATAAACCACTTGTAATTATCATAAGGTCACCAAACTGCAACTTCACATATGTTGAATACATACAAATACAATTTCAACGAACAGTATTAGTATGGCATGGAAACAAAACAATCTTGTTAATTTCATAAGATGTCCAGCTGTGGATCCCAAACGTGAGGACCACAGACTGTATATAAGAAGTGGGCGTGACCTATCGATTCAAGAATTGCTGTTCTGAAGCCTTGAGTTTGATCTTTTGGATGTAATTAACTATCTTTAACTGAGAACACACTGTCAAGGGGTTAAAGTTATAAGACAAAAACAGATACAACTTCCTGACTAGACAATGCTGTGGTAGTGACCTGTCAATCACGTACCCTGTTCTATCATCTATTTTAATTAATGGAACCATAATTTATTAAATAACTTTAATAGCAATTGAGACCATAAACTTTGACAATATTTACTGAGGTAATATAACTGAGAAGTAGAGTAATTTTCTCAAATATTTTGACACAATCAGACAGATTGCCCCCTGGCTATTAGAAACAATTTTTAAGACACTTCCCCATTGTGAAAGTTCTTAAAACCGAGAATGTCGTCCAGGTGGAGACCCATCCAGTTAAGATGCATTTGATGGGTCAAAAAGTGAATAATGGTATAGTTACATAAAACAGAACATTGTTTAGAGATGACGATACATTTTTTGACTTTTGCTTTTTTTTCTTGCAAATTCAAGGAAAGGTTTGGATGTATTTAACAGTCAGGCATCCATATGCACATTAAAACTGTTTTTGTTTGCTATAAATATTCCTGTTTTTCATTTTGGTCATTAAAAGACCTCCTCCTAATGTGCTAATGCTGTAATCTCTCATTCTGTGCAAGACTGTTAACATGTAGTGCTCATAGACATATTGGCATGCAAACACTTCTATACTCATGTGATTGTTAGCTAATTGTGTACCAAACTACTGGTTTTGTGTGAACAGACACAACTCAGTATGTACCCCCTCTAGTTCATATTGTAAAATAACTCATATTCAGTATCTTGTGTCATGCACCAGGTTTATGTCTGACACGTGTAAATGGCAGTCAAGCCGGCATTTTCTCACCAGACCAACATGTCAAAGCTAACGGTCAAACTGTAACACCCAGTTAGAGCCGCATTTGGCCCTTAAGGAATGAAAAACGATGTGTCCTCATCGCCTGCCCCTCCTCTGCATATCTGCTCATTCATCTAGGCCGCTCATTAAAGGGTAATTACCTGTAATTAGTGATTCATGTCGCTTTAATGGAGATGTTGAAAGCTGTTGGAGCCAGTAGGGCTGGCCTTAATTCTGAGTGATGTTCAAGATTAGTGGCAGACAGGAATTCAATAAACACAGACAGATTAATGAAATATTAGCATTTTGTGGGTGCCATAGGTGGCTTGTATATTGTTTGTATTTCATATTAATTTTCCTTTTTTATTGCCGTCAACACCTGGCTCTGGAGGGCAAGTATCAGAGCAGGCTAATGGGCGCGATGATGATGAAGCTGTGTGTATAAGTAAGTCTGTGGCGCTTTCGCGAGCGAGTGTAATGCTCCAGTGTGTGCTGTGCTGAGTTTGTGTGTGTGTGTGTGTGTGTGTGTGAGAGAGAGAGAGAGAGTGTGTGTGTGTGTGTGTTCCCTGGCGGCGTGGTGAGTGTTTAATCTGGCCCGGTGGCGTGCCGTTGGCCCGGCTAATCACAGTGTGTCTGTAGGAGTGCGCTGAGCCAGGGGAGCACGCCGTCGCTAACAGCGCCTGACAGACTCATTAGAGAGACCTGGCACTGAGCTTGCAAGGCACACACACACACACACATACACACACACACACACACACACGCACACACACACACTCACACACACTCAAACACTTTGAAACACACACACACACAGTGGGAAAGGCACTCAGGCTCAACTGTGCAGACATTGGGATAAATTCACACAATCACACACCTTCTTTTTTGGGGGGGGACGTTCTTACTCACGTACACTCACACACACACACACACACACACTCATTCATATAATAATTCATACATGAGTGTCTGCTGTTTCGCTCTCCCTTTCCCACACACGTACAAACACACACACGCTCAGTGCTCCACGTGTGAGAACAAGGCAGGCGGTGACCCCTCGCAGTCGCAGCCCAAACACAGACAAGAGCCGAGAGAGCATCTGGGAAAAAGAGGAGGGAGGGAGGATGGAGTGTGGGAAAAAATGAGGGGAGGCGAAGAGGAATGGAGAGAAGGGAAGCATCTGACACAGCAACGTTGTCTGCCATTCAAATGGTGTGCTCAGACAGGCATATGACATTTTCAAAGGCTAATTATCTGCAGTCAGGAGATCACCTGCACCCAGTCGAGAGCCTTAAGAGCGTAAAAGCCAGTATGTTAGCAATGTATCGAATGTCAACTGTATTTACCGCTACTGGGAAGTGTGGCAAGGGTTATAAAACACTCTTCTTCCTTTTGTCGTTGTGTGATAATTAAAGTAAAAAACTATTAATTTTACAGGATTAGGTAGAATGACATTTAGCAAAGTTCGACAAACTACTTTGACAAATTACTTAAGGCTTGCTTGCATTGCTCTCACAGCGAGGTTAATTGCAGCTCAGCTGCAGGAGAGCCAAGTGGAAACATTAGGTTCGGCTGAATAACAGGTGAATGCAAAGCAGGTCAATACGTAATCAAGTGTGGGCCTGCCAGCTGTTCACTCCCTCTGCTGTGCTCTGCCACCGCACAATGGTGACTCACACACACACACACACACACACACACACACACACACACACACACACACATAATGTGTGCATGATGCTTTGCAAACAGGGACCGAGTTAAACAAGTAAACAAAGAGAAATCTATTGTTTTTTTAATGTATTTTACTCATTTCTATTCAGTGAAGAATGTTTTTGTCTACGTTCACACAACACAAGTAGTACACAATACGCTACTAACAATCAGGGGTATGGAAGTGTTTGCATGCCAGTTTTCTCAAACCTTTTAGTTTATAACCCCTAAATGTAAAGTAGTGTCTGCTTGACACAGGCTGCAATACTATGAACTGTATAAACAGAGTAAATAGTATTTGCGATGATGGATTAAAAATCCTAGTGAAATACTGTAAATTACCAACTGGGAACACTTGAATCATTAGGAAGGAGTTGTTTTATGTTTCTTATTTTCTAAATTCCAATGATAAGACCAACCAAAAAATGACTTAATCTGACTAAAAAGTTGTTCCTATCTCCTGTTAAAGTAATGGTGAACCTGAATAAATACATGTGTTCAGTACTTTCAAGTGAACTGTTGCATATGTACACATCCAGAAGACATGAAGCGACATTAACGTTCATCTGAAGCTGTGATTCTGTCTACCTGGCAAATGTAAATCCAACAATCACTCTTCTTTTAGCTCTGTGTTGCTCTCACTGATGGAGAAGTTGGAACACATTGTTGGTTTTGGTCTTTTCCTTGAAATATATCAGACTTATTCTCTAATACTCTAACACTTAAAAGCAAAACACTTGCAAGAATAGAGAAGAAACAAGAAGATCCTACTCAACAGAAGCCGGCCTGAACGAAGTTATACTGTATATTCTTCTGCCAGGTCGCTCTCTCTCTCAATTTTCAACACTAACCACCTTGTCGGTATTTTTAATCTAGCCTAGTAGCTGTAACTGGAATACGTTTAGCTGACAACCTTGTTTCGTCTTAAAGCCAAATCAAACTGTCTTTAATTTTCTCTCCCACTGCACCATATAACAGGCCAAATCTCCCCTTCTCTCTCTCTCTCTCTCTCTCTCTCTCTCTATCTCTCTCTCTCTCTCTCTCTCTCTCTCTCTCTCTCTCTCCCTCTCTCTCTTCGGAGTACAATAGCTATTTTGCTCTCTTCTCACCCCTATTCTCTCTCTCACTCTTCTCCAGCACAAGGCTGTGACATTGAGGGAATGTGATGTGATGTATTGTAGTGAATAATGTATTCTGTGAGGATTGTACAGAGTGCGTAGAGCAGATGGCAGCAGGTTGATCTCAATGTGTGTGCGTGTGTGTGTGTGTGTGTGTGTGTGTGTGTATGTTTTATGATGACAGTGTGTGTATATGTGTGACGTGTGTGTGTGTGTGTGTGTGTGTGTGTGTGTGTGTGTGTGTGTGTGTGTGTGTGTGTGTGCACTCAAAACAGAATGGGGGAGGGGATGCAGGAGAAGATGGGAGGGAGGGGGAGGGAGAGTGGGGGGTTGGTGTGCATGTGTGTCTATGTGAGCCTCCTTTGTGAGATAAAACATGCAAATGGTGGATTATTTTAATGCAGTTTTTTCTAGAGCCCTGAGCTGTAATCCCTAAAGCAGTTCAAATGAAAATAGTATATGTTTTCTTTCAAACTCTCTCCCTCCCTCTCTGTTTTTTTATTCCCTGATAGGAATTTACAACCGCCAGCTGTCTAGGAATGAGATCCTTTGCGCTTAAATTTCTCTCTGGTGTAGTTACAGCCAAAGACTGATGATTACAGCCGGATAGCATGGAATTGACAAACGCTATTCAGGTCTGAACTGCTCTGTTACGGAGTGGAAGATCATGGTTGGGAAATGTTTCTGATTGAATGGTGATAACAGTGTCGATCATCGAAATAGAGCCGAATGCTCAGTTTGTTTCTTTGAGTGGACTGCAGATATGAAATATGCGCATTTATAAACACTTGTACATGTGCAAGCCCACTGGATGCAAAAAAAACAAAATGATGCTAAGAATCACAAGACAGCCCTTTTATTGCATTACGCCTCGTGTCTACACACACACACACACACACACACACACACACACACACACATATATATATATATATATATATATATATATATATATATATATATATATATATATATATATATATATATATATATATGGTTTCTCTATAGTTTACAATGTGTCTAAACAATACAGATTGTCTCAACAATCGTCTGAGCTAACCAGCTTTTTGTCATGCTTTCACATGTGAAATGTCACAAAAACAATATTATTCAATATTGTTTCTCGAAAGAAATATCTGAAACAAAAACCAATGTAGCTCTATGAAAGAAATAAAACCATGTTGTGTAGTACAGAGAACAATAATTAGTCTGGGTATGTGTTTTTTTTTTTTTTTTAAAGGATGAGTAGGAACATAATGAGCAGTGGAAAAGCACACAAGAAGATACAAACGTTTCACCAGTATGAAGATGTCCCCTATAGGTGAAGCTAACAGATGGCAAAGTATATGTACATTCACTGTACATATTTAAATGTTGAAGGTTATTTGACAGTTTCCTGCACTTAACAGAGATATTCTGAAATATTAATTGTAGGCTATTGCCGGGTTGCGCTCATACTGTTTGTTTCTGACGGCTTAATCATTCGTGCAATCATACCACATTAAGATTGTGTACCTTTATACACTGTTACTTCTTATACCCATCCTTTTCCTACCTGTTGTGAGCTGGTGATGTGAAGCCCCGCTCCCTGCTCTCAGCCCGCCTCAGGCCCCTGAAGGCTCATCAGCGACGTGGCAGCAACGAGATATTGAAGGTGGCAAGTTCGGTTGCAAAGTGCAAAACCTGGTAGATGCCTGGCACCTTGCCTGCAGTACTGCTACGTTACTGAGGCAAGACACCAAAACAACAGCACACATCCATTTATTGAATCCTCCCACACCACAGATGTAAAAGCAGTGGGAAAGAGGAACCTCGTTAATGCCTTTTATATGAAAACTTTTGATCAGTTAGTCATTGTAAGAGTTGTTGTGCATGTGAGGATTTTCTAGAAAATTAAAAAAGATAAAACAGAGCATATTAAACTGTACGAAGAAGAAAGCTTGTACATTCTTGTCTCTTTCATATTGGGGACAGTGAGCATAATTGAGTAAATGTATTTAAGTATTTGAGCGAGTTGATTCAGCCTCTCTGGGATGGTTGATGTTGTACTTAGGAAGAATATTGCCCAAGGCAATTCATTAGTAGTAAATAATTGAGAGGCTCGGATAGTGCTAAGGTGAAACGCCTGTTATTATTTTATGGAGTTTGTGTTCGCAGGGCTCTTCAGTTTAAGAATATAAAAAATGCACAAGCCTTCCTACAAATTACTTACTGGAAAGATTCACAATAGGCGTTAATGACTAATCGTCCATCTTCCATTGTTTTCAAGCTCTGTAAAAGTGCTTTTCTGCCCCGTTATCAATTCTACATCTACGTTCAGTAATGTTCTCACATATGATGAAGGATGATATTTTATCCTTATGTTTCATTTCTTTCATTTGAGACAATTAATACACACTAACTATTGCAGTAAGATTCTCTTCATTGCCATTTTATTTAAAATACATTAAATATCTCTAATCTTTTGAAAGCTTGTAGCTCAGATGCTCAAGGCGGGGTGTTGAGATTGTGATGGAACTCTCAACCATACGAGCATCAGGCCAGTATGCAGCTATATGAACAAGGGCTTGTATTAAACAACAACAATCCTCAGCGTTGAATGCGCCTACATCTGTTTATTCAATGTCCGTGAGGCTCATGCAAATGTTGATTCTTTACATTGACGTTACAAAGCTCAACTAGGTTTTTTATTAACTAAAAGGTTTTCTAAAGCTTTCCTTCAAGCCCCAATGTTGTTTTATTTCTCTGTGACTTTAATTTGCATCTGTGCACACTTCAACTGAGATGAAAATTGTCACCTTTACTTGTTGGTTTTCCGGTGATGAAATTTAAAGGCCACTGAGGTTTTATTTAACATCTTGCACACCCACACAACACCACGTGACAACCAATAAATGAGGGTGCGTCTGAGGGTCTGATTGGTTATCCACGGCACTGCATGCAATATAATAGCATCGTATGCTTAACTCGGTCTGTGGTCGAGGCAAGAGGTGTTTGTTCTCAACAGGTCAACTGTGGTGTATAGTTGCTCAATGTTTTGTTAGATGCTGACACTTACAGTTGGACTGTTGTTGTTTTTTTAGCAATCCTCTTGGGTGTCAATCTATCTGACTCCAATTGTCCGAAGTGAAATGGTACATGTATTGCGATTCATGACAAAGATTCTTGGTTCCTCGAAGATGAGTCCTCATGACTTTGGTTATTCCCTCACTTATCAACAGTGCCACCAGCAGGTCCAAAGTTACATTTTGGTTGAAACCTAATGAGGAAATTTCAGTCTGACTTGACAACATATTCCTAAACCGGTAGTGTTCACAGAGTTAATACTTTTCATTTGGATAACATGCCGCCACACGTTTTTTTCAACGCCACACATGTTTCAACCATTCAACATTTTTGTTACAAATGCTTTTGTTGCTCATTTTCTAATAAGCATTTGAGCCTTATTGGGCCATGAGTGTGCCTGAAGTTAGTTCACTGTGTTATCTGCTTTCGATAATATGAGCTGATGTTTGCAGGTCATATTTATAAAGCAGATTATATTAGATTACCAATTATAATATACATGCAGTGTAAATCCACTCATTCCTTCATGATACTCTGAAAGTCTCCAGATCCTTGGCTCAGTGCCAGCGTTCAGCCCCACTGTTTTGTAGGGGGTTTGTGTATATGCTTGTCAGTGTGTGCAAGAGAGTAGGGAGGTGGGCATTGGGAGGAGGCGTGTTCGGGGTGGAGGGGTTGTCAGCTCATTAACCTCCATTCTTCCCCTTGCATGGCGCTGCGTAGAGTCACAGTGTAGGTCTCATGTCATTTCTCCTCCCCCTGTACGCGTGCGCGGGCATGTTGGGCAGAGCAGAGCAACTGGAGAAAGGGAGAAGGAGGGAAAGGTTCATGAGAAAGGGCGGGAGGAGGAGTGGGGGCGGGGGGGGTCTTGACATGTTCCTTTACAAATGCCCTGCTTGTATCTTGCAAACTAAAGCCCCACCATTTCGTTTCCTTCCCCACTTTTGTCTTCTCTGTCTCTTCTGTTTCTCTTCCTGGCGTCTCTCTCTCTCTCTAACCACAGGCCCGGTACACTGTGGGTGAACGAGGGGTTAGGCTCCACACTGCCCACCCTCCAGGCATCAATCCAGCTAGGAAAAGACTGCCCACTGCTGTGGTGAGATACAGTAGCCAAGCCCCCACTTTCTGAAACCTCTTCTGTTTGTCAGCCAATTGATTTAAAAAGGTCTACCTCAAGCTACGGCCTTGGGCCCGGTGGTATTTTGGAGGCTCCAACCGGAGGATACCTTGAGTTGTGAGGAAATTGCTCTTCGGGAGGAGACATATTTACTTGAATACATGAAAATCCCTTTGAGAGCACATGCATGCTATTCATGTTTTCCACATGCATGAGTGAACACATTAAAACACATTAAAAACTCATTATTTTATACTCGACACCACACAATGCAAACTTTGCATATATTTGCATTTAAAAACAAGCCTACTTACTGGAATTGACAGATGATGTCAGGAGTTATGTTTCTTAATTGCAGCAACACAAGTGTGAAAACATGCAAAGGTGCAAAATACACCCCTGTGGTTGTTATAGTCACAGTCACATGTTTGTGTGTCCATAGAAACAAATGAAGGTTGAAACTGAAAGCACTATGGACATCTTCAGAATTTATCTTTAACTGTTTTGTATCTTATGATTAATACATGACTGTAATACAGAATTGAATTAGACAGATACATTGTCAACAGTGCCCAAAAAACACATAGAAGACTTCCTGAAGAAAGATCTCTCAGAATCATATGATGCAATGTTACTTCCTGTGCATTTAAAAGCTTTTGCCTGATATTGTTGGTAATAACTTAGCACACTTCCCTCTTTAGTGAACTGTAAAACTGTTAAGTGTGTTTATATTAATGCATGTATTACAGGTTCTATAATTATATGGTGTCTAAAAGTACCACAGCCTGATTATTATTAAATACAATTACAATATTTCCTTTTCACCTTCTAAAACTATATCTGCATGTTAAAGTTCATGCCCTACTTGTGTTTGTAGAATACTAATTCCAACACACAGATTAAGAACACACAAAGCACTTGACTGATTCCCTTTACTCATAAGGATTTATTTTTTCCTCGAACAGTCAAACTTTTAGCCTTTTTTTCTTATTTTCTTATTGCAGTTTCATACAATTCGGTGCAGAGGCAAGAGAGCAGTAGATTGCAATAAGATAACCAATTATATGTTAGAGGAAACCAGACTTTTTTCCCCTGCTGCAGTTATCTGATGTTGAGGTGAACAGAGGCAAAAGGCTGGGGTAGTGTGACATTTACTCAGCCCTTTATCTTCTCTCATAGCTGTTTACCCCAGTCAGTTAAAAGTGGCTCGTGCTCTGCATCCGCTCCTGCTGCCAGACAAACCTCAGCGCCATATTGTACACAGACACACAAACCTGCTTGTTCTCACCTCAGACAGTGTGAGTGTCAGGTAGACCGGTGGGATAACCACTTTCCTGGCACCCATGTGAAGTTTGGTACTATACTGCACCTGCTGGGGCTACTTGCTAATTGCATGTGACTCCACTGTGCTAGAGGCTAAGAAGGTGTTTCCCAGATCTGGTTAGCAGGAAGGTTGAAGGATGAGGGAGATCGTGCGGGGACCACTTTGGTCTGATCACTTTTTTTCTTTTATACCTTCGCACATGTACTTGTGTGTGTCACTGGTCACAGATACATTACAAAAGGGACATTATGGCAGAAGTTTTGTCCCCATTCCAAAGCGGTGCTTAATTTCATAGCTCGTTTACATTAGCTCTTTACTCTCATTAGAGCACACACATACTGACCACACTGATGATACACAATTAAGCTATATGTTGACATACGTCGACCTCTTCAAGATAGCACAGTCATGTTTTATCCAACGATTAAACAGCGGAATAGATTTTATACAAAAGTAATGGCATTGACAATCTTTCACACTCATTTGGGAAACAGTTGCATATTTACACGTCAAGATGATACAGAACAACACTAGCATTCACTTAAAATGTTGTTTTTGGACAGATTATTAATGGTTATCTAATAATCACTCTGCTTTTAGCTCTGTTTTTGTCTCCACCAACTCAATGAGGGGAAAGTCTGGCTATGTTCACCTCTCATGGTTAAGGTGACTGCCTGCTCAGTGCTAGCTCCTCTCTCACTACTCTTAACTGGCCACTGGCTAGTAGGGGCCGCTAGTGGTAACACGGCTGAGTGCATCTCTGTGACATGTGTTTTGGACAGTGTGTTTGGCTAACAGCTGACAGTATGGATGGTGTGTTTGGCTTAGAGCTAACAGCTAAGAGCTAACAATGTGGCCAGGACACACAAAGCTTAGTACCATGTTGCCACTCAGCCGCTGCTACGCGGACAGACAGCTTGGTGAGTTTAATTTTGGTTTCAGATAGATTGTATGAAGTGTGTTGTACGACGACTTGTCTGCATACATCAGCGCCTGTTTTTGAGTTTGAATGAAGTGTGTTTATAGAAGTGGTCATTACATAAACACTTGGTTTAGAGATCTGCACTCAGTGCAGCTCTTAATTGTTACAAACAGTTACTTATTGTAAGTTTCTATTTCACACACCAAGAGGAAGATTCCATCATTATTGTTTTTGTGTATTTTTTTTTGTAACAGAAAATGTATTTCTTTATGAATAATACAATTATAATTGTTTTAAAATGTTTAATTTATTTTATACATATTATTTTAATTATTAAAAAGTAAATTAAAGTATGAAGAACTGACTTTTGAAAAACATTTTTAAAGCCATTTACCTGTTACCATCATACAATTTGATTAATCTTGATGTGAACTCACTAATTAACCGTGAACCCGAGTTCATGCTCGATACAAAACCTTATTTAGCACGACCCCACCTGGCCTAGCTCGACATGCACGCATACATGCCACACACACACACACACACACACACACACACACACACACACGCACACACACACACGCACACACACACACACACACACACACACACACACACACACACACACACACACACACACACAGCCTTTCTTCTCAATCTCTCCTTCCATCTCTGCTGTTGACTGTTACTTCTGTTTTGTGGTTGCTCCACTGCAACAGAAAGTGGATGAATGAGCGCTTCAGCCTGCTGTTTTATTTTTACACATCACAAGGTATAGGTGAAGCCGGAAGCGGTTGGAACCCGTATCATGTCTTTTGTGAAAACACTTCTTTTTATTCATTCTTTTCTTTTTTTTCAAACCCGTTTCTGGCACTCTGTGTTTGTGTGCATCTGAAATGCTTTAAAGACCTAATCATAACAAACAGAACTGATGCTCATTAGCTGTGAACTGATCACAACTTCACTGAAAATAAAACAAACATATTTCTTCAGCAGATTCAGCTGGAGAGGTAAAGCAGATAGAAGAAGTGCAACATGACGGCGATTTGTGTTTCCAATTCTCCAACTGAATACTTTCTTGGATGGCACAAGGCCAGCATATTCAAACAGAATCCATCAAAATCCCTCAAATAAAAATGAGGAGCTGCTCATGTATCGATATATGATCCATTTTTTACAGTGTGTCCAGATAAACATAGACTGGGTTTTGCATATGAAAATGAACTATGCAGCAGATAAAGGTGAGAGTACATAAGATGCTGGGCGTTGGTGGATGTGACCCTAGTGCTGCTGCAGAGTGTGCACAAGTAGGTTATGTGTATGTGTGTAGTGTGTGTGTGTGTGTGTGTGTGTGTGTGTGTGTGTGTGTGTGTGTGTGTGCTGGATCAGACTCTCATACCCAGGAAGAGGCCCCTGTTTCCCTTATCTAACGACAACAGAGCATGTGTCGCCATGGCCACAGGCTGTGCTTTTTATGAGCTTTGTGTGCGTGTGTGTGCGTGTGTGTGTGTGTGTGTGTGTGTGCGTGTGTGTGTGCTATGTTCATTGTTTGCCCATGTTCATTGTTTGCTTGGGGCGTGGTGCAACACCATAACTGTTACTATAGTCTCTCCTCTCCCTCTCCTTTTGCCATGCAACTCTGAATTATATCTGCCATAGTTTGCTTGCTTGCTTTTTTGCTTCTTTTCTTTTGTTCTTTCTTTCATTAGTTCTTTCTTTCTTTCGCTCACTCATTCTTGCTTTTCTTTCCGTCTTTCCATTCTGTCTTTGTCTTTCACTCTTCCTCTATAAGTGTACGTGTGTGTGTGTGTGTGTGTGTGTGTGTGTCTGTCTGTCTGTCTGTCTGTCTGTCTGTCTGTCTGTCTGTCTGTCTGTCTGTCTGTCTCATCCTCTCTTCTGGCTTTGAACCATCAGTGACAAGTTGGGCAACATCAACATCCAGTGGCACATTGTCTCAGGTTGGGGTTTGTTAGGTCTTACCTACTGCTTAATTGAACAGAGGACGAGAGACAGACAGAGAGAGAGAGAGAGAGAGAGAGAGAGAGAGAGAGAGAGAGAGAGAGAGAGAGAGAGAGAGAGAGAGAGAGAGAGAGAGAGATGTAAAAGGAGAAATAAAGAGAAGAGGGGGAAGATGATGAAGAAGGGTGCTGAAACAGGCATACATATTGCATGAGCCCCTCCCCCCCCCCCTCCACCACCACACCCCTTTCTTCAGAGAATGGCTGTGTACTGTTCTGGGCTTATTAATTCCGCTCGGTGAGAGAATTATTTTTAGAGACTTGGTGCACTGGCAAAGGCTTTTAAAGTCACAAGTATTACACATTCTGTGTATAGATTCCCTTTTAATATATATTGAAAAGTTCTAAAAGTTTGTTGTGGTTGTTCTTTAGTGTGATGCTGTATGTTTTTTTGTTGCACTTTTACAGATGTTGCGATGGTCTACTTGATTGTTGATCGTGTAAAAGTAAAATTCCTCTCTTGTCATATCCTGTACCATGCAGAGTAGTATAGTACATGATAGGTAGGAAAGCCCAGTGTGCATGCCAGAGCTTAATTTACAGTAGAACAGGCACAATGCACAAAATATATTGTCTTAAGTAATAGAATTTGTCTCTTTCAGAGATCTTTATACAATTGTGTTATAATTATTGGTGCAGTAACTTGTGACAGCATTAAATTGGCAATGTAGACTTTTTAGTCGTTACATATTTAACAATGTATAATATTTTACAAGTCAAAGTTAGCAATACCTAAAGGGGAAAAATCGTTTTCAGTCAAAATAGAAATAGTCATTTGGTGCCTCACCCTTTTACTGGAGCGCATGCACATACAGCAATTTGAGACAAGCATGTGATAAATGACCTGAATTGTAGTGTAGTTATTGCAGATATCATCAGATACATACAACACAGATTACTGTGCTATTTGTAGATTTGAAATTGGAAGGTCCAGTTATGTAAGTTATGGCAAATAATAATGCATTTAGCTTCCTCGATAATTTGTTTCCTGCATTTTAAAATGAAGGGTTCTTTTTCATAAATGCGAGGTCATTTTTCTCTGAACTGGCCAGTTGTGGCATCACACAGGCACACAACCGGTTCATCTCCACCCAACCCCCTTCACAAACAGATGTTGCCTCGAAAGCTTTATGAGGAGCTTATTTGAATTGTCCATCAATCAACAACAATCTTCTGAACAGTCTGTAATTTGGCCTCCTATCCTGACATCAACTGTCTCACCAGTGCACTCCAAGATGAAAAGATCCCAGCATTGCATCGCACCATTAGCACTGTGTAAATATTACATGTTTTTCCTGGATATGCTAGTTAGCATTACTTCCACCTTGTGGCTTCATTATTTTTGAAACGCTCAGCTTTGTCGATGATTGCAAGGCATGACCCAGTTCTGGGAATCTCTCTCTCTCTCTGTCTCTCTCGTTCACTTTCTTCCCACTTTTCTTCCTCATTTGCTCCTTCTCTATGTCTTTTTCATTCTCTCTCTGCCGCTCCACCTCATTTTCTTCTCACACTGAATCTGTCTACATCTTTCTTTGTCATTTATTCATTGTCTTTCTCCATTTACTGCCTCAGCAGTGCCTTCATCCTTTTTTTCCCTGTCTCTCTGTGACTCTCATCGTCCCTCTCTCTCATGTATGCATTCTTTATTTCTCAATTTGTCTCCCTTCCACAACCTATTATTATTTTCTCTATTCTCACATGCCCCTCTCTGCCGCTCTATCCTTCTTCCCCATGTTTTTATTTCTCTCTCCCAGCACCACGTGTGTCATGGAGGGAAACATCGCGAGCAGTGGTCCCTGCTGAACAATTACCATGCAAAGCAATCCAAATAGAGATGTTTGCCGAAAACAACATGTGTGTAATTACTGCTTAATGAGGCCCTTGTCTCAGGCAGAATGCCCAATTAGACTGCCGATGAGAAAGCGATGCCAAGGCCCACTGAAGAAGCAGAGGAAGAGATGGGGTAAACAGAGGTAGGGAGGGAGATGGAGAAGTAAAAGGAGGTTGTAACACAGAGAGAGTAGAGTGGAAAGAGAATGGTGGAGAGAAAAGAGCAAGAGGGAGAAAATGAGAGAGAAAGGGAACAACAAAGAAAGAGAAGATGATTTCTGCAGTAAATGTTGAGTAATGGCAGAGCTGATAGCATTGAACCGAGGATAAATTGGCATTTTAAGTGGGAGAGCGAGGCTGTGCAAAGGAGATCTATCGAGAGAGAAGCAGGGGGAAATAGCTTTACATTGCAATATATGGGCAGCCATGTTGAAGCACAAAATGGCTGACCCTTCCAGGCTGTCTTTGGCCTTTTTGGGGAATATTATTTCACAAATGTAATTTGGGGAAAATGAGCACTGTCTGATTGCATTGCTTCCGGTAGAGACGAAAGAAACAACAATCAGGCTTTGTGTTGAAGAATTCAGTTTGAAAAATAAGCTAAAATACAAGATCAGGCAGTGTTTTGTGGTTAGAAATGACTTTATTCAGTGACTGTGCTCTTTTCACCCGAGAGAATCTTATCCTAAAGATGCTCTCAAAATGGCTTTGCGTCACCACTGATATCAAAGTGGATTTCAACGGAATGAAATTGCTCAGTTAGCGAGGACAAGAGGCTTTCATGTGAGGAGAGAATAGTTTATTGCAGATATGTCATCAAGGTCAACATCACTTTAGCCCTCTCAGTAAGCTAATGTTACTTTTTATTGCAGTTTTGATTGACAGCGCCATGCTTCACTAAGCAAATGAGCATATGTGACTTCAGCATCTAGCATTGAACAATTAGTGTGCAGCATAGTGTCTCTTGGTGTAAACGTGTGGTTTTTCTTGCTCGTGTCAGGCTTTTGGATTGCCATGTGGAGTGAAGATGGGGTTTAAATGCAGTGCTCTGTCTCAGTTTCATGTTTGCGTTTGTGGTTGAACGTAAATGTAATCATTAGAATAACCAAGTGAATCCTCACAAGGGCTTCCATGATATGCATCGTTAACCAACCATTGCCCTGAGGCAGGCACTCATTTCCCCAGTCGCTCTCCTGCAATAATGTACAGTAATTTCTCTTTCTCACCACTCTCATGCTCATTTAGCTACTTCGACATTTTCCTGTCTACCAGTGTAGATATTAGATATCACCCCCAGGAATTCGGCCCATTTCCGTCCATTAGTCTACCTAGTTATTGTTTTGAGAAGGTATATCTCATGATCCATTTGTGTTCATATCTAGCGTGTGTTTATCTTTTAAGCTTTCGGTCCCTTTCTTCATAGGCACAAAGTGGATCACCCTAAACAAAAAAGCCACCCTCCCCCCACCCCGTGCCTTCCCACTCCGACTGTATCTTCACATCTGAGGAATTTGACGTGGAATGCTGTCTAGTTTGATCATGTTGTCTCTGCTGTTTTCTCCAAGTCTTTGCATTGATATCACAAAGAATGACCTCAACCAACCAACAAAAAGTAGGGTTTATTTGACACGTTGGGTTTTCTGTGTGTGTGTTTGTGTTCATGAACGTTATTATCCAGTCCAGTCAAGGTCTGTTCTATGTGCTGCTAGCGTGGTATGAAAGGGCTTGATGTCTTTGAAAACGAAGGGCATTTCACAATACAGCTCTTCTTAACATGGTAGCAGTTTCTCTGTCACCTTGGCACTGCACAAGTTCAGTTACTGAGCCATTTGTGTGGCAGAATGTAATTTTCTCTGGAGCTAAAAACAGAATTTGTTATATTTTTTTCCATTCATGTATAGCTTGCTCAAAGCTGATTTCAGCAGAGAATTCTTCAGGCCTTTAGCTTAGGAGCACAATATTACAGTAGTAATTTGTTGCACGTTGGGGTTATCTGGTGACCTGCTGTTGTTTCGCAGCACCCTTGTGGGTCAAGGGTCATTTGTCGTGTCAAACTCTGTTTTGGCACCGGCAGCAAGTGATCTTTCAATGCCTTGTTAGCTCGATTTGAAGACACAGCATGTTCCCACTGCGCGACACATGCACACACACTGGGTTCACAGTCTCAAAGACACACACACACCCTTAGCTACTGTATGCACTCACAGTTTCATTCATACTCATTCTCTCTCAGACACACAGCAGAGCCCACAGGGAAAAGCCCATCTCCCGTCACTGTGCTCATGTAGCCTAATTACCGGCCCGCTGACGAGCAGTAATTACCCACGCTGCCATGCCACCACGAGGTTTAACCAAAGTGACAAAGTCATTAGTCTCACACTTCAGGCCACCCGTAAAGAGCTTTTCCCCTCCGCACCACCTCCGCGGCCCCCAATTTTCAAACCTCCTCTTGCATACCATGTTCATTTTTCCTTTCTGTTTCTTCCCACAGTTTGATGGTGACAACATGTACATGAATGACAATAACCAGGAGTTTCGGTCAACAAACCAGGTAACACTGCCCCCGTATGTTTTTCTATGAACCCCACAGATGTATCAGTAAATATCTGCAGAGGCTGACGTGTTATTATATTCCCTTTTGCAGCTGTCTGTATTTAACGAGAAGAGTTTATAGAATTGTATGTTCTCGTAAGTGTTGGAAAATAATAAATGTTTGCCAGTTGAGGAGCTCATTCACTGAAGATATGGGTTGGTTGTAAAACTAGAAAATAGCTTTATTTTTCACTGGTTAATGCAAGTGGAAAACACAATCACACAGTTAACTGTTGTGGTCAGTATTAACTGTTGTGGGTATCACATTGACCTCTGAAAACTATGTAAATATGAAGACTTATCTTGCTTTTCAATCCTTATTAGCTGAGTGTGTTTTCTAAAGGATGATGACAGATTAGTATCTACAATTATGCATCATTTCATATATATATATATATATATATATATATATATATATATACATATATATATATATATATATATATATATATATATATATAGTCATGTGTGTATATATATATATATATATATATATATATATATATACACGCACACACAAGTTTATAAAAAAATACCAGCACGTTGATATTTAGGGTGACTAGAGCCACCACCAGGTCACAAGTTAGTTTTGTCCAATACTGGTTCATGACCTCAATTGTACTTTAACAATAAATCCCCCTAAATCCTACACACTGGTCCTTTAAGATGAATGTTAGCATCAGTGTGACTAAGGGGACATTTTGACCGCCCAACTCTTTTATGTCAACTGTAGTCTGATCTCATGGTTGAAAGTTTTACTAGGTGTCTGAAATGTATATGAAGAAAACATGGTTTGTCAGATCATTACTTCTCTCAAGCTTCTCTAAAGGTCTTTATGACAACATTATTAAGCTTTGAAATCAGAGCATCGCTTTAAAAAAGGCGTCCTTGACTTTGACCCTTTCGTGCTAAGCAGGAAAAACACTTAAGCTAAAGTATCCCTTTAAGTCCACAAAACGTGCCGTTTGATAGGGGATTTTATCCGACGCACTTTAACATAACATATATCTATACCATCAGAGGGATTAAACCATGACAGTGACAGTTGCTAACAGTCTTCAGCTCTAAACGGTCACCATTACCGGCTCATTGAAGGACTCGTCCCTGTCCTAAGTTTGTTTAGAAAAGACACTTTCTGTCACCAACACATGCCGGCTCATCGACCAAGTTGCGCTATTTGAGGTATTGGTGTCAGAATTGTGATGCCCAGTCAGGAGTTGTCCCAGTCACACAGTCAGCGAGTTAGACGAGCGCGGCACTGAGTGCTCCCAGCTGGTAGAGGGGAACACATGGCCGGACATATGGCAGAATTTTCAGCTCCAGAAGTTGTTGATCCAGCAGAGAGGCCTTCATGTTCTGACAAAACAAGACGAGGTGGAGGCTCCTCATCAATTAGCAACTTGCCAAATACTGTCAGAGAGTCATGTGGAAAAGGCCGGAAAGCTAAGGACGCCGGGGCACACACACAAACACTCACACGCTCACACTGAAGCACACACATACTGTAATAGGAAATGACACATTCTCTGACACAAAGTTATTCATAAGTCATAAGCACATGCCCACGAAGACAGCCTCAATTTCAGTTTGTTTCACTCACATACTGTGAACTGTGCACACACACATACAGTATGTTCATCCTTCATAGGATCCAAATTGGCATAATTAATTCCCTTGCCCATAGCCTCACAGTTTCAACTTAACGATCACCAATACACATACCAAATTCTTAAAGATTTACTTAACCCAATTTACTAAAAAATAAATAAAACAATTGCCTTTTATCTGAGCGGTGTCTTGACATGCATATAGTTTTGATGTTATGTGTGGACGTGAACAGTGGACATAGGGCCATACAATAACAATAGTTTGGAGCAGGAAAAAGCAGAGAGCCGATTGAATCAGCTCAGATTTTCTATCGCCAGAATAATGTGTTCAAGTTATTTTTATGGAGTGGAGACTTGCTTTATGAAAAAAATTCTCAAACTAGCTAAATAAATATTATTTGTACGAAACATAACTTGAGGTCTAATGTGCAACCCCACCACAGATATGTTTAGCAGAAGTGGACTTCATTTTGTATAGTGAGCCTCCATGCAAAACAGTGATGGATGACAAGAACGTATGCATGTGCACATAAGACACACACACACACACACACACACACACACACACACACACACACACACACACACACACACACACACACTGTCATCCTATAGCCATAAGGTTGTCTTTCCTTTGATGTTGGGATTGACTGACTATAATGAGGGGTCGAGTGGGAGCTTTAGCAGCTTATTGTCTGCTTATAGCACACATCACAGACTATGAAGTCCATCGGTGTTCGCCACATTTCCTTGTCTGCCCTAATTATGTCACTTTGCGTGCAAACATGGGTGTGAGCTAATTGGGATAAATGTCCACCTTTGTAGTTTCACTGCAGCAGCGGTCATGTGTCAATCATTGACATCCTTTCCAGGTTTGCAGTGTTGTGTCAACAAATACCTTCTTAGTGGATAAGGCAATTTGGGCTTTTCAAAACATGCCAGTTGCAGTTGATGCTCTGTCAGCACCGTCAAATAGAGGCTTACACAACAGTTCTGAATAGCCCTCCAAACACAGAGTTCACTGTTTGGCATCCATTTTTTCTTTAATACAGCAGATTGAATTTGAAGTTTGGAAAAGGTAGGACAACCCTTATATGTTTAGGTTGCATAGTTTCCGCCCTGACTACAAAGAACAAAAGATCTTGATATCTAGACACAGCCTTTCCATAAGTTTGACCTTTATTGTTCAAGCTTGCCCCATGATTACATTCTAGTTAAGTTTGTGCATATTTCCTTGTAACTTAGCATGTCCTCTGGTGTTGGGACTAGATTGAATCATTTCTGTGGCTGTAAGCAATACTTGGGCACAAGCCACACATTTGCAATGGTTAACCTGCCAATGGGTCTGAAGAGGTTAACTTATAAATATTTTCAAAACCACCACATCAAAATGTCTGCATTTTATTTATGTGTCATACAAAATTCATTACTCCTCACTGTACATGTGAGTCAATCATTTCTCAACTGATGCCTGACTGTATGCATTAGCTGAGCAGTAGTTTGAAATAAGAAAAATTACAAGTTAAAAATATGAAATCATTTTCTGAATGCAATACAAATTGTGATGACTGTCTAATAAATGTGCTGAATACATGCCTTCTGGTGTGTATGTTTATAATTATTATTTGTACATGTTTCCTTTATATTTTATTAGGATTAGCTATGCTAATAAAAAATGCTTAAATGCTTTGAACATGCTGAAATGGAATGTAGTAGCAACTATTTCTCCACCTGTTTATTGTGTGTAATTATCACTGCAAACAAGATCTTTACCCACGTACAGTATCTTCACAATGGTCAAACATATTGTGAAAGAAGAAGCCTGTATTTCTTAATGCAAGTTTTGACACTGCGTCAAGATGCCTTCCCGAGCCTTTACATGATGTGTGCCTGTGAATAAGGTGCATGAAGCCAGAACAGAGACTCCTTTGTTTGCATGTCTGGGGTCTTCCACAGCGTACACACTGAGGTAGCAGTTTGACACAGCCAGGAGATTGCATTACACATAACATCTCTGGGCTTTTAAAAGGAAAAAAACGCTAATCAGAAACAGCTTTAAAGGGGCCGTTTACTGTATGCTTGGACACAATCTGTCCATTCAAACAAGATGTTTTCAAGGCTTTGAATACTCTACAGTTTCTGTACAAGATATGCTGAACATATGGAGCTCTCCGACGATATTGATGTTTTCCATTTGGTTCATCTGTTGAGGTTTCAGCCTATATGCAAAAGTGTGGGCGTGTTATTTGGTTGATCAGCCAGCGTTGTATATCCACCCACACACAAAGCGACTGGGTAGTTGTTTGAATTAAAGTTGATTAAATATCTCCATTATCCTGATTGACTGAGAATGTTCTTGAGAGCCAAAAAGAGTATGAATCACTTACATAGACTTGTTCCAGAAGCATATTACAAAACAGACTTCATCACAGATTCAAATACATGTAGGTCTGGCAAGTGCTCATTGACTGCTGATTCCCCGGTCATGAAAACAACCGAGCCAATCAGAGCTTTCTATTACGAATGGAGTTGTTATGTGTCTATTTCTTGCAAAAAAAGGTTTTACTTTTTTTTTCTAATAGTCATTGGAGACAAACCAGTCGCTACTGAGGGTAAAATAACCCTCAGTAGCACCAGTAACCAATGTTCACCAACTTGAACATGGTTTCAGGCTAAACAATAAGCTTGGATAATCAGGCTATCATGTACATACATGCAGGTAAAATATTGCTAACTGCAGAATATATTTTTGTAGCACTAGAATAGCTGCATGAAAATGGCTGCCTCAAACCACGCCCACACATATTTTCATTTTGTATAAAGAACAATTAGCTTTCTTCATTTAGATTCATATCAGGCCTGATCTGTTAGATTGAATGCACAGACTTGTATCTCGGTATATTTCTGTGTTTTGGCTGGCTTCTCACTTCATAATCAGTCTACGTGGCAGTTTGTCCATATGTCCATACAATAGATTTGGGAAAATCAGAGACAGAAGAGGGTAGATTCAGAGAAATAGCGGGTTAGGGATTTTTTTTAAAGAGAAAACAGGCCAGTGGCAGGAACCGGTAAAGTAATTGTGTGGGTCTCTTCAGCTCTTGTGTTTTACTTGTTGCGTTGTGTCCCTGTGCAGGAGCGGAAACTCAGGGGCGACTGGTCTTCAGAGCAGCCGCAGGTTTCAGCCTGTTTGTGTGTTTTCTGTTCCAGTCGTCTTGCTGAGCCATGCGTCTCTATCGATTTGGCTGGCTGCAAGAGAACAGTAGCTGATGGTCGAGATTAGAATAGAAATCTCACTTGTTGGATACAAGCTTTCTCTCTCTCTCTCTCTCTCTCTCTCTCTCTCTCTCTCTCTCTCTCTCTCTCTCTCTCTCTCTCTCTCTCTCTCTCTCTCTCTCAGTTTATTTTTGTATATTACTTAACTCTGGCAAGCCCTTACTCTCTCTCATTATCTGTCTTTCTCTTTCTTTCTCTGGTTTTTCACCCACGCATACCCAGCTGCCATCACCTAAAAATGTATATGCACACTACAAAGTAATGGTAATCATAAAATGCAATAACAATACAATAAAAAAAAACACATCTTCCTCAAGATAAGAAATTAAGTTCAGCTCACAACTTGTAAGCCATACAGCTTTGATTTACAGTGGACTTCATTTTTATTAGTTCAGTAGTTTCAGTTTTGTTCCATTATATATAATATGCTGTCTATTCAGAAAGAGAAAGCTTTG
Source organism: Clinocottus analis (assembly GCF_023055335.1). Taxonomy (NCBI): domain Eukaryota; kingdom Metazoa; phylum Chordata; class Actinopteri; order Perciformes; family Cottidae; genus Clinocottus; species Clinocottus analis. Next base: position 13,875,842 of record NW_027176153.1, on the reverse strand, counting down.
TTTAGTTTTTTTTTTTTTTGCATTGCGCTCAGTGTTGACTGAGAGAAATAGACAGGAACAATGACAACAAAGCTGGACAAACAAAGGTAAATAATAGACCTATAATGGAAAATATGTAAATATAAAAGTATATAAATACATATAAAAAGCCCCAATAAACAATGATACAAATGTAACATATATATACAAGTGTTCTGAGAGTTGTAAATTAATTGTGCAAAATAACTAAATACTAGATTTTGATGACTGGATGATTATGTACAGTACGTGCATGTTTCTAGATAAATGTATAGTGTATATACAGTGTGTATGATTTGTATCGGTAGTGACAGATGATACTGTATGTACATAATATGCATTGCAACTTTTGCTGTCATGCTGAAAGCACATTCACATTGAGGATCAGTGCTGTTGATCAACGGTTGTAACATTTTAGTTGGAAGCACTTAAAAACACAAAATATGAGAAGTGGTTGCAGTGAGCATGTTCATTTTGATTATAGAGAAGTCCATGCGACCTCTCTGTAGAAAGACATTTAACAAGAATAATCATCTGAAGTTTTTTAATAAGTTAAAACAACTTAAATGCAAAGTTTGGCATTCAAGGAGATGAACTTCTAGACTTTCTCTCCATGAGTAGATGACAAGATTAATACCAATCTAATGAACCTAAATAGTTTGTGTTCAGATATGAAGGTGGTATAAATCTTTTTTATTTGAAAAATGTATTCCCAAAATGTCTTATATCAATCAAATAAAAGAAATATATATAATTCTGTTGTTTGTCAATCAGCAGATGATCCACATCTTCCAGATGTTGGTTGGCTTGTAGAGTGTGTTCTCCACACCACTCTCTCTCTCTCTCTCTCTCTCTCTCTCTCTCTCTCTCTCTCTCTCTCTCTCTCTCTCTCTCTCTCTATACCTCAGTAAACCCTGGCTCTGCACACCCAATGTGGGCGATGCTGATGTGAAAAGACACCGTTACTTAACAGTGACTCACAGTGCACCATTATACCCCACCACCACAACTGCAAAACTCTCCTCACTTTACAAGCCCCCAACTTCAGTGAAAGTGTTTCTCTTTCCATCTCTGTTCCCTTGCATCCTTTTTGTGCAAAAAAAAGTTAGGGGGACATTTGAGACAAAGGATAAAAAACGAAAATTGAGGGTCTGAGAACGCCAACACACATCTCACTGCCTCTTTGAGGCCGTACGGAGCCGCTGGCAAGGTCGCAAGAATGAAGAAGAGATACATATTGTACGGTGTCTATTTAGATTTCAAGAGAGCGTACAATTTCAGTAGCATGAATTCAGGCTGAAAACAGTTTTCAACTCTAAACCAGCACTGGGGCATACATATCTGAAAACAATGCTGGAGGAGCATCAGAGAACATCAGCACAGCACACACACCCCCATGCTAGGAGGGATTGTAAGTTACATTTGTAACCAAGGATCGGTAGTTCTTTATGTAGGTCAGTCCATGTCAGCCAATAAGTCCAATTACCATCAGCCTCTGAACTAGACCATACTATGACCGCTGCTCTGCTTTCATGGAGCTCAAGTGGATGAAAATCCTTGCACTGCCTCAGAGTCAGGGTTTTACTTAAAAAAAAAATTACACATGACGATTTTATTGAGATTGAGAGAGTTTAACAACAAGTTGACAAAATATTAGAGGGGAACGTTCAACATGAGGGATCCACGGTAATGTGAGATGTCAACATTTCCCCTTCGTTCGAGGAATATGACCAGATTCATCTTTCACGAGGTGTGAGGTTTTGAAGAACATCAAAACAACCCAATGTCCCACTCTTTTTGGCGTCCTCCCTCAGTCCCTCCTCAAATGCATACCCCTCAGAAAAGCAGCACTCCCCCCACTCTAAAACTGCAACTTATCAGCAGCGAGAGTGCACTCAATGATTCATACACTCTTTTAAGAGAACTTGAAACCTTGGCTCTATTTCTGTCCCAGCCTCGCTCTGTATTTGCTGCACAGTGGAGCAGATGGATTTAGTGGGACTAAGTAGTTTGATATTTCTATTGGTTTTCTCCGTTTATTTTCACTCTCTCTTTGCCTCTATCCCAGTGATCTTTCTCATCATATGGAGACCAAGGTCATGGCTGATTGAAATATAATAGAAGTGTAGACATCTGGCCTAATACTGTGGGAAGTTAAATCTATTTTAATGGCCCCTGCCGCAGTGGATTCTCTCTGATGCACTCTTGCGCTTCACTGACAGTAAATCACAATGTTCTCTTATTACCCTGACTGGAATGAGGGCATAGAGAAAGAACAATGAGGGATCCACATCATTTGTTTTCACCCCTCCCTTGCTTTTTCCTCTCCTCTCTGCTCCTCCTCTCCTCCCCTCTCCACTCCGTTTGCGACTCATAAAGCAAGAGGCTTAAAGAGAGTGACATCATGAAAATAAAAATAAAGGGGATTATGGGCGAGCTATTGTGCCATATGTGATTACTGGGGCTTCCATGTTCCCTTGGGGGGGATGAGTGACTACGAGACAACATATTTTATTTATTTATATGATTCTCTCTAATGAATAAGAATAGGAAATGTGTGAGACCACAGTATTGCTCCTCATTCCAGACAAAAAATGCAGCCTTTGGTTCAAACGCTGAAGAATTTTCTATTTCTCTCGGTTCCGGTAAAAAAAGATCAGAGATATTTTTTCACCCTTCATCTTTGATCTACAACTGTGAGTTTTTATTTTTATTTTTTAAATTGAACACACTTAAATGTGCGGCACTTGCCCCTTTTTTCTACACCTTTTCAAAACACTTCCTTTGCAGCTGTGTTTTTAGAGTTCAGATACAATCCAGCACAGGTCCACCCACATCTGCAATGGAGAGTCAGTTCCTTTTTACCCACCTAAATGAGATCCATTTTGATGTGACATTTCAGAGAATTACCAGTGCATGGGGGAGCATGGAAGAGGTTAGCTCACTCCTTTGCTATTGGTTGAAGCGCACCACAGCCCACCTTTGGTAACAGGCGCTGCGAATGACCCTGAGCTACTATCAGTCGTGGTAAAACACCCCCCCTCCTTGCACACTTCACTTATCCCAGTTCTGTCTTGCTGTCAGTCAGCCCAGTGGGTCTGCTATTCCATTCTCCCTCTATTGTACTGCTCTGTCTTCTTCCCTTGATACATCAACCAAATGGAGTTCCTTGTCGTTTCAAAGCCAGGTCAGATAGCCTTTGTGGACCCTGCAGACCATCGCTTTAATGGTCACTTGTGCAGCACATCTCAGCAATGTTCAACACCCGCTGATGATGAGTTTGATTTCTACCCTTTCTCGGCTCTCCAAGGTTGATCTTTGAAGGTGAATTTTGAAATTCCCCATAAGATGTTTTCAAGATTTACTGTTGCCATCCGTCTATCTGAAATACACAGAGTGGACGTGAAGACCTTTATGTATGCATGGCCAGCTGTTGTTTGTCACCAAAATCATGCTGCTGTCATTTTTTTCTCACAAAGTAGCATATGGCTGAATGACTTTCCATAGGACACTGTATACTCATTCAAAGTTAACGGTTTTATGACACAAACATTGTTTTCTTTTCTGATTAGTTATTTTTCAAGCATTTCAGTGTTTCGTATTCCAGGAAACACTTTGTTATCACAGCTTCAGTGACTGACACAATCAAAGTCTATCAAAGACAGACAGCTCTTGTCTTTGGACAATTTCCCCCCCATCAGCCATGACAGGCTCTCTGGTGTACGGTGCAACGGATTCATTCTGCTCACATCATTGTTCAGATGAGCTGTCTTCAATTGAGCACCTTATCGGCCATGACTCCATCGCCAAGCTAATGACTTCATCTCATCTTCCCAGGCATTTGTGTGAAGAAAACATTTTGCTGAGCTGATTGATTTGTTGACACTTAAGATACCTTAATTACTTAAGATAACTTGACAAGGTGAAGCTTTAAGTTAAAGAGACTTTTTCAGCCTCAAAGCTTTTACTGTGCCTTTCAAACAAGACATGAACCCCAATAACATGTGAATTTAGAATGCCATGAGGATGATAGTATGTTTATTCTGAGTCCACAAAACAAGCTAAAGACAGTGACAAATCAGAAAAAGGATTACATGCGAGGGAGAGCTATGTTTGTCCACACATGTAGCACACAACAGGAGAACGTCTGTGTCAGACACATTCTCGCCTTCTGGGAATACGTTAGGTTCAGGCAAAGGTTGGGGCCGGGGTAGAGCGTGCGTGTGGCAGTACGTAGCCGGTTCGTTATTTGGTCATGCCAATCCTTGAATTTGTCTGATGATTTCGGCGCCCTTATTAACAGATGTATTATATTTATTCTAATCTGTGAACAGATTAACAGATAAGGCTTGCATTCCATGTGTGAGAGGGGCTTACTTTTTTCCCTTAACAGTTCAAGAAACAAAATAATATATACTATGTGTATTATATACTGAATCCACTTAACTTCCTTAAGGTATAAACGAGTATGCTGTCTCCAAGAGAGCCTTAAAACCAGGCTGAAAAGCAGTGTTTTACTGACCTCTCTGGTTGAAACGATCAGTTCTGTTTCACCTCTGGGTGCTCACTGTGCACTGACACACCCTGGAGTACAGTTCTACATCACTGCAGCAAGGTGAGAAGTTAAACCACTCAAGTTCAGCAAGAGCAAGATTTTCAGCTGCTGCTGTTCTTTAAAGCGAACAGATGTACAAGTTAGGCCACGACCTCCGTTCCTGTAAAGTGAAGCCAATGCGAAAGTGCATTTTATCTGATGCCATCAGGGGTCGACTCCTCTGGTTGCAAAAATATGTCATATTGTGCAGAGGTTTATAAGAAAATGACCCAGCTTCTCACTTGCTACGTTACCTGTGTAAACATTGTAAATATGAGTTTGCTAGTCTCAAGTTGTCTTCAATTCAGCATGATGTCTTAAAGAAGCATTTGACTCTGCAAATGTTAGTAATTGTCGGCTCAAAGCAAACAGCAAGTTTAGTGAAAAGAAAATGGTCTTCAGATTGTTCTTGAAACCGGTTTGTGTTTTAGGTGATCTAAGTGTAGAACATCAGAAGTTGTATACTTTTTGTCAGTCTATATCTTTCATAAAACTCAACACTGCGGGGAATTATCTCCGTCCTTTTTTTCCCCAGAGAACCAGGGTCTGCTTTATGTATGATTGTCAATATGCCACAGAGCAACATCTCACATCTATAAACTAAGTAAAAGCAATCTGGTGTTTTGATGTCTTATCACATGGGATGTACAAAAGAAGCTTGCTGCTGTTGCATTGAAGTTACAGAAGAAAAATAAGGAATTCATTGATTTGTAGATTCTTCAAAGGTCCAAAGGAACGTCCTTGTCCAGGAAAATGACAGATTTGTTTAAATTTCACCTCTAGAAAGGAGAGGGGGAAGGTTAGAGAGAGAAGGCTGAATCAACATTTGGCATCTCTTTCTGACCCCTCTCTCTTTTATCCACTCTCCTCCATGTCCTGAAAGACAGTATATTTATGAATTATTTATCTATTTTTGAAAATGTTAAACTTGTGATGTCCTTGTCCCGTGTCTTATCTCCAAGGGCATCACAAGAAGCTGTAAAGAAAATAAGAATTCACCAAAGCGATGAAAGGCACGGTCGTAAAATAACCTCTGACAGCATTTAAATCTTGGTACATACGTCGACGTGTTAACGCTCTCCTTCTCTTTCATTTCATCTTCATAGCGATTGCAAAGGGCTGAACCCCCAGTTGAGCTTCTTAGCACTATAGAGAAGCAGTGCCTATGTCAATGAGACAACCAAAGACTAGTGCTCCCTGCTCAGATTGTTGGATTTGAGATGTTTTCAGAGTCCTACAAAGGTAAACCTTGCAGAGAAAAACAGCTGCATTAGTCATTTGTTCAAATTGTAAAAAAAAATACTGACTGCAGTGTTTATGTGAATTTCTTTATCTGTAACCAAGCAGATTGCTTTTTTGAAGCCTAACTCACTAACCAATACTTCAAGATTGTGCTGGAAAGAAACAGTCAAACCACATTTGTAATGTGATGGATAAGAAAATGATGTTCTGAGAGATATTGGAAAACCACGTACTTTTAAAATGTGATTATCGATTAATCCTTCAAATATTTACTCAATGAATTGATTAGTCTCTTAGTTAATAAATATAATTTAAAAAAAACTCACTATCCACATTTCTCAGAGTAGGGGACGTCTTAAAATATTTGTTTTGTTTAAAAATACATAGATAATCAGTTTATTATAGATGGATAAGAAAACCAGCAAAATACTAATTTTGAGAAACTACAACCAGCAGATTTGCTCCGGATCCACAAACCAGGGAGATTTGTTCGTATTTGTTCATTGAATGTAACCTAATGCATATGCTTGTTAACAATAATAATAAACAACGACAAAAGACACATTTGCAAAACCTTTATCATGGGAATAGTCACGATAATATTTCTGAGCAAGCACCAGGAGTGAGTGTTATGGGAAGAGAAAAGAGCACATCACCCCCTGATAGTAAACTACTCTCTTTTATTATTAGTATTTTCTCCCTAATGATAGTGCACATTATGAGACTTTTATCCTATCTTCAAGCACCAGTTCTGCTCGTGGGGACATTGTAGCTGTTCCTAGACGTTTCTTGCCATTTGTTCGCTAAAAGTATTTGTTTGCAAGATGAATTGCTGCACTGGCAGGCGAGATGACAGCCTACACGAAGATGATATTGAATTGATTTCTGAAATGTTGCAGAACGGACTAGTTGATGTGTACCACGAGACATGAATAATAAAAATTCTATTAAAAAGCTCTTGAATGGCTGACACTGGAATATTATTTGTGATGATTAATTTTCTTCAGTCATTATAAAGGGGAGTTGGCATCAGATTGCCTCTGACAAAATTGCTTTTCATTCCCCTGTGAATACCCTCAGTATGCTTTTTGAGAGCACAAAACCATATTTCTCTGCCTAATATTACGTCAAGATAGGCCCCGGAAAAGACAAGCACAGGCTTCGCTCATGTATCACCTTATTAGTGCCATAAAGTATGTGCTGTTTTACCTGCTGGGGGTCATTTGGTCATGAGAAATGCGAGGTTTGTTCAGTCCACTTCTTTGTTCCTATAACATATGATTGGCATCATAATGATGAGATTATAAAATAGCCACTGAGTGTCAATGGTATTTGAATTTGATTAACTGTATTTTAAAGGCGTGCAGGCTGACAGTGTGTTGCTTTAAAGCTGTCAAGATTTCTAAAGCAAATTATTCTGTACAGCAGCTGTTGTTGTCTAACTCTAATTAATTTGCTGTGTATGTTTGTGTTGAATTATTTCTTTACACTTTTGTAAGCATAACAATTTGTATTTCTAATTATTTTTATTTCCAGCAAAACAGTCAGAATTGACTGCTGCAGTTCAGTGTCTGCTGCGAACACAAATGTGAACAACAAAGTGCAACAGGTGCATTTTAAAAGCCAATTACGAAGCTTTTTAATTACTCCGGAACATCTTTTGTTTCGTAGCAGTTCCTCTCCTGCGTCGCTATTGAACATCAGTTTGCCATTCAAATGCCGTGAAGCAGTACGGTTGTTTTCTTTAAGACTGAAGTGATACAACCAGCCCCTTATTTTATTCCTACTGTAACTGAATTCTGCACTGTTTTGAGACACAGGTACAACATTCTTATGTAGCTCCGTACATGTGGATTTTCTTCTGTGCGCTTCCTCCCACGTTCCAAAGACGTGCAAATTAGTGTCCGTGGGTTTTAGACTCTAACGTTCTCATACTTGTGGAAGACTATCTGGGACCTGCACTGGCATTTTTCTTTGTTTTATTAATATGCGTTGGTAACAAATTAGCCTCTTGTCACCCTAAAAATGCAGCAAAACTATGCGTGTGAGCAAAGGCTGCTGTGATTGCTGTTTTATTATCTTCTAAGAAAAAATCCCTTCCCTGCATATCCAGAGCTACTCCAGTCAGGGAAGAAACAGCAGTGGCGGAGGAGCAGGGGATGAAGACTACGAGATCCCCCCCATCACACCCCCCAACCACGCCGACCCTTCTCTGCTGCACCTTATGGAGCACGAATCAGGTTACCCTTTCCACTCCCTGCCTCACAACGGCCTGCTCAACACCTACTCCTACCCCGAGCTGCCCGCCCTCATGATGTCCAACATGCTAGGTCAAGACACCCACCTCCTCTCCGGGCCTATGCACTCGGTGAGTACGCCTTTTTTTGGTTTTTGTCTGGCCCCTTTTAGCGGCGGCCCTTTGTGATCGTGCATGTCAAGGGCTGTGGTGGGCTATTAGTCTCTGTGGTCAGAGGGCTGGAAGTCAGCCAGCAAGTCAGCGCACATTCTCTCTGAATGTTTCACAGGTTTGTCTTGTGGGAAAATCTTTTTTTTTTTTTTTAAATGTTTCCAAAAGTTATTGAAACTCCTTCGTAGATATAAACATATGCAGCAATAAAACAGTAAATGTAATAATTTGTCAGTCTGCCGCCCTCAATAATCTCTGATTATGTATTTTTAATAGCAAAGCGTTCTTCTATTAAAGCGATAATTAGCCCGGTTAGAGACCAAGGAAGCTGAGACAGTGCAGTCTTAACCAGAGTGTATAATACATGCAACATTTATAAATATGAGACGTTTGCCACACAGCTCGTTTAATATCAATTCAGCTGCACAACTCAAAGATTTCATTCCCTCAAAGTGAGCCAAGGAAGGGAACAAGAAACTCGGCGATGCACATTTTCATTCGTTATGATCGGCAAAGCAAAAGAGGAACGCGGCGGGACGGAGGGGGTGCAATGTTTTGAACAGAAAATCTTGAGGAGGAGAGGGGGATATCCCTTGTCAGCTGATTTTTCTTTTCAAAAGGATGCTGAGAACCCCCACTCCCCCTCCAGTAAAGGGAGTTTTTCTTGTGTTAAACATGCTTCAGACTGAACATGTAAACACCCCTGGCGAACACATTCAAATGCTTTAATCATAGGATCGAACCAGATGAATTATAGATGGCTTGTGTGGTGAATTATTCAACGTTATATACTTTCATCTGACATAAATATTACTTTTTTCTCTCTGCCCTCCATCATGAATATTTATGCTTTAATGTGAGCATCCGTGGCATTTATCCTCCGTTAATCAGGTCTTATGTGATTTTCAGAATCAAACTGCATAAATTGCAAGCTTCATTTTTTTTCCATGGGTGGTAGCTAAGGCCTCCATTAAAGCCAGTCTTCAGGATTAGGTCACAATCCATCGGCTACTGTGTTGAATATGCTCGGCGCAGACAAAATATCTTGTTGACTGGAACATTTTCAGTCAATCTGCTTTTTAGTGTCGATGGATGGTTTTGAAAATCCGAGACAATAATTTGGGTGAGTCGATTTTAGAGGATAATAACATATAAACTGGATGCATGTATGCAGTATTTATGTATAAAGTTTATAGTTATGTGATGTCCACGCACCAGTATATGTATAAGAAAGCAGCCCTTTTTGACCAGTAGCATTTTTCAAAGGAAACGGAGAGGGAGGGCCTGCTTCTTAAACAGCTTTTGTTTCACCTTTGCAATTATTTATTTTCAAATAGCCCTTCAGGGTAATGTTCCATTTTCTTATTTCACACCCCCTTTTCTCATAAATGAACCGTCATTGCAATAAATCACCGCACAAACAGAGACTTGCACACACTGTGAAAGGTCCAGAGATTTATGTAACACATTCATGTTTCCCACTTCCACATTTTAGTACTACTCTAGCAGAGCCTGGCTAATAATAGCTGCTATTAATATTTCTTGTTGCCTAGCAACCCCAGCAAGTAATAGCTTACTCTGGAAAAATAGATGACCGATAAGGAAGAAGGAGGGGGTTGGTGGGGGTTGGCGTGTGTGTGTGTGTGGGGGGGGGGGGGAGGGGGGGGGGAGAGGGGGTTCAATTCATTTATTATCTCCTGGGACAAGAGGAGCTTATTTCTGAGGCTGCGGAATAGAAAAGTAGGCTGTCTATTGAGAAATATTTTAAAGCAATTGAAGATGACGTTATTTTCATTTTGGTTCCATTAGGGATGTTTCATTTGATGTTGCCCCAACAAAGTCAATCAACCTTAATTTCATACTCATTAAGGCGTAATAAGGAACATTTAATTTGTGTCTGCCGAATGCTTAAAGAATAATAAGGGTAAATGGAAATATTCTCTCTGTGAAAATAAAGAGACGAGCCTTTACCTTTGCTGTGTTGTATTAAACAAAAGCCTTTTGGTAAACCAACAAAATTGGAGGAGATAGTTGGCAAACCAAAACGCTAATCGTTCGACTGTCTTCTTTCACCATTGCTGAAGAAGCAAATGAAAAGTCAACAGCGTTACCTTAAGGATACACTCCTCTTCAATAAAAGCTATCCTTCAGAGCACATATAAACCTCCTACAAGTACAAGCTCAGCTGGAGCAACAGATACGCTTCATCTCAAGGGATGTTGTTGCTGGTTTTTGTACAACATTTAGCCCGAGGCTAACGCTCTGTAAACTTCTCCCTGCTTTGGGATTCTCTTTTTCAGCGCACATCGATCCTACAGCAAACACAGTTAAATCATTTCAGCAGTGAGCGTGGTGGATTGACCATCATCTTCATTCTGCATACTGTACGCACACGATTTTGCATCAATTCGTCCCGGTAGTGTTTAAGTCTGTAATTTCTGCTCATTTATAGCTCACTATATAACAATCTAATGATTTCTGGCAAGCGGAACATCATATGTCTCTTCAAGAGCCCTGTTTTTTTTTTAAAACTAAATGTATTATGTCTGACAACCTCTTTTCCATCTAATTATGACTCCACAGACAGAAGAAATATTAGCTGTTGAATCAAAAGCACCGAGTAGATGGTGAAAAAAACAGGTGTCAAAAGCTTGCATTAAGTATAAGGCAAATATCAAAGCTTGAGCATTTGATGTACATTGCGGTTTGGTTTTTCTATTTTTATTTTCAACTGGCAGAACCGGCACTTTGTTCAGGTGTAGGGTTTGATCCTTTCTGCTGCAGTCGCATGTTGTTTATAATAGTCTTAACTGCCAGTTTTGAACCATTTCTCAAACTTGAAATTGCACCATTTACAAGGACTCCAACAAGCAGAAGGATCATTGGCGTTATAAAAGAAAGAGCTGACAATCAGAAATGCTTTTACATTCTCTTAACTCCTCCCTGCAACGCTGACCTACTCTGTCAGCTCAAGGAAGAAAGGGTCAAGTCGGATGACTGGCTACTGCAAAATGTAACGCATCTTCATGCGAGTGCTCATTGCAGAGGGAGATTCCCTGTCTCACCCGGAGGTGTCAGCGTTTCTGCCAGCCCGGCGCTCAGGGAACGGGTGGCACCCAGGGGTCCCATGTTCAACAAGCCCCCTGATCGCTCAGGTCTGGCTGAGACTACAGCCGGGGGGAGATCCAAGCAAGATCTAGCGCTTTGAAAAAATAAAGGAGGGACACTCACCAGCAGATGCTAATGAGGGGTCGTGGAGGAGTTTGCAGCACGGCCCCAACATGGAGCCTTGAGGGGCACCAGTGCGTTTAAATATTGAAACAGAGCACCAGCCCCTGTCTCATTACCAGCGTAATGAGGCTGGTAACGGAGGAGGAAAGCCCATGCTGTCGAAAAAGCAGCTGCCAGTTTTACAAGTTTATGTCACACATTTAGTCAGATCAGTCCTTGTGGGAAGTTTGTTCAGTTTTGTTGAACATATGGTGCTATATTAATATTTTTGGTAAGATGCGTGGCATGTGACAGTCCATCCGCGGTGGATTTTTAAAGTTGCGACAAGCTATAGTTTCGATGTTTTGGAAATATTGTCAGTTGAAGATACTGCTTTGGCTATTCATTTTTAAGGCTGCATTAACATATTTTTTGATTGATTATTTGTATTTTGTTTTTTGTTGGGAAACATAACTTCCTAGCAAGATGCCAGACACACTCATCTGACATGTATCACTTCATAAAGCTGTTATTGGAGTATTCATATAGATTCATGCTGGTGGCCACCTGATAGAATATGGGTCGTATTTAATCTGCTTTTAGATCTATTTCATGTTTTTCTGCCGCTTGGTGCTGAGCTTGTACGATACACTTCGGATTGTTTTCTAATTTCTAATAAATTCACTCTGCATTTCTAGACTGTACCAAACAATACATTCTCAAGGTGTAAAACCAAAACATTAGCTAAAAGAGTCTTTGTCGGCATCGTTGCATAAACATAGCACCCAACCCCCCCCCCCCCCCCCCCCCCCCAGGTCAACACTGTTCTGTATGTAGCACCTTCCAAATGTATGACCCAGAAACACTGAGTGCATTTGTGCATGTCTGTGCAATAGTGCACAAGTACAGTATGTGTATGTGTGTGTGTTTTTCCAGGATCAGTCTTTGTCAGAGTCACTGATTGCTACAAGGTTATATGAGCTTGACTTCATTTAGACTGTGAAAGGAAATTTATTTTGCATCACTTGGCATTTAGGACATAGACAGCGGGAAAAAAGGCCATAACTATTTTAATACAGCAACATAAAAACGATATTGACTGCTGTGTTTGACAGCGCAGGGGGTAGTTAGCTAGAAGCACAATCCAGCCATTAAAAAGATCCAATGTTGAGTGTAAGCCTATCAACATTGTTCACAAACTTGTTATATGCAGATAAATCTATTGATAAAAAAATAGAAATGCAAAGCGTTCACAGGGTGAATCTAGTGTCCTACAATCTAATGGGAAGGACTGCCTTAAAATAGACTTAATCAAGAATGGAAAGAAGAAAGAAAAAAAATGCAATTTGACTTGACTTCACATGCTCAGTGCAGCTGGATTTCTCATGTTTTTTTTGTTGTTTTTTTTTAAATTGAAACAGCAATCTTTTTTTTCAATGTAGGTTTTAGACATATCTCATATGACCCGCTTGCTCTACTGCCTTTCACTGGGATAGAAATGACATCTCGGTGACGTTCCCAGATAAATCACTTTGTGTAACAGTAGAAATGTTTTCTGTTTCTGGCTTTTCATTTCACAAAAAGACAGATGCCCTTCAGTGCTGCACTCCACAACAGGGTGAACAATGTGTCTTGTATCTGTCAAGAGAAATGACAGCGAGATAATTGGTAGGGCACTCCCGTTTCATTTAAACTGAAACAAATAGGCTTCCGAGAATTGAGCTTTAAAAAAGTAAAGCTTTGTTTTGTGCAGCTTATTATGCAGGCTTCGGAGTGGAGTAATGAAGAAGAGTATTAACAGATTGAGCATTAAAAACAAATGCACATTCATTGCTGCTCATGAATATTCATGCCACTAATTCAAATAACCTTAGGCGACTGTTACGACTAATGAATATTTAAAACAGCTTGGTCACAGAGATTTGAACATTGCGTTACAGCTGACTTTCTGGGATCATCTTGTACAAGGGTAAACAATTAGGAATGGCAAAAACAGATTTCAGTGGTGATCAAAATACATCTGGAAAACAATATCTCATGTTGTCACATTAGTTACGGGCCATTGCCGCTCCAGAGGGGAACGTGATGACATGCGAGAGGACAGTGAGATGAAGAGTTGGCATTATTAATCCATTAGTCATTCAACGCAATATTAATTGACAGCTATTTTATAAATTTAAAACATTTATAAAGCAAAAATGTTACTAATTAGCTGGTTCCTTTTTCTCTGTATTTATGATTTAAAAAGAAATACCTTTGAGATTTAACAGCTGATAGGTCAAAACAAGCAATTTCAAATTAAAGCGTTGCTGTGCATTTGTTACTATGTTCTGCCATTTTGAAGATCACATTATTAATTGATAAATTGAAGAAGAAGAAAAAAGAGTAAATAAAGTAATTTCAAATTACAGCCCTCATGAAATTTCGTCAAACTTGATGAGTCAATTTGCAATGGCCTCAGTCAGGGAGCTTCAGCAAGCAGCGCTTAACAGAGCGGGACTCACCCTCGGAGCCGAGTGACCCGGGGCAGACTAGATATGTTTACATTTAGCACGCTGGTTTTGGAAAAAAGCTCGACATCCTTAAGCGCTGCAAGTACGCACTGCCCACTTAAAAGGGGGCCTCTGCTGCTTCTTTTGAGAGATCAGCATGGTGACTCGTCCTCTTCGCCACCACCGCAACGCTAATTAGGCCCACCACAAAGCCAGCCTGTGGGGATAATGTCCCATTATTAGAGTCATTTGTTTCAATTAACCGCTCTGTGATTTTACAATAGCATGGCACGGCCTAGTGCAAAGAAGCCATTACTCTCGCCCAAGGAACCACTGAGGTTTGGGACAAAAGTATTTGTAAGACGGTTTTACGGATACCTGCTCCCGCCAGCATCGGTGCTGCCACACTCCACTTACTGCCCAGTCATTGAAGAGCTGTTTTAGCTCCGAGAGAGCAAAAAAAGGTCCAGGTTCATATCCTTTTTTTTTTTTTAGCTTTTAAAGACTGGTTATATTTCTGAATTTCTGGATTCTTTGTTTGTGTGCCCTTCACTGAGAACAGATTGAAAGTTAATACGAGGGATTGCAGACTTAAGCTATAGGTTGTTCTTGTTTCCATGCTGAGACCCTTGTGGTGTGCTATTCTACTACTCTATACTTACTCTGTATTGCATACTACATGCTACTGCAGTCATTTTTAGACTCTCTGGCTCTGTAGATTTGAGGAGATCGCCTAATCTATTTCCATCACATCAGAAGACAAAGAAAACAAATTGCTTTCACAGCATTTCTCCCCTGTTCGAAACTTGTGAAATGACAATTAGTCGAGTGTGTTCATGGCCACCAACAAGCCACCTTGGTAATAGCTGTTTGTACCGTTTGTGCACTTGGTGCTGCTTTCTGTTGGTCACAGCTGGAAGCTGAACAAGCCTACTAGTTGCAGGTTGCATAAGACATGAGTATGAGAGAGATTATGACTGTGATTTGTTGCCTGATGTAAGAGCAATAACGTTTGTATAAATGTCTTTGATGTTGGTTCTTCAGTGAATCTTCAAGCAGCAAAAAGCATTGTGTCTACAAAAATGAACTTCTTTCTTGAAGTATCCCTCTTTCCAGATCATTTGCATATTGTTTTTAGCAGCTGTGGGCTTCACTGTAAACTACCTCAATGTTTTTGGACACTTAACAGCAGCAGTACAAAGACGCTTATCAACTCCAAATGCTCCCGAATACGATATCTCAGAGCACTTTTAGGTCCTTTCAACACTAGATAATGGAAACTTCGATTGTTACCAAGGGGTTGCTGCCCTGTGATGCCTCTGTTGCCAGGCTCTCTCATTGGCTTTCTCCCCCTGCTGTGTGGATGTTTACAAAGAGACATCACCAGCTCACATTAAAGGGTTCAAGTTGTCCCCTCGGGCTGTTGCTATGGAAATAACCCTGCTATGGTCGCTCATTCATGTTTGATTAATTGTTTTTTTCTGTGCTGCTGCCTCTACAAAGACCTCATCATGGGAACATTTCATCTTGAAAACAAACAATAGAAAAAGATGAATATGTCCGAATCTGTTTTATTTGGACTTTGAAATATTCTCTCCTCCTGCTGCGTGGACGTTCTGTGGTGATAAAAGTCTTATAAATTATATTAGTGGTGTATTAATGTTAATAAAGCAATGCCTAGGAAGCCATGCAAATATAAAGACCATTTTACCTGGACTGAGGACAAGCATTTTGCTTTTTTTCCTCTACTAATTTGCTCTGTGCAGTGCAGTGCTGAGCTACAGCAACCCACTGGGGCCAATTAGGATGCCAGCAGAGCCAGGAAGTGCATAGCAGATGCTTTTGCCACTATTTATTAAAATCCAATCTGCGGGGGCCCCCCAACAGCTCGTTAAACCACCGTTAATCTAATTAGCTCTCACTTGCCACTGTTTTCACCACATTACCAAATACAAGGGCCTCAACTTTGCAATTTTAGGCTGATTAAGTAGGTCCAGAGCTCTTAGGCAGAGCTCACAGGGAGGAGCTACTCAGAGCTGTCAGTCATTTTTCAGAGTCGGATAAATCATGCAGCTTAGTGCAGCAGTGGCTTTGGGCTTGAGTTTCAATTAAAATATCTGCAATATTGGAATATTGGTTGAAATCAAAATCCACAATGCCTGCTCAGTTGTGCCAGAAAACATGTTTTTAAACATTAATAAACGACTCCACATCATAAAAACCTTGTGTATTTTTAATGGCATGGCACCAGAGCTGGATACATATTCCATAATGGGCTCTTCATAGATCAGGCCTATACGATGCCCACTGATGTCCTTTGATGTCTTTGAGATCACGATCAAGAATCTGCACTTCCGGTTCATTATTGTTTGGGCCGGGCTGTGTTTTTATTTGATGAGTGCTGCTCTCTGAACAAGTGCCTGGTTCTACTCAGGGATCTGTGCGGCGGCTTTGACATTCAGTCCTGCTCATTGCTTACAGATGGGCAGTCTGACATGGAGCTGTAATCGCTTCCAGATGAGTATATATTTTAGAACATTTTCTAATCTATCAAGCGTCATGGTGAACTAGATGATGAGAATACACAGAGACAAAACTAACACAGTGACTGTAAAATAATTGACAGGTAGTATAACATATGAATAAATTAAAGGAACATTTTAACAGTTAAAGTCAACACATTGTGTAATATGCAAACAATTTTAACAAGCATCCTGTATTTTGGATTCCAACCATGACGTTTAAAGGCATTCTTAGTTTAGAGAAAGTCAAATCATTCAGATCGCAAACAGCTTTGTTTATGTTCTCATCGTGCCTGCCAACATGTTGTAAGGCCACATTCTTGACAGCATTACACACAGGGGCACTTTGAAATCTGAGGTGAAACCGATACCTAAATTCAACAAAATGCATGTAATAAATACAAAAATGTAAGCCCACCTGATCCCCGTACCCTAATTAGGGAAACTTAACAAAGACTTGCTTACTCCTTTTCAAAACCCACTCTACCATATATTCCATTCTCCTCCGAAATCATCACATCACTCAGTCAGGTAGAAGACTTGATGTTGTAATTCATTTTAAATACGTACGGTTGGAAAAACTTTGGATTGTATTCATCATTTATCATGCATTTCTGTGCTGCCTGCATCCTCGCAAGCTGCAGCTAACA
This sequence comes from Clinocottus analis, assembly GCF_023055335.1. Taxonomy (NCBI): domain Eukaryota; kingdom Metazoa; phylum Chordata; class Actinopteri; order Perciformes; family Cottidae; genus Clinocottus; species Clinocottus analis. The sequence goes on along the minus strand of NW_027176153.1, from coordinate 13,858,707 downwards.
ACTAGATGGATGATTCGGTTGACAAACATGCTTTTACATTCTTAAACCCGCTGACTTTGTATGAAAACGGATGCCACAATAACTTTGTGCTCTGATGTGTTTGTTGCTCTACACAACCTTCAGGAACCCACTTATTCTTTAAGGCTGCGAGTTATAGCTGGTGGTGAAAATTGCTGAAAAATTATACATGGCATCTTAAAATTACATTATTCTCACTGCTGCTTCTCTAACCACTGCCATTTATCTATTTATAAACCCACAAAGGCTTAGAGTCTGTAACAGCTGCACTAAGCTGCGCTTCTCTTCAGTATGTTGGTGCAGAGACGTCCGTGCTTATACTGAGATTTATTACAATGTGCCACGTGTATAATTTTTACAATTGTAGAAATTCACTCCCAATAAAACAAGTGTGAATATCGGAATTAGATTCATCAGGCAGACAAAAACACTGGTCAAAAGACATCAGCGATTGCAGGTTTAAAGATGACTGATAAAAATCATGCTTATTCATTTCAATACACTAAAACAGGGTTTTGCTGCCCGTTCCTCGTGGTCTGGTCTGACCAAATTGACATAGCAGAAAGCAAGCTGCTATAAATCTGTAATTGCCACTTGTGACCACAGCGGTCACTGTTTGGCAAAAGTGTTGTGTCCGAAATCTTTCCCTCGTTCACTAGTTGCCCACTCCCTGTTTAATAATAGTAATCAGCTGTTAATGCCATAGTGAGCTTTAAATTGGGATTGTGTTGTTTTGTGTTGTCCCTGACAGGTGTAATGTTGGATGACTGTAATTTTTGCATCATCGCATTGTGGGATTGTTCACAGAAAGTAGTGTACAGACCAAGAACACACTCAGGCGCTGAATTCCACATTTAAAGCACATGAAGCCATGATTCCCTTAGCTAGTCATTGGGACACACATACACACACACACACACACACACACACACACACACACACACACACACACACACACACACACACACACAGGGACTCATATGCACTAACAAGCACTCGCTAAACGAAGCAAAAGAGAAGCTCTGTTAAAAACACACACATGTCTTTATTCTCTGCTCAGGCAGACATAACTCCCCAATAATTCTACAAAGGAAATAGTTGTTTGCTGGTATGTGGATGCTCTGAATTTAAAATGTAATACCTTAAATCAGAGTAGTCATGTCATAAGCTTCTTTCATGCCTCTTATAAAGCTTAATTGGTTAATGTTTAGACAGCTAAATACTGAGGAAAAACAATGCATTCTCATTACTGAGGAAGTCCCCTAGTTTAAACTACTTTTATTGTCTTTTTTTTCAAGTCGGTTCTTGATCAAAGATTATTTCTATTGTTGATTGATTTTCTTGAACCGCTGTTTTTAAGCGCCTCGTCTGGATCACAGTCGGCTGCTGAGTAGTTCTCGTACATTGTCTCATTATTCAGGTACATTCATACAACATTTCCCTGCAACAACTAGCATGTAAAAATGGGTTTATGTTGTTTACTCTGTTGATGCATGCACACTTACTCTGGATCACAAACTGCACAACACACTGAAGGCCTCTATGGATGTGTGTATCCTATATTACAGTTGTATGGCTTGAAATCCACAGAAGGGTTATAGACTTTGGAAATGGATGGCATTGAGATTTGACTTGGTGTTGTGCTCTATATCATGCTTTGCTGTAATGACCATCACTGGAAAAAGAGAAAGTGTATCCGTGCATCACCTCTGAGTAGTTCCTGTTAGTTTTTATGGCCTTTTGAAATCGATGCGGCTTGCAGCACTCTCTACTTTGCTGCTCAGTGTATATGATGATGATGACGATGATGATGATGGTGATGATGATGATGATGCATATATTCAGGAGGCTGTGATTGGACAAACACTTTTATATTCTCCCATACTATTACCTGATTTTATTGTCTAACTTAATGTCTCTTAAACTCTGTCAGTCTCTGCGTCTGTGCCCGTCCTTCATTTTGTTATCAACCCTCTTCTCTCTACATCACTCCTCCTCCCTTTCTCCTTTTATCTGCTCTTTCTCCATCAACCCTCTCTCTTTTTTCTTTGCATCTCACACTCCTCTCTCACTTCCTCATCCCCTCTCTCTCTCTCTCTCTCTCTCTCTCTCTCTCTCTCTCTCTCTCTCTCTCTCTCTCTATTTCTCTCTCTCTCTCTCTCTATTTCTCTCTCTCTCTCTCTCTCTCTCTCTCCCTCTCTCTCTCTCTTCGCTGTTTTGATAGTGACGCAGTTATCAGGCTGTCAATTCTAATCTTGTCTTGCCAGTGCAGTGCTGTCCATTCAGAATTACTGCTCCCCCCTCCTCCCTATCTGTCTCCTCACATCCAGCACCCCTCAGACAACAGAAACGCTGATGAGAAGCTAAGCCTGACTCTATAGTTCAGTCTTTTGCAAGTAAATTAGTAACCTGTGTACAAAATAGATTAAGACCGTACTGCTCTGTACAGGACATGGTGCTCTAGCAGCAGAGGTGTGCTGTGTTTGGCTCTACAATGAGGTCTTTAAAAAATAGCTGAAGTGAATTTGTTTTACAATATCAATGTTGATCTGCTCTGTAAAGGCAGTGTGTCCTCTAAAACTAAAGAGAAAATTATACTTCTATATTCTGATATTCTGGTGTTTTTGCAAAGACCAACATGTGTATATAGCACTACATTTTGAATACTGCCATGTGCCGAAACATACTTGTTCTTGTTGGCTGCTTTTGTTAGATTTAACATTTGAGAAGTCTGGTTTATTTTGTTAAAAGGGAAAAATATATACTATGTTTTAAAGAAAGGTATTGACTAGCTACTGTAAATTGTGGTTTGTTTCTGTTTACTTTATGTCATATTATTTCCCTTTTGCAAATGGAATTTAGATTTTTCTTTTCATCTAAAAATAAAAAGTCAAATGAGAGAGCAAGAGAAGCAGAAGAAGACAATGACCTAAAGCAGACCTCTGCAAATGTTTGCTGCGGTTTATGTTCCTAAAATGAAATGTGACATCATGTCACATCTTGATATCTCGAGGACAGCTACAGAGATGCAGAACAGGAGATAAATATCCAAAGGTCCAGAATACACATTTTAGGCTTCAGGATCCAGTGTTAGAACATCAAAACCAAAGAGCTACTTTACAGACTCATCATTTTTGCATCAACAGTCACACAGAGAGAAATCCATCATAGAAAAGTACCAGATAACCAATCTCTCCACTGACTCTATCAGAAAATAGACCAGAATGCAGTGCAGCTGCAAGATGTTGTGTTATGAATAAAGGATGTGACTCTTTTTTTTCTCAAATGACAACAGCCATCATAATCGTTACTGTTTGCTGCACAGGCAAGAGCAAACCGATGAAATATAGTGAATATGTGCCAGGTATTTGTTTATCCACTAACAATAAATTGTGATTTGTTCCAATATATGAGTAGTTTTAACTGAAAAGTGGTGTTCCTTAATTATATCGCCATGTTTACGTCTCCACCGGGATCTGTAGGCTTTAGCTTCTTTCTTTTATTTTTTCAAAAATAAAATAAAATAATTAAGTAACGTTAGCTTAGACAGCGTGACACACATAGACAAGCATTTTAAATATACAGAAATGTTGCATTATATACACAAAAAGAGTTACTGCAAACTTAACATGTTTATGAGTTGTAAACTAAATGATACCTGAGGAAACACAGCAATGCTTGTGTTCATTTTGAGTCGCCATCGACTGTTTTAAATCATCTTTTTTTTAAATCCTCCCTGAGCCCATGCTGACGTAGACATCGAGAGGTTGGAGTAGATCTATGTCATTAGATTTATTTATTTATTTCTAAGGTCTTCTGGGAAATGTAGGAAACCACTGACAGCAGTAAATGTTGATAAGACTGACAGAAAATAAAAATAAATTGAAAATCCCAGATTGATTATGTATGTAACAAAGAGTCGAAGGCTGGATTTGTCCTTTAACTGTTATACTCGTGAGTGCTACTGTATTGTACTCTTTTCAGCCAACTGTTTTCTTTGTGTCTTTCGACTTCATTTATATTTCTTCAGCCCTCCTATAAGTTCATAAACATGAATAATGAGAGACACATAAGAAGATGAATATAAAGAAATGTAATAGTATGCTCTTTGCTCTCCTGGTTGATTGCATGTAGCTGCAAGCTGTTGTGTGCCATTGCTCCTTCCTCTGTTTGAACACATGTGAATTTTTCTGCAGATTATTCAGCCTTCTTTTTTTCTATTTTGTCATTCCATTAGCTCTACCTTCAGTTTATTCTATTTTCTACTTCAAAGGCTTGAGTGGAACAGATGTCGTTTCAAATGCCTGTCTTCTGCCTCATTGCCTAAAAGTGAGGGATGATTATTTTTTAATGAAACCAGGCGTAGTCACACAAAAATGAATATTACCTGTAAGCTGTGAAATAGACAAGCAATACTTTCGCATCACCTTGAATGAGAACATCCATTCATTTCCCCACATCACAAAAACCATTTTGAAGTTTTTCTTCAGCTGCCAAATGTGCTCCTGGACCTTGAATTTTGATTAGTTAATTTCATGCTGTGTAGAATACACTGTGTTGTTTGGCTGCAAATGCTTTGCTGAAACAATGCAATTTTCAAAGGCAGTCGTTTCCTGTTTTCCAATTGACAGTTAAAGGAGAAAACATGGCTGTTGCTTAATCCCGTGATAAGTATGCATTAGACGGATGTGAACGTCTTTAAATGTCCTCAAGTTGCTGTTTGATACGTGCGCAGGGACAAATCTTTTTCATGGTTTGTTCTCCCTCCCTGCTGAGTTTTAACACTGAAACCCAGGATCAACGGATTATAAAAGAGAATGTTCAAAGCTTTTTAAAAATTCTAAAATGCAACTTGATGAAATATGAACTTGGCCTTGGATATGGGCTGCCTTTGCCAAAAAATCAGAATCAGCTTTAATGGAGTTAAAGGAGTTCACTCTCTTCTGTCAAAGCAATATTTGAATAACTCTTAAAAACCCCTCGCCCATAAATAGTACACATAAGCATCCTTCATTTCACATAATACCAATGTATATCATTATATATTCAGCATGTCATTATATTTTCTATTATATGTGTGGAAATTGGATTGTTATTTTCTGCCTTTGTAGCAACGAAGAAATTTAGCTGATGATCCACTGATACTAATGGCAACATCAAGCCATCACTTCTTCCTCGCCATCCTTACTCAGCTGCACCTCTTCTCTCTCTTTCTCCTTATCGTTCTCTCTCTCACTCGCTGCTCCCTTTCCTCTCCCTCCTTCTCCCTCCTTCTCCCATGCTTGATGTGTTCTCTCCTCAGCAAAGAAGGAAATTTCCATATAGAATCACAACCAGGATCAGGTGACCTGGATTTGACTCCTCGTCAAAGCCCTGCACAGAAAATGAAAATGTATTCATATGTATTTGATCGAGTACATCACACAGCTGTGAGCCGTTTTTGCCTCCTGAAAATGTAGTGAGATTGCAGTGTGTTATTGTTGACAAACCAACCGGGTACATCCTATGAAAAATATAGATTTAATCTTTTTTTTTTTCATGGTTTCCTCATAAAGTTGAATTGGGTGTGATCTACATGAAAGAGTGAAAAAATAAAGAGTGAGAGCAAACCTGAAAATACTCATAAATCCAGCAAGTGATACCAATAATGTTATTATCCCAGGACTCTCTTCCGCCGATCCCATGTTTGGCCGGTTTCTCCTGAAGTACACCTCCCTCCCCCTCAGAGGCTGAACTCTCTGGCGTCTCACTGACGTCCTGTTAGTCTTCATTCACCCATGTCCATGAATTGATCTGTTTTCTCTTCTCAGAACAGGCTGCAGCTGCTCTTCGTAGAACTCTGCTGCTTTAACCTTTTTTTCAGTGTTAATTGAATGTTCTTGTTGGCTATTTTCAATGATGCTCGGCATCATTGCTTCATTTTGATGTTTTTTAAATATATATATATATATATATATGTTAAATATATATATATATATACAATATTTATTAACATTGCAAAAAATTAAGTGTTAATCCTCCAGTCGATTCACCGTGCCCATAAATACATTAAAAGCTGAAGCAAAATAATTATTTTTACCAGCTGATTTATAACCAGCAATGTCTCTTCCATCCCTCTTTCTGCCTCCAGATAAACAGTGAGAAGCGGGCCTCTGCAGAAATGATGAAGCCCAAACCCAAACCTCAAAAGAAGAAGAAGAAGAAGGACCCCAACGAGCCACAGAAACCTGTGTCTGCCTATGCTCTTTTCTTTAGAGACACCCAGGCGGCCATCAAGGGACAAAATCCCAATGCCACCTTCGGAGACGTGTCCAAGATTGTGGCCTCCATGTGGGACAGCCTAGGAGAGGAACAGAAGCAGGTACAAAGCATGCAGAACTGGAATATCTGAAACAATAGAGTGGATGAGAAAAAAGGTCAATCTGTAATGGATGTGGGGAAAAATATTGCAAACGTATAATCAACATACAGGTTATAGAAGAGAAAAATCAAGTTTTTAAGTGGAAAGAACAACTATGGCCTCCACATTTTTGCACAAATGTACACACATTTATTATACATGTCCTATGCTTGCCGGGAAAATCGACATGAATGCAGATACACTGACACAAACACATGCACACATTCTTGGCTAACCAGTAGATGGCATGTGTGCTGCAACAGGCAAGCAGCCTTTCCCTGGCATTATGCACTGTGTAATTACCAGAACATTGCTGTGAGATACAGCTCACCTTAATGAGCTAGTTCCTCTCTTTCTAAAGATAATCCATCCGTTTATCTCCAGTCCCCTGACTCTCATAAAAATGATTTTCTTTCTAAATTTAATTCGTGCAAAGGAAAGGGAGGGGGAGTATTATGTGCAACAGCAGCTGTAAAACAGTCTGAGACTAACAAAGTTGGCCTTTTTACAAGCAAAAAAGGGTCAATATGTGGAAAATAGAAATGCACCTGGGGAGATCTTAGGAGTCTACGACTGTTATTTTATGCAGTGGGTAGATTCACTCACACCCACGTGCCGGTGCTCACCTGCAAAACAAACCCTCAGCGGTGCTCTACTTGTTTCAAATTCCACAATGCAAAGGTTCCTTCTGAGCTTTTCTCAGCAGTGTAGCTAAAAAAGGTTTTCCAAAAATATAGTGGAAGAAGTGGACTTCTTTTTTTTTCCGCCAAAACAAAGCTCCAGGCCCCGGAACAATCCACACTTCCTGTGTCCCTCCAGTCTTCTTCGCTGTTGCCTCCACATCATGCATCTTCATTGGCCATCTGACAAGCAGAAATGTGTGAACTTCTCATTTCCACTCTCCTTATTTATATCTCTCGCCTGCTATTTTGATCCTGCCTAGAATACAGAATTAGCGACCCCCCCCCCCCCCCCTCTTACTATCGTCTCGTCCTTGGATTTAGCTGAAGGGCATCTTGGCTATACAGGAAGTGGTCTATTGTTTTTGTAGCTATTTAACGTCAACTCCAGAGCAACAGTAATGTGATAATGATGACAGAGTTATTGGGGGTCATGGTTTTGTGTTACGGGTATTCAACTACAAGAGAAACTCCATTTGTTTGCCTCTTTTGCTATTAGTAATTCTCTTAAGTAAGGTTTTCTTTCCTGAAAGGATACTGTGTGAAGGCAGTATTCCAGAATATGTTATTTTCCAAAAGGTTTCCTGTGGAGCGTCAGCTCTGGGGCATGTACATGGAGCACACAGAAATAGGACCGAGTAGGAACCTCAGTGCTTATAGGACCCACCAATGTATCGGTGGCAACAAGCATGTACATTTGTTAAAGAAACTAAAACTGGCATCATAAAATTAGTAATTACTTTCTTTGATCAGATATTTTCCTAATTTAAATCATCAAGCATTTTGGCAATTTTACAATATTTTAATAAGGCAATGTGTTGTGTTTAGACAACATTTAACATTTGAGAAGCTTTGCTTCCCTTGCAAAATGAAAAAGGGGTTTGTAGAAAAAAAACTGTTTTTCTCAGGCTGAGGTATTGATAAAATATATTTATTTTGGTATTAGCACCAGTGCTTGCGTCAGCAGGAGTAGAAAATAAGATATCTAGCCCTGCATAAAAAGTACTTTGAATGCAAACTTTGGTTTTCGACTGACAAACACACTTCTTTCTCCTTTTTGTTTTGCATAATAGACATAATTTCACCTATAGCTCTTAGAACTAATAGCCCTATTTCAGACTCTCTACAACCCACACAGACAATGCCTGGGAAAAAAACCTGCATGCACAAACACATCCATATAAGCCCACTTTCTTTATAGAAACACTGAGATCATTCAAACCTGCCGCAGCTGTTAGTTGTATGACAACAGAGCTTCATATATCACACTAACAACATGGAAGACAGTTTCAAACAAAACTCATATACATGCAGGGATCTCATCCTAATGTGCCAAATGACAACAACCATTCCGGTGAATCACTAATGTCGGTCGGTATGCTGATAGGAGTGTTATTGTGGAGCTAAAAGGAGAGGGAGACAGAGGGAGAGAGAGAGAGAAAGAGAGAGAAGTTCCAGTTCATTTCTCTAGGTGGATTGGAATGGAAATGATGTGTTGCTACGATAGATGGAGACACATTGAGATGAGGGAGTTTTAGTGCTGTGATGAGGAAATAGAGGTGTTCTGTACCATTGGTTCTGATGGAAAGAAACATTAAGGGTGTGTGTGTGTGTGTGTGTGTGTGTGTGTGTGTGTGTGTGTGTGTGTGTGTGTGTGTGTGTGTGTGTGTGTATGTGAATGATGTGTTTAAGAAAGTGTTAGATAAAAAGTATTTGTGTGTAACTGTGTGTGTGTATTTAGAGACAGACATGTGTGTCTGCACATTTATGAGCATGTCAACCTCTCCTCTCACCCGAAGCCTCTCGGTTTTATTTTCTCTCTCTCTCTCTCTCTCTCTCTCTCTCTCTCTCTCTCTCTCTCTCTCTCTCTCTCTCTCTCTCTCTCTCCCTCTCTTCACAGGGGTACAAGAGGAAAACCGAGGCGGCTAAGAAAGAGTACCTGAAAGCCTTGGCCGCGTACCGAGCCAGTCTGGTTTCCAAGGTAACGCTTATGACACACAGGCCCTGGCTAAGACTGATGATGGATTGGATGGAAAATCCCTGCTAATGGGCTGGGTGGGGCTTCATAGGGACGAGGTGGGGAGGGTGGGGGTATCTGATGCAAAAGAGCAGTCTGTATTTGGAACAATACCTGATTTCCATAGGTTGCAGATGTTGGGGGTTGGGGATTGTAGTTGGAATGGTGGTATAGTTGGGGGAGGGGTCAGCACAAGCTTAGCCAAAACATCTATGAGGGATGAAGGAAAGAAAATGATTGCTCCCTCGTGTGCTATACAAAAAAAAAAACAGGTTTACGTTTTATGTGTATCATTAGAAAATGCAAACCCTTAATGCATCTTATCCCAGCAGACACCTGTGTCATGCTTTAGATCATCGATTTCCACCATCTCATTGTCTACAACAGGAAGTACATCCAAATCAACGCAAGCAATCATAGGCTTTTCTGCTGCCTCTCCACCTCTGACACCTTCTTGCTAATTCAGATCTATGACATCCTTTTTGCCGAGTGAATGATGCCGTCTTGTATGCACCAGCGTAGTAGCACCTGGGAATAAAGAAAGGCGAGGAGGAGGGCTGTGGATTGCATTGTTTAGTGCCGTCTTATATTAACAACACACAATGTAGTGCGGAGAAGATTTCTTTTGTCATTCCATTTGTTCTGCAAGCAAACAGCCTCATCTCTCTGCCCAAGCTCCTGCATATATATATATATATATATATATATATATATATATATATATATATATATATATATATATATATATATATATATATATATATATATATATATTTGTGTGTGTGTGTCTCCTTTTCCCATCTATCTGTCAAGGTGTCTATTGATCATTACCTCGGTCTCAGCTCTATTCATACAAATGGGCTCCATTACCTTCTAATCAACACTGATGGCTGGAGATGAGCAATCTGACAGTTTATCATAAGGGCCTGGAGAGGGTGGGGCAGGGTGGATGGGCATGGGGGGGGGGGGGCATTCGTGTTGGTCCTGCACCTGCTCGGATACTGTCCAAAACGAGAAAGGTCAAAGTGTGGGTGTCTTCCCCGTTTCCCCATCTGTCAGCGTGTCTACATGTGTGCGTCAAGTGATGGACTGAAAATCAAATCTCTATCGTCTCATTACACGGTGAGCGTCAATATGCTGAAACAGAGTTGCTGTTGGGAGCATTGAGGGTCAACTGTCCTGTTAAAACTATATTGGACAGCTGCACACGCACACACGTTCATTCTGTCAACTGTTTCAGCATTTTGACAGAATTAACCAGTACTGAGGAAGGCTGTGCGGAAATGTTTAAAGGGAAATGCTGACATTTCTAACCTGGCTGTGAATGACATATTTTGTCAGTCATCACCCAAGTGTAAATGTAACTTAATATTAAAGGACTAGTTGAACATTGTGGGAAATTTACTTTCTAGCCAAGAGTTAGATTTTAAGAGCACTCTCAAGTCTGTTTGTTTTACATGAAGCTGAAGCCAAAAGACTGCTCAGCACAAACAGGGGGTAACTGCTTGTCTGGCTTTCTTGTTATCTAACTGTGAGCTAGAAAGTGAATAAGTGTGTTTCCCCAAAAAATATTCAGAAAAGCAATCCAACAAAAAGTAAGGACAGAAAGTAGTTCCTTGTAAATCCCCGCAGCTGTTGGAGCAAGCAACACACCAGGTCATTGTCAACTTTCTGACATACTTCAGTGTAATAAGGTTCCACAATGTCCCTTTAAGATACAGGTCAGGGCTGCAGTTTTGTTTGAAGATGAATAGAAATTAAAAGATGGTTGATGAAGAAATGATTTACATGTAATTAGGTGAAAGTAAGTCATGTCATTCAATTTCTGTTTTACTCATCCACAGACATACAATGACCCTGAACCAAAAAGTGCCCAGCAGAACAGCCAGTCCTCCCACATGCTGCCCCCGAAGCAGCCCCTGTACAGCGTGCCCCCCCAGCCCTCCTCACCCTACCTGGGCCCGCCGGGCTCCTTCCCCCTGTCAGACCTCCAGAGCTACGCAGGGCCGCCCCGCCACACCCTGGCCCAGACCCTCAGCCAGTCCCAAATGCTGCCGCCCAGCATGAGTGCCTCTCCCCCATCTCCCTTCCAGATCAGCCCACCCCTGCACCCCCACGCCCAACTCTCCCTGCATCAGAGCTCCCTGCTCAACCAGCCAATCCGCATGCAGCAGTCGCAGCCAATCATCTCACACCAAATGGGGCTCCAGGCGGCTCTGCACTCCCCTCCTCTTAGCCAACAGGTAAGACAGGCAAAAAAAATGATGAAACACATACATCTGGTAATGCTCCTCATATGATCACTTGTAAAATACATCATTATTTCTTATTATTTATCACCTGTAATCATATGCATTAGAATTTCCAATTGTTGCTAAATACTGATATATAGCACTTCAAAGCATTGTTGATATTTCTTAGAACCACGGGCCTGTAATGCACTTCTGCCTATGATTCAAATTTAAATAATATCCAATGATTTTATCAGTTGCTGATAAAAAATGGGACAACTCTCAGTTCAATCTCATTGTATTGCATAAAAGGCCTCAATTGCATTTCAGCATATGTATGAAGAACAAAACACAGTCTTCACAAATGTGTTTATAAAGTTGACTTTTTTCCCTAATTTAGCGGCAAACAAACTATTTTCTCTTCTTCCTTCTGATGTTAAAATGTCTCCAATCCAGCAGGGGGTTGTCATGGTGGTGTAAGAAGTGGGATTTTAAGACCCGTTTTAACCAATGAAATGAGACAGAAAAGAAGCGCTCAAAACCACTGGCAGCCTTTGACATCACGCAGTATCATGGCTCAGCAAACTCTAACGGCTGGCCATCGCAAAGCTCGAGCGATATAACCGTATAACTCTCCTCTCCCTCCTCTCCTGTCCACAGGGATTCTCCCATATTCAGGCTGATTACCAGAACAGTGTCGGGGGCTCACAGTCTCCAGGGGCCCCGAACCCAGGGCATGGCCAGAACCCTGACTGGGACAGCGAGTACTGCAACAGGGACTGTGGACCTAACCACTGCGGGTAAGCACGTCACGCATTGTGTTATGGTGGTAGTGAATGTTGCGCGATGGACATGAGGGTTAACAAAAGGAAATCACATCCAGTTAACCACAAAATAATATAGATATCTTGGCCTCTGTAGATCCAATCCAGGACATTTGATTGTTGAGAATAGTAAGTATTTGTCTGACAGTTACTCATTTTCCAAATGAGTTTCTCTAAACCACTTCACTTTCCCACTCACAGACTCACAGACAGTATTAATCATAAACTGTGATTCCTCTGCTGAAGCAAAGCATCTCCTTGAAATTGAAATGAGTATTGCAGCAGTAGAACAACGCTATTACCGAGCTTGGAAAAAGTGTGACATCCAATTAAGTTTCCTTGTGTTTCGCTCAGCACACATTGCCTTATTGAATCAAGCTATTCAAGCAGGTACAAGACGAATGTTGCGTTGCCTCACACCTGAAACTTGGTGTTGCTTCTCCGAGAGGCAGCAGAGCTGGAAGTCGGCGTCTCATGTATTTAGAGCTGATTCATCTGGATGTCAAATGGGATCCCGTCTGGGTCAAATCATGTTTGATGCTCTTTGAAGTACATTGAGTCTTTGCTTAAACCTTTTCCCTCAGTGTCAGATCATAGTAGTTTGGAGTTTTGGAGCGCACTGAATTATTTCCAGTGTGTCAGTAAAGATAACTGGAGAACAGAATTCGTATTTGACGTTTTGAGTTGCAAGTGATCTGCATATTCTGACTTTTTATTTATACTGATTGATGTCTGTTGTTTGTCGGCAGCTTTTATGTTTCGGCGCTGCTTTCTTAGCCAGGTTTTACTTGAAATAGATTTCGTCATCTGGCTGGGATTTCCTGGCGAAATATAGGATAAACAAAAGTCAATTATTGAATGCACATGTATCCAGACATACATTATTGTAACACAGCCTATTCTTCCTCAGCAGTGGCATGGGAGCTCGGGACAAGCCTCTCTACCTCACTTGAAGTTGAAAGACCTCCAAATGTCAGACTCCAGGGAGCTTTCCACCATAACAACAACGTCATCGATGTATCTGCTTCTACACCGTTTTTTGTTTTGTTTTTTGTGACGGATTCCGAAAATCCCAAAGACTGCTACAGTAACTTCACCTATTTGCCAAGCACTTAGATCGGCCAGAAGCCTGAAGCACTTCTACTGCTTTTTTTTCCCTTATCAGTGAACTTTTCACTTTTCCGCGGGGGCAGTGAGCTTTAAGCTCGTGCCAACTTACTGGAAATGAAGACCAAAAAAAAAAAAGTCTTCTTATTCTTTTTTGATTTTTTTGAAGATGCTCGCTCTCCTCTTCACTCCATTACTCTGTGTTTGCCATGGATTGGCCTCATCGGGGAGAAGAAATGCTCTAAGCATACTAAAAGTGTAGGGGTTTTGGGTAGAAAAGCTAATGCAGGAAACTAGAATATAGTCACCTCAGAAGGGGTGGATGTACTTCAGGACATACTGAAACACCCCGACTGAGTAAAAGCAAAGTGACATTTTAAAGAAGATAGTCACATACACTTTAAACGTTTGTAAATCATCCTTGCCCCTCGTAAAGGACTCCCTCTTTTCCTTTTCGTTCTCACAGAGTGATTGTAAATATCACCACAAAGGATCCCTCTTATGTGTGTATTTAGCTGCAGTCCCTTACTTTCTTTTTTTGGAAAAACATTATTTTTTGTTTGGCTGTGTGATTTTTGTGCGGGCAGATTCAGTGAGGGAATATACACACTAAAAGTTGTGTTGAAACTGTGTTCACTGGTCTTGTTTCTCTCCAAATGAGAGAGAAATGCAAAGACTATAAAACGCTCCATTTCCTCCTTAACTGGCAGTGCTCTGATAGAGAGTGTCACTCTCTTCACATGGCCTCAGGACGTGACAGAACTGTAGAGGTCAAAGGTTGACGCCTCTCCTTTTAGCTCCTCCTCCTTTCGGTCAATAAGGACCGCCCCCACCTGTAACCCCGCTCACCTTTCCTTAGTCCTGACACCACTTGTACAGGTGAATAAAAAAAAAGTTGCTAAATGTGAAATGTTACTAAAGAAAAAAAAAACATAACAGTGGGTTTTAAAGTTTTTGACTAGTTTTATTAGGTGTTTTAGAATTGTGTTAAACTCATCTTTATCATTTTTTGTGAAGAAAAATAATTCTAAAGATATTTTGTTTTTTCACTGTAGCAGGATTTTTTTTTTTTTTTTTGCGTTTTGGAGGAAGAGTCATGGCGGTAGATATTTTAAGTTTGTGTATAAACCTGCCAAATGTACTTCTTTAATTTGTAAAGCCGGTGATGAGAGAACCCATTTTGTTTTGTTGAATATCATATGTTTTACGATATGGTCATTCTATTTAATTTGGTTGCAGGTTTCACATCTATTTATGAATGATATGAAGTAACATTTTTGGCTTATTTTCATCAGGGTGTATTATGATTATTATTATTATTATTATTATTATTATTGATCAAACAACATTATTATTAGAATAATAAATATTTTTTCAGAAATTGTTGTTGGTGCAATACCAGTGTACCAGCATTAGATTCATTTTGTGTCACAAATACTTCTTTTTGTTTTCTTTTGTCTGTAATAAAATGTTTAAAGTGGAGAAATGTATGGTTATGTCTCTACTTATTATATCATTTTGTTCACATTTCTGAGTCTCAACACATTCATTAGTGATTTCGAAGCACCTGAAAGCTGCGGCAGCTTGTAAACATACCTTTTCTTTGGCCCGCATGTGTCTGAAGTTAATTAGGAGAATCACCTTTGATGTTGGAGGAAAGTGGATGTCTGCTGTCACATGGCGCATTAGGTGAAGAGTTGAGGCTCCACAATGTCGCTTTATTAAACTTTAACCTTTCCACATTTTTTTCTTTTCATAAAACCAGACATGATCAATATCGAGCAACATTTTTTCTGAGCGCTGGTTGTGTTTTCTGGTAAAGGTGTGATGATGAAACTCAGAGTTGATGCAGCAGTACACGGTCTTTCAGAGAAAAGAAAAATAGGACTGTCTTTTACTTATGAATTTCACAGTTGATTAAAGGTAGAATAGAAATGGAATCTATTTATTCTCTTTCTCTCTCTCTCTCTCTCTCTCTCTCTCTCTCTCTCTCTCTCTCTCTCTCTCTCTCTCTCTGCATCTCTGTGTGCTTCTTTATCGCTCTCTTTCACTGTCTTTCTTCTTGTCTTGCTCTCGATGATGATGATGACGCAGTGCCCCCTAGAGCTGATTCATAACATGTATTACTTTTTTTCGGTTTCCCTAACCTCAAAGAATCAGTCCATTCTCGCTCAATGGCTAAAAATATAATACCTTAAAATGAAAGAAGGCTTTTACCCCGCCATCATTACCATTTTTTCACAACTGTGGTTCTACTGGGCAGCTTCCAGATGTGAATGTGTGTTACCGGTGATCGTGAAATGGAAAATGTACCCTTGAATGAAAGGGAAAAAAATGAAACTTAACGAAAGAAGTTGCATTTGTGAGCAGATGGGAGCACAATATCCTTTGAATGCCAACCAAGGAGGACAGAAATAAAGATTTCACACTTCATTAGGTTTTAAAGGCAGATGTTTTGTATACAGACAGCAAGATGGTGTTGGACTGGAACTCTGGACCTCATATTAGTGTTCCTCTACTGCCATCTGCTGGAGATATATATGCTGGAATATAGTCTTGGTTCCAACATCAAAAACTATAAAACCTAATTTTAACATGTGGGGAAGAATAACCCTAATCTGCAGGATCCTATTTTTTTTTTTTTTCATTTTATGGCTGCTCAATAGTGCAAAAGAGTATTTAGACTGAGACTTTAATAACAAGTCTGTCATGAGAAAAGAAAAACAAATCTAACCATGACGTAAGATTTTAAAATGTAGCTTGAATACATTTGAGTAAATTTATTTTGGCTTCCTATTAATTTATTATTTTATTTTAGTACCTTTATTTTGAAACAAGTCACAATGCTCAGTGACAAGTGGATTTATTTCACTGACAACATTTTTCTTGTTTTATGAAAAATAGATCTTCAAGGCTCAATACAAACAACTAAATGATGTATAAAGAGTGATGATGAATGTTTGCTGTAAAGTCGATCTCATCTCAGCTAGTTATATATAATTGATTTGATGCCGATTTAGTTTTGCCCCGGCTTATTTAACAATACAGATAGCTAGCCAGCATACGTTACATCTTTACATTACTCTAACATTTGTTTTAAACGCCAATAGCAAAAAAGAAAGCATTTCATTCATGTTAAAGATTTTTACTAATAATCAAACTTTAAGTATGTTTTAATTCAATTAATTTATGTTTACTTCCTATGTCAATAACAAAGGTCCAGTCCTTAGAATATTACATTTGACTCCACTATATTCTATGTCCTAATTTATTATTTTACAAATCAAATCAACTGATCAAGTCCCCGTTTGCAGAAGGTATCAAAATAGTCCACACGTCACTTGTGCAATATTGGCTCCTTGCCTGTCCAATCTCCCATCACTAATATTGTCCCCAGTAGCTCTGATACTGGTTCCGTCAGGAGCCATTAGATCCTCTCATTTCCTCTTCAAACGGATATGAACTCTCCTGACATCAGAGGCATCGGCAGCACCATTGTCTGACAGCCAACAAACACGACAAGACAAACAAGAGAGGACGGGGCGTTTCATACAGATCACTACCTAAACACTCAATGGCTGATATGATACCGCCGCTGGACGACTTTTTAGGGAACCATGCTCATGAAACATCCTCATTTGGATAGACGCTATCTTGTGCTTTGGGATTGCTTGTTCTATCAGACACTGCTATCTGCAGAGAGGCTGGGGTCGGCCTTTTCTTAACTGGTGCAAGTATATTAGGTGTCTGATTCACACCCACTGAGGAAACTTCTTTTGTGTGCTTTACAAAACACCAACCACCAATAACCTTTGACAAAAATATGTTTATTGTTACGTATACCCTCCATTGGCACCGAAATACAACAGTTACAATAATTGCCACAGGTACCTTCAATTAAAAAAAATGTAATATCATGTTGTTTTTTTTTCCCAGAACAATTTTATTAGGCAAATAGGTTCATACACACAGTTGCACTTAGTACACAGAGTTACGGTACGTTATGCATCACGTGAGATATACCATCAATCAACAATGTGTGTTTTTAGACATCCTGTGTTTCAATGTAATCTGATTTATTTATTTCTCTATTGAGCTGTTAATTGTTGTGCTTGTATCTATCTTAAGAATAAATAAGTAAAGTTTTAGTACTTAAATATTTACTGTGGTAAATGCACAAATTTACTTTCCACCAGAGGTGATCTGATAATATACAGAAAATAACCCAATAAGGCAAATAAGTAATACAAAAAAATGCATATCAGTAAAAGTTTCATTTTAACATGATTCAGTCCATGACATTTATATTTTAATAAATCATGTCGTGACAAAGGTCCAGTATGTTCCAAAATTCGTATTAAACTTTCATATTGTCTTTTCTTTCAATCTGGTGTAAACATTACAGTCCCTTATAGGAGTTGATGTCATTGGACGGTCAATACAGATAGATGTATTTCCAGTCCTCTAATTTAAAAAAAAACTTGGTCCAACTTCCATTTAAAATATAACGACGGTCATAGAACGTTTCACAAAAGAGAAATGCCACATTTTTATCTCTCACTGCAAATATTATGTTACGACTTTCAGCCTTTCCCTCATTCTGCTGCTTTGGCTTAATTTTTGTTGGAAAATATTACATTTATCTCTTTGATGTATTCAACCAATATGGACTACTATTCAATTTCGGCTCATGTATTTGATTTGACGGTGTCCTGCAAACCCGTGATTGTCTGATTTTTCAGGGGACTGTTTATATTCTGTGCACATTTCAGAAACATTTTCCAACAAACATAACCTCCACCCTCCTTCATTTCCATCCAAGACTTTTTTCCCTCTGGGATCTTGAGTAGATCGACAATGTGTTTTCAATAACTTTAGGAAAACCTTGGATATTCAGTTTAAAAGTAAGATTTTATAGGTAAAATATAAAAACAAAGCTGATGTCACTAAATTTGCAACATTCATTCTGGTCTTATAGTGACAATAAAAAAATTAAAAAACTGAATATCAGTACTACAAATTGCTGGCACAGATTATATATACAAACAACACAAAACACTAACACTTCAATTGAGTTTTTTTTAAATACAACCAGAAGGACATCTATGCAGGTCTTCAGTTTCTTATAATAATGCCTCACAAACAGCTGCTGGTATCCACTGTCATCTCATCAAATATCACCACATATGGAGCGCTGCATGACTGACATGGTTTGACGTGAGAATAAAAAGATAGAAGAGACAGACCTGCTTCACAGCAACACATCTTCAGGAAATATTACATACTCTCCTTCATCTCACGTTAGCTTGTGCTTTCAGATAGTGCTGTGGACTCATTTTACAAATGAATGCAACAAAATATACAAGTATTAAAAATCAGTTGTTATTCACACAAATATTAGTAGCATATGAATACAATGTAATCAGTGTTCAGCGAGTTAACCATTGCCTCCTCCAACCCTGACCTTATTTATACACTTTACTGGGTCTTTTTCTCTTCAAATTAGTCCAGACATCATTAACTGTTGGAGTAAGTCCTCAGTTTTAACTCACAGGTCAGTAGCATTAATATTCTATAAAACTGTAAACTATATTAACTATCAAATGTGAGGTTTGTAGTCATCAAATGTCTAGTCTCGCTAAGCTTACTTATATGTTAGCTGAACAATGCACTTCCATGTTAGGCCACTAGAGTATCTGAATGCAGCTTCTAACAATGTGTTGGCAGCACATCGTCTTTCACCTCTTAAGATCAGTGCTCTCCCACAGCTCACTAACATGCAACATGCAAGCATGTTGTCGGATATTAAAGGAGATGTAATGGTCCAATTTAGAACATGTGCAGTGTTCACAAGATAGGCCTTCATTCTTTCTATGCTTCACAGGATCGTGTGTACACCCTCCTGTACCAAGATCGACAAGCCGCACTTATCCATATCAATTTGTTCCGCAGTTACATGCCTGGTTCGTTTAAGTTTAAAAAAAGAGAAGCCTGAGCCAAATCACGAGTGAATGAATGTAGACATATGTTCAGAATGTTCAGACGAGAAAATTGACACAGTCCATCATGTTGTCCGGTCTTTCCAGTGTTATTCAGCCGCCTCACGTTGCTCCCTCTCCTCAGGAACAGACATGAAGATCTTTTGACAGAACATGGTGAAGATTTCTGAGGAGAAACAACTCATCAACATCAGCCCTGTCTGTTTTCTTTTCCTGGGTTACTGCAGGTTGTAGATTTAATTCAACATCGGATCAACGTCTTTGGTTTGCGTCTTTCCCCCCGACTATATAAACAAACCAAATGTATCAGTGCCCACGACTGCACTGGAGCAGATATTCTCACATGAATTTCATAACAAACTGTAAGGAATGCTTCTCCGGTTTAGCCTGAACTAATAGACAAAGACGGTATTAAAAGAAACAAAGATGTCTCACTCACCCAGCATCTTCTGGATCACATGAGGTTTCTTCCACTTGTAGCCCAGTAGGTACGCCGGGATGCCTGTGAGAATAATGCCGCTGCCGACCAGGCACTCAAACGGAGCGGCCCAAAAGGACACGACGATCATGAAGACACAGCCCAAAACAAAGGTCACGGGGATGAACAGATTTACCTGCAAAAGGAAAGTAGCATAGATGTAGGCATTTGTTTCTGGTAGAAAAGAGGAGGGTAGATGTAAGCCGACTAATGTTTGGAAAAATGTCCTTCAGAATTCAATTGTAGACACTTTTCAACATTGCTGCCATTAGTTGTTATCCATAATATGTTGTAAAATGATACAAGTATCTCTATATAGCTGGGGAAATGGAAACAACTATAAATGTCATAGAATGAATCATGTAAAATCGACAGAGCAATGCAACTTTCACTGTTAATGTAATAAGATAATGATACAATAAGCTGCTGAGGTAATTTGCTTTATAAAAAGGTTATTATTTTCATTTTCTGCTACTTTATATTTTTACTCCAGTACAATTCAGTAGAAAATTCTGTTATGCTGCTGCATTGATTTGATCAGTTTAGTTTATTGTTATTATAAATTCAGATCAATAATATAAAATAAAGGCCATACAGTATGATGTATTATTATAGTATACCGCACTATACCATTCGACATAATAAGTACTTTTACTTTGGTGGTATTATTTCGGGAGCTAGATATTGCTTGTTAGAGGTTCATCTTGTAAAACAAATAGGCTGAGAGCACTCAGGCTGAGAGCAAAGATGAAAGACTGCTCAACCAAAGTAATGTTCCCATGATGGAACAGAAACAAAGAGCCACGTATGCGTGGAAACACCACTCCCTCCTATTCTGGAAACACAGTATGGTTCCACCAATAACAAGAGTAGTGATACAATGGTGCTTTTATTATTTATTTATTTTAAAGAAAAGAAAAGTGTATGCTTTATGAAACCAGGAGACATGTTGATAATTTGGGCAGACAAGGAAACTGGCTGAGGTTCAGAGCAAAGTTCTTACACAACCTTTTGAAAATCAATCGTAGGGGGGAAGACTGAAAGATTGTTATTTAAAACTGAAAATCATACGCAAAAATATCAAACAACAGAACCAAAACTGCTGTATTTAGATGCCGAAATGCCCATTTTGGAAACCTCGTCCGAATGTTCTCTGTACTAAACCCTCTCTTACTTTGTTTTGATTCCCTTTATCAAAGTCACACTTTGGAGAGAGAATATTCACATATTGTGCTGTGATTTGGGAGAGGTTTAGACCTTACAGCTGCATCATTCCAAAGAAATAATGACCATGATCATGATAATGAAGTGCTTTTCTTCTCGGCAAACCTAAAACTGTTTAATTTTTGTTGTGGGTCATCTTTATTTACTCTTAACCAGTAACATATACACTGATATTTACACAACTGAAACAAATCTTACATAGAATTTTATTACAACACCAACATTATTAAAATAGCCCTCGTGGTTGCAGAGATACACCCTTTTTAGTTTGGCAATTTTCGCACAGAGACCTAAAAATAGGTTTGTTTTTTAAAGGATAACTTGTATAAGTCGCAGTGAGGTGTAATTCCTTTAAAAATTACTTTTCTTGTATAAATCTCCAGAGAAAAAAACATTTGCAACACAGCCTGCCAGACATGGTTACTGTACCTTGATGGGCCTTCGGAGCTCGGGCTTGGTAAAGCGGAGCCAGATCATCCCGGCGATGGCCATGCCGACACACAGCCAGGTGAAGAAGCTGAACAGATTGATGACAGAGAAGATGTCCTTCGAGATGGAGTACATCATGGACAGCAAACACTGAAAGAAGACAAAAGGAAGACAATATGCTAGGCGTGTAAACATAGCATATAAATAATACACACATGTTCTACTCTTGAAGTTATTTTAAAATATGATTTCAGACTAATTTATGTGGAATTTGCTAAATGCTCTCATGTTGAACATTTACAGAGTTGTGACTAGTTTTAGAGGTTTTGACAAAAGGAATCTCGTCAAATAAAAACCGTTAAAATAGCCTTTGAGTCAATAAAGGTCACATGTGACTTAGTACACTTTTATTTACTAAAACCTTATTGGATTAAATCATTTCATCACAGGTTGTTGAGCTGATTTGACAAAAAGAATTTCTAAAAGGTGTTCATTGAAAAAAAAAAATCAACTGTCAGATTATAGCTGTGAGTAGCAGGCGTCTTACCGTGAAGATGAGAGACGGCACTGGTGTGAAGAGGTCTGTGTGCACCAAACCCAGAGCAGCAGGGAGTTGACCCTCTCGAGCTCCAGCATAAAACAACCTGGAAGAGAGAAAGCTCTGTAGCGGTTCTTTTGGCCTTGAGAACATTTTCTACCCCATAACCACCTCAGATGTACCGTCATATCATATAAGACTGCATATCATCTCTACATTTGCGAGTGTTCAATAATGTTGCCTTTAATTGAACTACATTCAAGGATATTAATCAATTTCTGCATCTCACTACTGCATTTTAGTTCTTAAACGGCACTGCAACTTGTATTCTATTTTTTGCTTTTTGACTGTTTTTTATGTTTTAAAATGAATGTTCTTAATTGTTTTTTACTCTTGTTTCCTTTTGCATTATGTTTTGATGCTTTTAATTGTTTTATGTGAAGCACTTTAAATCGCCTTGTTGTTGAAATGTGCTATACAAATAAACTTGCCTTGCCTTGCAATTTTAACTATTGTAAATAAACTTCGCTCCAAAAAAATCTGGTTTGTATTAACTTATTTATGTAAGCTGCAAACTGGTGTATTACAGCATTAAAAAGCTACTTAAGTTGTATTCTCTCACACCTTGCTGACGTGAACAGGGATCCATTGACGGCTCCAAAGCAGGACAGTCCCACAAAGACAGGAATCAACCAGGACATCACACCAAGATGATACTCTCCAAAACTCTACCAAACAGCACAGCATGTATGAGAAAACACAGCCGACCAACAAGATGCAACTGATGGCTTTGACTACGGTCGGCAAGCTGCAGCTAACTTTATGACAGAAAGACAAAGCTCACCACGGCAACAGCCTCAGATGCGACCATGGCTTCAGGAGAGATGGTGGTGAAGTAGGCCAGGTTGGTCAACACGTACACCACCGTTACAATAGGCAGGGATATGATGATGGCCAAGGGCAGGTTCCTGTGGGGGAAGAGGAGAGGGGGTCAAAGCTCATTTAAGGAAAGAAAACCTACAATATTATTTTATAATATCAGATTGTTCACATTGTATTCATGAGCTCACTGATGTCATTCCATGCATTCCAGTTGGCAAACGTGACCACAGTATTGTATATCTGATTAGTGCCGTACAGTTGTCAATCATGCTAAACTTTATAATATAAAATAAAGCCAAGCAGCTGCTGCAACACTTAACTATAAGCTAACTGACAGCAATCCAACACTTGTCAAGAGAGCTGTGTATTCAGCTCTACAGACGATTTTGAGATTGCTGCTTTATTGGATTGCATTAAAACTTAAAGGGCGTTGTTTTCTTTTTCTCAATGCAATCAAATGATGGTAAACAAGCTCGGTCATGGATGCTGTTGGCATGTACAATCCTCAAAGCAACATTCATCACATTTATGTCACCTCTCTGGATTGATCATCTCCTCGGTCACGTAATTCAGGTAATTCCTAAAAAAAAAAAGAAATAGAGTTAAACAATATTTTAGCAATTAGGTAAGGACTGGAATTACTGTATGTTGTATTGCAAAGCAAACTGTTGGTAGCTATGAATACATTATTTATATTTCTGGTCTATAATTACATCAGAATAGGTCACAAATGACTCACCAGCCTCCGAAAGCAAAGAGTCCACTATACAGAGCCAAGACGATATTGTCCACTCCCAGTTTGCTGCCTTCAAATGCTTTGTCTGGTTTCAGGTACGGCACATCACCTGCACACACATACAAAGAAGAGTAAGTTCAAGGAATCTAAGACAACTGAAACTCTCTCTCCACAACTTTCGTTTATCAAGTAATCGTGTGGTTTTGTAGAAATTAAAGGGATTCCCATCCAGGGCTGTATCATCAGTGTAGTCAGTATGTGTGTGCACTAACGAGAGTAAAGAGCTAAAGTAAGTGAGCTACGAAATTAAGCACCGCTATAGAATGGGGACAAAACTTCTGTAATAATGTCCCTTTTCCCACCGAGGTGTAATGTATCTGTAACCAGTGACACACACAAGTACATGTGCAAAGGCATGAAGAAAAAAAAGTGACCAGACCAAAGTGGTACCTTTGGTCTCCCTCATCCTTCAACCTTCCTGCTAACCAGATTTGGGAAACACCTTCTTAGCCTCTAGCACAGTGGCGTCACATGCAATTAGCAAGTAGCCCCAGCAGGTGCAGTATAGTACCAAACTTCACATGGGTGCCAGGAAAGTGGTTATCCCACCGGTCTACCTGACACTCACACTGTCTGAGGTGAGAACAAGCAGGTTTGTGTGTCTGTGTACAATATGGCGCTGAGGTTTGTCTGGCAGCAGGAGCGGATGCAGAGCACGAGCCACTTTTAACTGACTGGGGTAAACAGCTATGAGAGAAGATAAAGGGCTGAGTAAATGTCACACTACCCCAGCCTTTTGCCTCTGTTCACCTCAACATCAGATAACTGCAGCAGGGGAAAAAAGTCTGGTTTCCTCTAACATATAATTGGTTATCTTATTGCAATCTACTGCTCTCTTGCCTCTGCACCGAATTGTATGAAAGTGCAATAAGAAAATAAGAAAAAAAAGGCTAAAAGTTTGACTGTTCGAGGAAAAAATAAATCCTTATGAGTAAAGGGAATCAGTCAAGTGCTTTGTGTGTTCTTAATCTGCGTGTTGGAATTAGTATTCTACAAACACAAGTAGGGCATGAACTTTAACATGCAGATATAGTTTTAGAAGGTGAAAAGGAAATATTGTAATTGTATTTAATAATAATCAGGCTGTGGTACTTTTAGACACCATATAATTATAGAACCTGTAATACATGCATTCATATAAACACACTTAACAGTTTTACAGTTTACTAAAGAGGGAAGTGTGCTAAGTTATTACCAACAATATCAGGCAAAAGCTTTCAAATGCACAGGAAGTAACATTGCATCATATGATTCTGAGAGATCTTTCTTCAGGAAGTCTTCTATGTGTTCATTTTTGGGCACTGTTGACAATGTATCTGTCTAATTCAATTCTGTATTACAGTAATTTATTAATCATTAAATAAAAAGCTGTTTTGCTTTTGAATGGCTCTCTTCTCTACCTGTCGCTTTCAAATGGTAATGATTCTACTTATGTGAAACCTGTATTACACACACACACACACACACACACTCTCTCTCTCTCTCTCTCTGAAAGACCACAGTGTGACAACAGTCGACAAGCTTCGCCGCCTAGTTTCCATGGTAACACAGTGTGGCGCACAATGGCGGTGGGTGTGGCCTTGCAAAAAAAAGGGGAGGGGGCGGCAGGGGAGTAGCAGATGTAGCGTGGAGCAGACGATGGACGCACTAACTTCCTTTGACAGGCAGCACTGGAGCTGAATAAGTGGCTTTGCTATTTCATATATATATATATATATATATATATATATATATATATATATATATATATATATATATATATATATACACTTTTCAAAACTGAAATTATATGCATATAGTCAAGATGGAGCTGACATCACATCAGTAGTTGCCTCCTGTTAAGATTCAGTTGACACAGATTAATTAAAGAACAATTAAATAAAGAAACAGTCTCATTTTTGCAGCTTCAGCGTTTCTAAAATGTTCCCTATTTCCCATAATGTGACTATACCAATTGTATAATATTTACATATGTCACATATTACAGGATATACAGTACACATATTTTTAGAGGCTACACATTGTACAGAGGAGTTATGTATGAAACATATTATGCTCATCAGTGTTCAGCCTCAAAGTACAGCCATGCATGCACACATGTATGTATGGCTTCACACTCGCTCAGAATCAATCACACGGCTGCAGACAGACAAGCCTTGTGCTCAGTTAACTGCTAACAAACTGAAAGGAGGGCAGTCTGCTTGGTTGGGCTCATTAGTGTTAGTCAACAATCTGTTGATCATTAGAGACAAAGGAAATAAACCTGCAGCAACAGTGAGAGACTGAGACGATAATGTAGATAACTGTACTTTGATAAAAAAAAAAAACATAATTGTTTTTTTTTTCTTCCACTTTTAGGACCATTATTATGGCAATACTCAAAAAGATACACAAGTGGGAGATGGATCAACACACTTTATACAGTTGGATGCTGGGAAATACAGACGTATCATATTGGATGATAGAGAAAGCAATGTACGTATTCACCCACCAAAGAGGATTTGGTAAGTATGATCATACATCAAAGTTTTTTTTTCTTTTTCTTAAAGCACTAGTGAATCTGAATCTATAGAAGATGTTTTAAACCTGTCAGCCATTGGCAACAATACAGGAGAGTTTTACTGAGAATTAAAGTATATTGTATTTGGCTTTGGTAATCGTACTATGAATGTTCATATGGACACAGGCCTCATCACACACACATCACGCAAGATGCCTTTTTTTACACTAAAGTCAACGTTTTTTTACGTGGACAGTCTAACAATAAAGTTTCACAAAAGATGTTTCCTAGTATTACCTTGTCTAACTCGTCCATTCAACTGAGCATCAAGTTGTGAACCAGGTGTTTGAAGCTAGATGTTACATTGGAAATTATACCAAAATGATACCAGATAGTGAGACTACAAAAAAAAGAAATGCTAGAATATGATATCAGCTTGAGTTTTATCATTAGTCTGATTAATGTTGCGTCATTGCCGCTGCTTTTGGGTTTACAAGATCTCTGAATGAGCCTGACCACACCCAACTTTAAACCTTTGCGGCTTCATTAGTCGATGAGTAAATGGGACTCACCTGTGGAGATCTGGATGAAGCCAAAGAGGATGATGATGATCAGGGCTACTAGTTTGGAGGCTGTGAACAAGTCCTGCACCTTGGTGGCCGCTCTCACGCTGATGCAGTTTACAAACGTCAGGGAGGCTGCAGGAGGCGGGGGGAGATACATAGACGCTTACAAATTAGGTTGTCGGGGAATAATCACCTGGGATTATGAAACCAGTGCATTTGTATTATTCGTCATCTGAGAGAAAAGAGGAGCAACAATCCCAACTCACTTAGACACATGCAGGCAATAAGTTTGGCTGCACTCTCAGGCACGGGGCAGTTTGGGTACAGCGGTTTCAGAAGGTAGGTGGCGAACACCAGCGACACCACGTACTGTGACGACGGCCGGATGATGAGCATCTCCACCCACAGCTTCAGAAAGGCCGCCAGCTCGCCGTACACCTCCAGGATGTAAGTGTAGTCGCCCCCCGACTTGGTGATGGTTGTGCCAAGCTCAGCGTAGCATAGGGCGCCCATGGTCGAGATCACGCCACAGGCAGACCAGACGATCAGGGAAAGCCCGGCTGAACCAGTCTCTTTGACCACGCCTGTTGGAGTGACGAAAATGCCAGAACCAATAATGGTGCCGATGATCATTCCCACTCCGTTGAAGAGGGTGATGCTGCGTTTCAGCACGATCTTCTCCCCTTTGCCGGGCGGGCCGTCGGACGGGCTTGTGGTGGTAGTAGCGGGGACCATGAGCGTGGATGGAGACGCTGGCTGCTCGACAATCAGACCATCTTGATTTGGGTCTGCTTCAACTGCTTGAGAATAGAGGGGACAGCAGACCAGCAGATGAGAGTTTAAATGTGAGCCTAAACCATTAAGTGATTACAACAACAAAAAAATCATCAGTGACAAGTGTATTTTGAAGTTTTTCTTTGCGGAGATATTTGAGGCTCTGATTATTTTTGATAGAATCAAATACCAAACTTTTATGAAAACAAGAAGAAAACAGACATGCTTTTTTGTGTCAAATAGCATGGGGTAATATTATGAGTAGGAGTGATTATTCCCCTACATTCTGGTTTCAGCAATTTAGGGAAATGTGTGGCATGGACTGCTCAAAAACAGGGAAAACAGGCTCATCTGAGGGATTTTTGAAACCTGTTTCTGAAGAAACTTTCTCACCTCATTCCCTCTATTATTTTACACACATTATCAGGTAAATGTTCTCACACACCCAGTAAAACATAAGCTCTATTGTTTTGTATTATGAGTGACAGTTCTTCTTCACCTGCCACCTGGGTCACCACAAAACACCATGAAGCATCTCAGAACCACATCAATCTGTAGGTAACTTTGCATGAGACAATGTTGCATCAGAGAGCATGGCGGACTAATGCGGCTCTGCACCATGTGGTATTTACAGGACTGTGAGCATGCACTGTACCTACCTCCAATTTTCTCCTGGCTTGCTGCCTTGGCAACGCTCTCCCGGCTGCTCCGTGATTTCAGCTCCGGCTCAGCCATCTTCCTTCTTAATCTGGGTCTCCTTGTCTTGCCTTTTTTCTCCTGCCCCCTTTTCTTTCCTCCCTTTATGTCCCCTTCCTCCTCCTGCCTGGATTTCCTCTGTCTCCCTCACACACAATCCACCCCCCTCCCCTCCACCCTCTCACCCCCAACCTCTCAATCCCCCCCCTCCACCCCCCAACTCGGTCTCTAGCCCTTCCTGATTCGTCCTTTCTCACACACATGCACACAAACTCTCCTCTTCATTTGCACACACTGCCTTCGTCACTCAGACGAGAATCCATCTGACCCTGATCCTCTCCCTGTCTCTCCCTCCCTCCGTCTCTCCAGGATACAGCAGGGAGGAGCTGAACCTTTGTGATGATGCTGCTGAGCCGCTGCCGCGTGAGCCGACAGCCACTCCAAATGAATGAAGGGATAGCTTAGAGGAGGAAGTAGGTTACTGGCAAGCACTATTTGGAGGGGCCACCATGTGACGCTGTAATCTTTTTGTGTGCCGCCTAATCCAGTAGTATACAGTATGTCCATGTACGCCTGTGTGTGTTCTCTCATGTCAGAGTGTATTAGGATGGATGCTGTGCTCCCTCTAGTGCTGTTAACATGGGGAAACAAGTGTCTTTGTTCTCCTTCTGTGGTGCAGAAAGATGACACCGGAGTGAAAATGGAGATTCTCTGGCCAAGGTCAGTGCACAGAATACAGAATATCGATGATGAGGCACAGCATCATATTAAGTGTGCTCATACTGCACTATACTTTAGAAAGAGACACACTAGTATGAGTGACAAAAAAGCAATAGATAGTACATGGGTTTCCAGAGAGTTTAAAAAAAACAAATTGATTGATTTAGAATATAACAGTCTATAAAGACTGTAAACTCATTTGGAAGGTGACGGCATCTGAGATGTTAAAATATTGAAGATTGCAACTAATTTTATCTCCAAAATTGACAAACATTCTGAGCGCTTGAATAAGATGAATCATCCATATCTTTCGTAAGTTTTTAGTTGTTTGCGGGTTAATTTAATTGGCTGCATATGCCCTTTCTTACCACTAGATGGAGACATGTTTCAAATTTAAGGGTTTGTTTGTATGACTTAAGGGTCAACCAATGCGGTATAAGGTGACGCACAAGTGGGAGATGGTGTACTTACGTTGATTTGCAGCTCAAGTTCTAATAAATGTATTTGTTTTGTAGCCTTGTGTGAAATAACCACCGAGTGCACATCGTGTCCTCTCACGAAAACCGGTGTAGTCAATAAACCAGGTATCTCAATATATTCAGTAACTCAGAGTTAACTTCAGTTATACACACCCACACCTGATTAAGCCTACTGGCAGAGATTAATTAAATTATAAAATATAAATACCCCCGACAATACAGACCACCAGAATATACGTAAATCCTAAACAAGTCACATAAAGAAGTATGGGAGAGGAGAGCATTTAGCCTGCATTATATGCAATGGGCATAACCAGACCGGAAGCTTGGTCGTTGTTGGATGAGATGTGTTGATGATTGAAGGCAAATGCCTCCTTCTTTATCCAATGAGATAATTACTCACCTCAAATTGAAGAAATACCTGGGCACAATTGAAGAAACAGTGTTTAACTCTGCGCACTGCTGCACTAATGTTGAGAGGATCATTTAACAAACCCTAGAGGGCAGCAATGCGTCAGTGCAACTTCTAGCCTGAAGAAGAAGAAGTATTCCTCACATCTTCTTCTCTTTTGGTTTTACTCCCGGACTACCAACAGTGAACAGGGAATGCTGCCCCCTACTGTACCGGAGTGTGCAATGATAAGCCTATTAAACCTCTTTAAATCTTTAAATAAAGCCCGCTGTTTGTCCTCTGTCTTTAGCAGACTCGTCTGTTAAATGTAATGTTGACGGTTAAAAGTTATTATAATTGAAATGCGTATCTTCTTTTCACTGGCCGTCACAGAGACGATCAGTTAATCTCACACTTCCATTTGCACTGCCTGCACTATTACCACCTTTCTGCGCTAATATCCCAAATGCACTAATATCACAAAATCGTTGTCCATTGTCATTGTTCTTATTTACATATCATATGTACGACGAGAGCAATGTATGGCCAATAAAGCTCATTCTGATAATTGAGAACAAAAAAATAACAGGCCTCTTAATGACAATATACAATACATTTGAAATATTTTGTATTCTGTCGGTATATGCAATACTGTAATAGTGGATTATTTAATGTTTTCTATTACTGTTGATTAATATTTGTATTACTTGTTTGTATTTTACTGTGTCTCGTGTGTGTAATCCTGCAATTTCCCCCACTACGGGACTAATAACGGATTATGTTATTGGATTGTATCTTCGCCAATGCAATGGACCTTAAAATGCGCGTATGTGTACGTCATGTCTGCATACTTATGGATAACATACATGTGAGCAAAAATGCATTCCGAGAATGAGCCCCGTTCTGTTGATGCATGCGCACACTTGCATTACTAGTAACGCTGACAAAGTCGGCCTACGATCACCAAGCTCCGTTCAATGAACATCTCGGCTTCACAGGATGAGCCGCGGGCCGACACTGGCTTCAACCAGGACACTTTCTGCCGGGAGTCCGGGGACTTTCCCCTGGGCGGGGTGAGAGAAACCAGGTCCCCTGTTTGTAGCCCAGATAGCAAGTCTTCTGAATGCCCGTATGTCGAGACGGGCTCGCGCAGCTTTATAAAGGAGAGGACCAACACTCTCTCACGATCATGGTGTCGTAAAATGTGGAACGTGGTCCCACAATGTCATGTTAATCAACAATGCGTGTGTGTAATGCGGGACGATCTCTTACAATGATTGTCTCCGTCGTTTGTAAGTAGGTTAGTTCTTGACTCAAAACGTTCAAAAGCCGCAAGGGCTCATGGGATATTTAAAGGCGTGGTAGTCGAATAATGGCCACGCCACACGGTTACACTATTACTCGCTAGTACCTTATTATTCCTATTAGTTATTTGTTTATCCAGGCACAATCTGGCACACAGCATTACATGGCAAAACGCAACCGAGCTAAAAAAAAAAAACAACAACAACAAACATTTGTTTTAATGATTAGGACTGTGGTCCGAAATAAATCATTGAAATCGGCTCGCTCTGAATACTATTTCAGCGTCTTCGATTATTTTTTTTTTGATTCAGAAAAAAAATCATCTTAAACTGAAAAATTCTCACATTTTAAGCACGATTCTATTCTGACCATTTAAAAGTATACTCTTAAAATAGCTGTATAATGTTAATGAATTTCTTAATTATCTCTTAATACTATATTCTTAAATCTATGAAGGCGGAAGACCCTTGCAGTCAAACCTACGTTTGCAAACTAACACTGAATCTGGTGGGGAAACCCACAGAAACAGGAGGTTCACAGGGAGTAATTCTCTCAGGGAAAACCAGGTGGCGTAAATGATCAGCACCACTGAAACACAAACGCATACAAAGAAATTGAGAAATTACTTACATAATACGACTAACCGATAGCCTGTATTCATATCTTTGTATTTGAATTCACTAATAACAAGTAGTGGAATATATATTCAATCAGAAGTATGCTATATCACCATTTTAAAAAAACTGCATTTGGCCTACACGTACAGTCTCTGTGTTCAAAATAAAGATGACGTATTATCTTTTTTTTTATTGTTATGCACAAATGATCATTTATGTGTATCATCATATGCAACTCTTACTTGCTATATGTATTTTATAATGGGTGTATCAATGTGTAAGTAGCATTTTGATTCTCGAGTTAGTTCAAGGAGTCTATAACAATGCATGCAAGTAGAAAGTGCACTATTTCCCTTTCAAATATTGTGGTGTAAAAGAAAATGCAAAAAATGGAAAGAAAAACACAAAATCAATGAATTGACATGATTCAATTAAATGTTCCACTGCTTGTAACTATGTACTTGCATGTCTCAGCATATTGTGATCATGCTGGTTTGTAATCGTAATAATAATACATTTTCTTGTTGATTGGTATGGTTCATAACCCTAAAAAAGGCTTTTCTTGGTCCGTCATGCACCTATGTGAGGTGACATCATAATGCTTGATTGAAAGGCATGCCTGCATTGCAGAGGTTATCGGGCAATAATTGCTCGAAAAAGTCTTGCTTGCACGAGTCACCTGATATGATTATGTGTGGCATCGGTATGATGGCACATTAATTGCTGCTTGTGCCGACAAACAGATGTTGATGGAAAGACAGCCCATACAGAAGGGAAAGCTGTGTGGAGTGTTTTATTTAGGCAGCACTATGATAGTCATCATCTGGAATATAATTAAGTGATTGTGCTCCATGTCCTCCAGTACCTTTGGGAAGACAATGGTTTTTTTCATTTTTGCACACAGAGTTTAAAAATAGATGGTGGTAACCAGAGGCAGAGGAAGAATTCATAACTATCAATTACACAGTGGAAAAATACACAGGCTTGTTCACAGTAAATGTACCCAAGTATTGAAATTATATAAATCATTGAAGGGCTCATTGTGAAGTGTTAAATTATTGATGACTGAAACATATTTTAACAATGTAGCTGGTCTTGGTGCAGCTGAGACTGATTAATATGCTATTATACTGTTGAAGATTTTACAACACTACAGCAGTTATAACCGTAGTCTTTTTCTTTTCCCCATTTTTCTTTCATTTATTTTGGGTCTTACTATTTTTACTGCTCTTCGTTGCTGTCTTTTTTCTCATATGTGTAATCCTATTTCACAGGCTGCTTCAATCTCCCCTGTTTTTATCCGTTAATCCAACTTCTATTCATAATCTTTTCTTTTTTAACCATAAAATGTCTTTCTCGCTTATTCTCTTTTCCTTCCTCTCCACCCATTCTTCTCTCTTTTTCTTGTCCTCTTATACATCTGACTCTTCTCTCTCGTCTTATGCTTTTCCACAGTTGATGTCTCTTTTTGTTGCTTTGCTTTATAAATGAGGAGGGACAGTGATAACTTTGCAATGAATGTTTTAGCACTAAGCATCAGTTATAAAAAAAAAACCTGAAGTGAAGCAGAAAGTCACAGAGTTGTTACTGAAATAGTTTGATCCAGTTTATGCATATATTGCAGTGTGTGTGTGTGTGTGTGTGTGTGTGTGTGTGTGTGTGTGTGTGTGTGTGTGTGTGTGTGTGTGTGTGTGTGTGTGTGTGTGTGTGTGTGTGTGTGTGTGTGTGCTCTGTGTGCATGGTACATATGAGGGTGGCGTGGGAAAGGTTAGATGAAATAAGAACAAAGAGAAAAGGAATAGAGGGAGTGAAGAGAGAGAAACATAAGTTAGATATTGTGTACATCTCCATGTTGGATGCACACTTTTGTATAACATGTAATTGGATGCTGTAGCATTAGCAGTTCTCATAAATGAAGGGGTCTAGTCCAAAACATCAAGCCAACCCAAGAGAAGTAATGCATTTAATGGACAGGAGTTGTTCGCAGACTTTGGCCATTTAGTGCAGATGCATAGTAATACAGCAGGTTTTTCCCGCAGGATTAGATTTTCCTTTCATTATTAACCTCTTTATTTCTCCTTAAAGATGATCACACATTTCCAGTGTGTTGTTCACTTCACACAATGCTATCTTACCTCACACTGTGCAACATACTAGTCTTCTCTTCTACAGAAAATGAAGCGCATTTATTTCCTCTTCCTTTATTTACCTCTCTCTGTTTTTTGTCGTGTATTTCACAGTGCCAATGCACCATCTCTCCACTCTTCAAAGAACATCCACTCCCCGTTTCCATTCCACACCCACATTCATCTCTATTTCATTAGTCTCTTTATCAGACCTCCTCCACCCAAACCTCCTGCATTTCCTCCAGATAACCCCACTCTGCTTGTGCAAGATGATCGTGTTGTAAAATTGGGTTTATTTTACCTCCCTCATGTGTTTTTTCTTCATTGCTTTCTCTTTCTATGCTGTAATTTACCACAATTTTATGTGTGTCTCTCTTTTTCTGTGATCCTTGTGGAGCTTGTGGCTCCACGTCCTCTCGAATCTCTGCATCACTCTGTGGCTTGTCAAGGGCTTTTTAGTCGAGCCAGAGCATCTAGACAGTGACTCAGTAAATAATGACCAAATGTGAACGGTTCTCCTTTCAATGTCAACTATGACAAATATGGAAAGATTTTTTTAAGTGAGCTGAAGCTTTTTAAGCAGAGACACAGTTTTGCCCTTCAGATTCAGTCTTCATTTTTGGCATCTTAAAATGTAAGACCTGAAACAGCAAGTAAAATGTAATGATGTGCTTACTGCAGTGCCTTTGTACTTATCCCTTGATGTTTACACCAGCCAATTCAAAGAAGTAAAATCCCTCCATCACTCTTGTTTATGTGCAGGAGCAGGAACATAACCATAGTGTTGAATGTCATCATTTCTGTTTCATTCCAACCCATTAAACTGACAAATCTCAAAAAGCTCCACTGTTGTTCTGCTTATGAGCTGATGCACTCCTCCACACGCATTTGTATCGTCTGCTGGTGATGCCAGAGTGCTTGTGTGTCCACTGAAAGTATAGGATTCGGAGCCCATCTGATAAGACAGATCAAACGCCTTTTACTTCCAGAAATATATTTTGTGCCTTGGGCCGTCAGTAATCCGTTCGTGATGAAACTGTCACCGAGCCGGCCGGAAAACGCTAGAAGAAACTTTACCCATCAATGCATTCTCTGAATCCTCTGCTCCAAGCTGCCGCCTCCTCCTCCACCTTCCACCATCCATCCTCCTGATACTTTATAGCTTTACACAAATCTAGCCACTGGTGTGTGAGTCTGTTGAGGATACCGGAGCTCAGGCTTTCTGCTCGAGTTTGCTTCCATTTGGCATCAATGTGCCGTGACAGTTGACCCTGAATGTACTCTGTCTCGTCACACATCATTTCTTCTTCTCTCTAGTCCGTTCATTCCCTCTCACCCTGTCTCAAACTAGTCTAACCACTCATTCATTCTTAATTATACATAAGCAGAAACACATGAGCTGCTAATTGACCATATAGGTGCTTTAATATTGTCGACAGAAAAGCCTTGTCTGCTAATGGGTGCCAAACACCACAACTGGCATCTATTTACAGGCAATTAATCCACATATTGACTTGTCTCCTGTCCACTTTACATGTATTTTATGTTTGTATTATTTACTATTATCTGTACAATTAAACGGCACAGAGAATAGTGATTCTAGTTTTGACAATTTGGGAGACCTGACTTGCTGCTTATACATACACATGGAACATATACAGGATGTTTTTCAGCCCCCACAGCTGGCAGTTGTTTTGGCCTTGATATCCTGGCAGAAGCCTCACTGAGGAGAAAATAGCACCAGGGAAAGATTCATAGATGAGGTCTGAAGCCGCAGAAGCGTTTCTCTCCATGAAAGGCAGCAGCTGTAAGACCTCCTGCCTGCACCATCTTCTCTTCCTTCAGCTCAGATCATAGACAAACCTTCACATTTACCATTACCTTTGTTGGGACCTGAAAAGTGTCATATCTCCCTGCCTGCTGATTCTGAATATCCACTTATGGAAAATAGGTGGCTATTCAGATGTAATAATATAGTTGGTATTGAGAGGAAATCCTCATATTAAAATCATATATTATATTGCACATCAATTATGCATTGGGTGAATTTTAAGAACTGCTTATTTGTTTTATAGTTAATACACTCTGGTATAAAGAAGCTGTGAAGACAAATATATCCTGATGTGTAGACATGCAGACTGGGACTGTACTGTGGAGATGTGGTGGTTAAACATTGCAGGTTAGATTTGATTAAAGTCAAAGGAATCAATAAAAACAAATTGATTCAACACAACAAATTGTTTTTTAAATTGTGTTTTAAATGTTTTTTTAAAGGTTCCAGCTGCTGCTATCAAAATCTTATATTTATTTAAAGTCTGTCAGTCTTATTCAGTATAGGAGATGAAAATATTTTTTTCTTTTTTTAGTTTCTTCGACAGATGTTGTACATATTAACATCTGTCGAAGAACAGATGTTAATATGTTCTTCGCCTCTTTTAGAATAAAAGAGGTGAAGGCAACTCGAGACAGTAATAAACATAAACACCATATGAGGTGGCAGCAATACAGTGAACCATGTTGACCTCACCATTAATTTACTCATAAATATGTATTTTCCATTTAATCACAATGTATACACAGCACTTATCAGGACAATCATGTAATGTCATCAACAAGTCCTGAACTTTATTTCATGCCAGAAAACAAACATAGCATCCACATAACAACTGTATATTCTTCATAAAATAAATGTTAAAATACAAACACATTCTTTCCTCACATTATCAGAGCAACCACCGCTCAATGTACTATCATACTGTACATTTACCAAAGTTCTACAACAATAACTTACAATTTACAGCTTTCCTTAACTACAGTTCACAATCTAAATAGACTTTATGTCTAATATTATAACACCCAACTGCTTGATTTCTGTGCTTAAAATATAAACCTCTATGTGTATGTGTGTACTGCATACAGATTACACACTGCAAAATGTAAAACAATGGCTTTTGAGTTTCATTTCTAGAGTAACAGTACAGGCAAACTGCAGACTAAGTTATTCAATTGTTATTGTCTGCTGACGTCTCACTGCACTTCAGTGCAGCTTTTACCAGCAGTTTGTTAATTCTACCTTTTCAACCGACAATCAACAATAAAGTTACTTCTTCACAATAAGGTCCACGTCTCATATTTTTCTAAAGTGCAGGAGTGACACCATAATGATACAAGTTTCGATGTGGACCATATTCGTTCTTACTGTCTAAGCCATCAGCTAAAGGTCGCTTTCTTGCAAAGCTTTGAAGGAGACAACAAAGCACACTACCACAGAGAGAACAAGGGGAAATGCAGGTTAACCGAACCACGATATCTGATGTTGTCTGCACTGAAGAATGTGTGATGGATAGTGATGGATGGGCAGATCAGTCGTCATTCACGTGTTTCTATTTTTGTGGCATCAGTGACATTATATCTATTTTAAGAAACATTTTGATTTAAATAAACTAGCACTGAGAAATAAGAAATCATGCAAATCTTTTCTTCCGAGTTCTTATGTTTCTATTAAATCAGAAGCAAGAAATGTGCCTTAAATGAATGTTGGCACAAATCCTCACCACACAATAAAGTATTGCATTACCTTAATTCTTTCTCTCTGAGGTTTTAATTGTGTTTCACTCCTGACTGATTTATCTGAGCAGTATTCTTTTTTCTAACCTCAGAGCATAGCTTTGCAAAACAATCCTGGTCATGCCATGAGGAAAAAGTGGATATCAAAGAACAAAAATATAAAACAATTACACAATCAGGTCTTCCTCCTGCTTGTATTGTGTTAAACAGCAGCAGCTTGGTCCTGTCAGTTGTTGTTCATAATCCACCAAGAGGCTGTTAAATGAAACAATAATTAAGTATCAACATTTCGTAGGATAGAGGAAGAGGTGCAAAATATCAACATGTATTTATATTTTTTCCCAAAAAATTAAAGGTCTTTCAAGATACAAATATCATATCTAATGCAGTATTTTTTCACCCTTTTTAATTAAAAAAATTATATTTCATATCATATTTATTTAATATCTAATGCACACATTAAACCTGCATTAGAAACTTGGAGACAAGCTGCGACACTGGCACATTCTCACCTTTTAAGATGAGACGGCAAATGTATTAGCAAACAGTTGCATATTTAAACAGCCACTATACAGAGTAACTTTCTCATTCATTTATTTCTCCTGATGACGGCAGGTCCGATATTCACTCTGTTTTGGTCTCCACCAACTCCTGAGGAGAATATGTGGCTCTTTAGTTGCTAAATGTTCCACTACGTTCATGCTTGTTGCTAAAAATGTCTGCCATTCAGTGCTGGGCAGGTAGCACACATTGGGTTTATCAGAGCTTTTTAGCTGAAAACAGCAGCCGATGAGAACATGTTATATATATATTATATATTTTAGATAAATATTGATTTAAACAGCTTTAATATCCAAGACACTCTTTACATATAAAGCGCTTGAATTGTATTCTTTCCCACAAATTATTTTCCCAGAAAGACCCTCAGGTAATACTTTGTATCTTGAACCTGAACTGAAAACCTGTGTTTATAGTGTGAGACACATGCAACAGTATATTGCACAAGGCCATGCTATTTTCAATCATTCTCACAGTTTTACTGAGAATAGTTATCATTATTTGTCCACCAAATCAAAACTGGATTATATGAGATTAAGGGCATGAAATAGCAGCCTTCCGTAAAATAGATTTGGTTGTCTAAAGGTCTGGTCTCTACCTGGGAGGAGCATGGTGGAGACCATCTCCGGCTCTTCCAGGGAGTCGATAACGCAGCGCTGGAAGGTCTTGCTGATGGACGACTGCAGGTAGCTGAGAGGAAAAAGAGGGATGACACAGATGAGACGACCTTCTTCTTCTCAATAACGCAATAATGCTTCAAATAGAGCCTGTGAGCAGCTTGGGCACACTTTGGTTCTGCAGTGATATGTTACACATTTCTTTCCAGTATAAACAGCGTGAAGTTGTTCTGATCCTACCTCATCCAGGAGAGACGGTCCTGCCAAAATTCGTACATGATGAAGCATGATCTGTCTGGCAGATTCTGGACTGAAACACTAAAAATACAAAGAGTCAGAGAGAAAAAGAGGGAAGTGGGGGTTCTCTCATATATGTGGGGAAATTGAAGCAATTTGATTTGGCGGCATTAGCTCACAGAGAGATCTGGAGGCGGATAAAAGGACTTACTGCAGGTTGTTTAGCTGGCTGCTGGTGGTATCTGTGTAGATTTTAAGAGCTTGTTGAAACTGATCCACATCGTTCTCCTTCACAGACATTTGTCTTTGGATCAGAAGAATGTTCTGATGAGAGAAAACAAACCATAATCACATCTTCAAATAAAATCATTTGGATTTCTAGTGCATTACATATGAAGATTAGCAGCTATTCAAAAATAATAGATATAATACGTATAAAATGTGTTTAGCTCTGTGGAAAGGTATCTTGTATAATCTCAATTTACATTCTATATTACCTATCAGCACACGCAGGACTCACCGATTTATACGTCCCTGCCAATGTGTCCTCTTTTAGGGGTTCAAGATGTGGACTCTGAAATTGCGGGCATAAATATTTCAGTCAGTCATTAGCAGAACGAGAAATGCAGCAGAACCGGCTCAACTAAACCAGCAAACGAATGGCGTCTCGTTACTGCCTGTCACAAAGTATTGGCTTTCACCATGCAGAGATCCCTATATTCATATTAACCTTCCAATAGCCTCGCTGCAGCCCGGAGAACTGTGGTTACACTATATTCTTGTCTGCATGACCAAGATAAGAAAAACAATATTATTCAAAATTCATTATCCTTGCAGTGCTGATATCTAACCTAAGCAAATACCTCATCCATAATTAAAGATAAAAAATAAAAAAAAATCACACCAGGGCACCATGAAGCTATTTGTGTTCTTCTTCAGACCTGCAGGCAAATTACTGGTGGCTTTATGTACATTTCACAAAATTCAACATGAATCTGTTGTCCCAGTGCATCAGTATCTGTGTGAAGCATTGAGAATTTGAGTGAAGTGCAGCATATTCACAGGCTGATACTTATGGACGACCTTCAGTTTGGGTAGTTCCTTGTGTACTTGGCCTCAACAACCACATGCACTTTGCACAAATCATCTCCTCTGACAACATGTACCACAGGGCAAAAAATCTGCAGACACATTCGGGCTCATACGGTCTGTTTGACATTTCTGTCTGTAGCAGCTGAGCCTCTGTTTTCAAACCTGCTCCTCACAAAGAGCAATTCTCCCTCGTGAGACGAACGTCTTGGAAAAACCCTGTGACCTACCTGGATGACTATCGACCCGTGGCACTCACCCCAATAGTGATGAAGTGTTTTGAGAGAATAGTCATGAGCCACATAGAAAAAGACAATCCCAGACACCGTAAACCCGCTGCAGTCCACTGACGATGCATTTAACAACGTCATCCACACAACCATCACACACTAAGAGGGCAAGGACACCTATGCAAGACTGCTTTTCATAGACTTCACTTCAGCATTCAATACAGGCATACAACACAAACTCTCTGAAGCACTGCTCACTCTTGGTCTGACACCTGCTCTCTGCAACTGGGTGCTGAACATTTCTCTCAGGCAAGCGTACAGAAGAGACGTGGAGGAATTTGTGGCCTGGTGTCGAGATAATCTCTTCTTGAAAGCAGACAAGACCAAGGTATGATTATTGACCCAAGGAGAAAAAAAGGGTACAGCACACACCGCTTTGCATAGGTGGGACAGAGGTGGAAAGGGTGAAAAGCTTTAAATTCCTCGGAGCACAGATCCGCAAAGTCCTCACCTGGTCTCATAACACACTGCAGAACATTAAAAAGGCACAACAGTGACTGTATTTCCTAAGAAGGCTAAGGAAAATTTGGCATGCCACCCAAAATTCTCAGCAACTTCTACAGATGCACAGTGGAGAGCGTCCTGACCAGTTCAATCACAGTGTGGTATGAAAACTGCTCTGCCCAGGACAGGAAGGCACTCCAGCGTGTGATCAAAACTGCAACGTACACCTCAGGAGCAGCCTTCCCCTCTCTCCAAAACATTTACTCCAGCAGAGTAACCAGAAGATCACACCACATCATCAGTGACACAACACACACCCAGCACAGACTCTTCTGGCTCCATCCGGCAAACGCTAGGAGTCTGAAGTCCAGAACCACGAGACTGACAAACAGTTTCTAGCCACAGGCCATCAGGCTGCTGAACAGCTTCAGCTCACTCCACATCCCCAAACACACACACACACACACACACACACACACACACACAAAACACACACAAAACACACACACACACACATATCACTGAACTGTGAACGGCTGCTGTGACTTCATGTTATAACCATACTTGGACATTGTAGCAATGTTGTAGCAATGCATAGTGTATAAAGATACAATGAGCAATACTATTATTATTATTATTATCATATTTTATCATATTTATCATAGCAATAATATTTTCATATTTCTGTGCAATACTGTAATATATTTTTTATTTTGTGCCTTATCTTTATTGTTATTCTGTGTTAGCAAAATCAGCTTTTCATTGTATAGAATAACTGTCTGATATCTGTGCATATGACAGTAAAAACATCTCCAATCTTGAATCTTGAATCTTTTGGCTGCACATTTGAGTCTTTCAAACGCATAAATCTGAAATTAAAGCAAGTTTGTGTAAACTGCATCAGTATGAGACTGATGTGATCCTGTTGTTTATTGAAAGACATTTAAACATTTAAAAGACATTTCAAAACACTCTTAAAAATTCAGAAAGGAGAGTCCTACACATATAATAGAAAAATAGACATTTTGGCGAATATACTCAATCACCTTCTTGCCGAGAGTTGGATGAAAAGATTGACACCGCTCTAATGTCTTCCTAAATATGGAGCTAGAGCCAGACAGTGAGCTTAGCTTAGCATTAAGACTGAAAGTCCAAAAACAGATTTTGTACAAACCTCACACTCTAGTTTGTCTATCAGCTGCTCCAGTTGGTTGATCTGGGAGCCCCAGTGGTTGTCTGGCTCCACGCTGACCCCTGACCCCCGGAAACACAACATTAGCATAACACATGAAGTCTGAACAATGACAATATATTAACGTGATGCATGATTTTCTTCTGGATGACCTACAGTGAGTATCCTCCTGGGTATTTTGCCCTGATTTACCTCCAGCATCTGAATTGTAATGTTACTGAAACGTACCTGTGGTGAGCATGCCAGAGTAAGGGTCAGTAGGGGAGAGACACATGTTCTTCTGGATGCGTCGACTGGGGCGTTTGGCCACCCTCTGGATAGGCAAATCCTCAGGTTTCTTCACTATCCTCCTTTCAGGACTGCCCTGGTCATGCACCGCCTCCATAGCGCAGTC
This sequence comes from Clinocottus analis, assembly GCF_023055335.1. Taxonomy (NCBI): domain Eukaryota; kingdom Metazoa; phylum Chordata; class Actinopteri; order Perciformes; family Cottidae; genus Clinocottus; species Clinocottus analis. The sequence goes on along the minus strand of NW_027176153.1, from coordinate 13,816,522 downwards.
CATTGATGACTGAAGGGACTGCAGCTGGGTGGAGGTCTCCCTCAGCAAAAAGCGAGTCACAAACTGGCCCAGCACTGATGAACCCTGATACTCCTAAAAGGATAGGTAAGGATAGGAAGAAAGGACAATGATCAGCCAGGATGCGGGGAAAACAAATACAATCATTAATTATTTCAACGTTCACTCATTTCTTATTTCGAGGTAATGTTTCTTGTGTTTTTGTTGTTGATATGATGATTGTTTCCTTGTTAATCTTCAGCGTGAGTGATTAAATGAACTGTGAAGAACGCTGCAGCTCCAGAGGCGCAATTGATTCTTGAAACATGTTATGCTTTGAGCATGAACATTGCTCATTCTCAGATAACCTTCTGACTGAAAACCTTGTATTTTAAGGTTGAATTTCAAGAGTCTCACTGGAGTAAGATATTGATTTAATTGGAGTATCTTATTGGAGTTAATAAGAGGATCCAAGTTAAAATAACATTATTCCCAACTGTTAAAAATTTAAAAGGAAACCTGGTGTCAGTATGTTACTGTGTACATTACCTTAAGTGAATAAATGCACGCACATTAAGTAATATTGGTCTATTCCATGTCTAGTGCCAGTGTAGGATTTTCAAAAAATTACAGTGCAACGGCTTTTGTCTTTTTCAGCTAAACTCAGACTTTGTGGATAAGGAAACCCATCACCAATACCAGCATCCCGCAGTGCAACAAAATTGAGTTCAGAAAAAATGACGAGAGTACATTTGAAAAATGACCACAACGCTTGTTGTGATCCTTGTTTCTACACTCTCCGTTTTCTCGGCAGCAGAAACGCTGCACTCCGTGAGTAATGAACCTCAGTCCTGTTCTCAATTCCTTCTTCCTTCATTTACGAGACAGAAGAGCTGCCGCATCACAGAGGATGTTTGCTTGTGATCTCGGGGGAAACACAGACAACACATTTTATTCTTACGAGTTCATCATTTTACTCTTTTTTTTTGAAGCAGTGTGAAAGCAGTATTAACTGTAAAAGTGGTATATGTTACCCATGCCTAAAGCTATGTGCCTTGGTGGTCCTTGGGTATTGCTTTAGGATGAGTTTAATCTTTGCTTGAGCAATCTCAGTATGGCTAAAAGGGCAGCTGCTCCTCAGGACAAAGAAAGCTTTTTGACCATCTTACAGCAACATGAAAAATGCATAAGCTGTAGACAGGCATGGGTGATATCGAGAAAATTAAAAGAGAAAGACAAAAAGACAATGTCGGAGAAGATGGATATAAACAGATAAAACAGTGAAAAGACAAGCATTTGTGGATAATATACTCAGATTAACAAAGAGGGAAAGAAACTGAAAGAAAAAGAGATTAGCGCAATGTACAATGGTTATGTGTTTGTGGTTGCAGTGCTTTAGAGGACATCTGACGTCAGATCAGTCGGACAGCTTGGGGGTTTGTCAGCCTCAGTTACTGTCATCCATGCTATGCTATCGCCCTATGCCCCCTCTCTTCATCAGGAAAGCCCACTTCCTGCACTTCAAATAAGTCGCTGATAACATCCTCATAGAAGTCTGCATCCACATCCAAGCATCCATTCACAGTCCACACCCGATCCTCTTCCCTTGTCAGATAGAAATACATATTCACCAGTCCTCTTAATGTGGAGGGTAGCTGAGATCAATACAAAAGTGAGCTGAGCTATTGATTATGTCTTAGTGGAAGTTCTCTGATGTTGGTATCCACGGTGTGTGCCTAAAACAGAATGATTACAGCCCAGCATGCCGAAGGCAGACACTTTGATCCCCTCTGCATCTCCTGTAAGATACTGCAGACTGCTCTGCTCGACCAGGCTTCATAACAGGAGTTCATGATGCTCCAATTAGCATGTTTCACAATTCAAGGCTAGTGATTTCACGCTATGCTCGTTATCTCTCAGCAAGTCATGGTGAGTAAAAGTTTCTCTTTTGAACTGAGAAGCATTGATCTCCTTATCAGCTCCTCAATTAGGGTGGAACAAGGCATGACTCCAAACGTACTATGAATACATGTAATGATACGACAAACAGGATTTAAAAAATGAGGGAAAACGTAGTCAATGCAATACAATCAATGCTATCATGTGACGATGAAAGACACACAAGAGTTGACTCTCAAATGTGAGGATGTGTTGCTTTTCTTTGTTTTATAGCTTCGTTAATAATCTTTTAGCGACATGCACAACTCTTAACAATTGAACAGATGACCATGACACACCTATATATATATATATATATATATATATATATATATATATACATATATATATATATATATATATATATATATATAAATGTATTAATGTGCCTATATGATGAATCCTACTGACTTGTGGACTTGTGTGATCCCCTGACCTGTCCTCTCGTACCACAGTGAAGTTTACTTTTGTCGTTTTAAGCAAATGGAAGTTCACGACTTCCATAAAATCAACCGTAATAATTCCATAGATTCTCAGACGTTTCCTTGAGTCGCATCATAAGGTACATTTTCTTATTGTTTACTGAAATAATAACGTGCTTCGTAGCTACAGAACTACTAAGATCCATCAGCCTCTGCTCTGCTATGCTTTTCGCTAATTAGACAAGATTACACGCTAACTTAAGATGATATTCATGTCAAGCACAGTATACCTGCAAAACATTAGCATGCTAGCATTATCATTGTGAGCATGTCAGCAGGCTGTCGTTAGCATTTAGCTCAGAGCATGGCTGGCGTTGTGTTAGTCTTGTTTTTACTGTTGGTCAAAGAAATCGAACAAACGGCTGCCAATACGTCTCACACTAACGCGGTTGGTTTTTTAGAAGCATAGCGCGTGCAGTAAGGTGGCGCTCATGTTTGAACATGGATAGTTAGTGAGTAGAGGCAGCAGATAGCAGGCAGACATGCTGGGCAGTTCTCTTTTCTTCTGAACAGCCGCCCGCCACGGCAGAGTGACCTCAAAGACCTGAGGCACAAACAAAACACAGCCTGAAAGTCTGAATGCTTGGCCGGGAATCGGGATAAGGGATGCTTACAACGTGTTCTCTAAATGTTCTGATAGCTATAGCATGATGATGACATGCAACATTTAATTAATGTCTTGCTGTGCAAATATCAATAATGAGAAAATAGGTGAAAGCCATCATCACCGACCTCTTTAGTTTTATCCATGGCCTTCAAAATGGCCACATTCAGCTTATCCAGAGCAGACAGGACGTTGACGTATTCCCCCAGATGTGGAGTGAAGTACTCTGGAGGGGAACAAGATTTGTTGAGCACACTTTGTGTCTGATAAACACACTGATAAGTGAGGTTTTCTTGAAACACTTATGGTCATCATCAAACTAAAACGATGAAGCATTTGGCTTTTGTGATACATACGTGTAATCTTATGTGCTGTCAATAAAGTTTTAAACTTGATTGTATGAGCAAAGTCAAGCAAGAATGACACACAATTACCTGAGAGTTTGTCTATGTCCAGGTTGCTATATGAGGCAATGGAAGAAGACAAAAAGAGAAATATTACTTTTTGTCAGACTGGTTATCCCCTAACTTTTTATTTAGTATTTATCTAATACTTTGGTTACTAATGACATTCCTATCAGCTTCAACTGTATGTTTTGTGTAACATACTAAAAATTATACCAATTTAGCATTTTCATTGTTAGCCTTGTCATTGTGTTTGCATGTTAGCATTTAGCTCAAAGCTGTAGACTCTTGTCTTGTTGTTGTAGCTTTCCATTTGAAACGAGGTGCAATGGTATTATTCACTACTGATGGGTATTTTGACAAGGCACTATAAAGGAGCACAACTGCCTTGCAACTAAATCTAAAAGCACTTACTAAGCACGTCATGTGTTATATACTGTAATGTAGAATAATTGACTTGATTTGATTAGACATTGGCAAAGTAGGGCCAAATGTCTTGGAGATCATATCATTGTCATTTCAGTCAGTATTATATGATCTTTTGAAAGATGATGGCTTTAATGATGGTTCCTTCAACATTTAAATGAATTCACAGTTTATGTTTATTTGTCTGTTTTGTACTGTAAACAGTAAAGGGTGTAGCCAACGCCTGAGAGGTCATTCTCCACTTTGATTTGCTGGTACTTCAATGATGCCAGGAGGGATGTCTCCTTTATATTTCATCAGTGTTGTGCCTTTAAACGCAGCACAGATCCTCCTATTCAGTATTTGTTTTTTTTTGCTATAGCATGCAACAGACGTTATTTATTCTAATAAATGTTTTTCAAGAGTCGTTGGCACAGGCAATGTTTTGCATGTTTTACAATGTTATTTGTGCGGTTCAGTGTGCATACACAGCGCCGCAAACTCTGAGGCATTCAAATTAAGGCTCTCTATGGAATATTGATAATCTTCACTGAAGAGTGGCGTTGACATCTCACTGCCAGGCAGCAGGGGAGCAGGATGGGCTACAGACGGCAGCAGAGTTGGTGGACGTCCAAAAGGAAAATCAGCTTACTCTGTCTGCCGCCTATCGATGGAGACGTACAGCTCGTGCATCTGGTCGTCAGTGAGGATACCATCAGTGAAGTACGACTGGAACTCCTCCAGGGACAGCTTCCCGTCGTCTGAAAGAAGACCGTGAAAATTACACCGAGCTGTAGCCTGAAAGGTTTTATACCCCAAATGTGGAGTTTCTTCGTATTTTAATTATAATGTTAGAAGGCCACTTTGTCTTCACAACACTATATAAATATTAATTATATCCAGTGATAACCTCAGAGGTGCTGCTGCAAATGAAATTGTTTCCATAGTATAGTCTTAAAAACTGACTTAATTTAGCTCTGTCAAGGATAAAACACTTTCCAATAAAATAAATTAAACTTTGGCAATAATCTCCTATTCTGCAACTCCATCAATGCAGTCCATTATCATTTGTTTATGATGTGATACAACTGGAAACCCAATTCTTGCTCTCAGGAGTAATAATTACCAATTAGAGTGCCACATTTGATTTTTAAACGGCACAGCATGGCTGCTTTTATTTCCTCACTGCTGAAACCTTATACTGCATAATAATATACCCACTGTTTTCAATTTCCACAACAATCAATTGCTCCTTTTTCAGGTCTGTCACAATCATATTGGCACAGTTTGCACATTAACTACCATATTACAGTGTGTGTTAATGGGCTGAAGACAGTCTGTCTCTGATTAGCAGCATCTTTTGCTGCAGGGCTTGTGGGGTCCTGAGGAAAAGGAAGCAAGGATTCAGGGCTAGTTTTAGTCGACGAAGCAGAGCTCACCAGCTGACTAACTTCAGACGGTAATGAGATCTCGCCTCCATCACGCCAGCTTTGCTCTATAAGCACAGAAACCTTTTGAGACTCGGTTCCGCCGGGCAACAGAGCCTGATAGGCCGGCATCAACAGTAAATCATATCATCTGTTATGTTTGCAAGAACTATTTTGACTCTTTGCCAACTCACTCAGTGGATTGCTCGGGAGACGATGCAGCAAAGGCTTGTAAGCAAAGATGACAAATTTCCAAAAGAGATTTGATTTGGAAAAGTTGTATTCTGTGTTTAATTAGTAACATTAACGATGAAAGTGATTTGTTTATCATTACTTACTACCTTTGAGATGGAAATCTATGAGTTTACTTCTCATTTGTTGTGGTCTGGTTATACGTTTAAACTAAGATGGAAGATAAAGCTATTAGAACCATGAATCTCTTCTCAAACTTCCTTGTGAAAAATAAATAAATCTTCTTCCACATGATGTGGGAGTAAACACAATCTGTTGCACCTCTGACTCATTCTCCAGCCTTCTCCATCAGAATTGCTTTGGTTTAGATTCACACCTGATTAGACTCCCAAATACAAGTTACAGCGCAGCTCAGATGGCCCATTATACAAGCGTTTGCTTTTTCTCAGAGAGCAGAGCAGCAGTTGAAGAACGGTTGAGCTTCTAGCGATACAGACAGTGTTTGTCTCATCTGTGCAGCATGTGCTTGGCCTGGAGGATGTAGTTTCCAAATACGATCACATAATCAGAATGGGCAAAATAGGCTCTGGAGGAACTTAATGACAAGTATAAAAAACGTTTAGCCAATTAATTGGTTAGTGAGACTCTCCTTAACTGGAAACCACACAGTGTTGTAGGTTTTCTACCTTCTTTTACGAAAAAAAAATAGCATTGCTTGCAGACATTTGTATTTACCCTGAATGTAAAAAAGCTTGTACGAGAGCAGACCATACATATTCCTTCACATGTGCCACAACATGCACTAAGTATAATAATCTGGAACATTGCAACGCACAACTTAATTGTCCTTCCCTCCGTGTTAAATTTAAACTCAAAGTGGTTTAATACAGTACATTGTTTTTTTAAGCCTTGTGCAAAATTGTTTCTACTTTGGAAAGTGATTTGGTGTCTTTTAACGTTATGTTACAATGTGATATATCGATGACATTACACACACTCCTATGTGGTTCTGTGTAAGGAAAAGTGCTGAGGACCTTCATCAACATATAGTTTCAAGACAGCGAAAGAATATGCCGATTTTACAGCAACCGATCCCCAAGCTTTGTGACTAACAACTGTCAATACAACACCTCTGCAGGGAATTTAAAGTGTTGCAAAGATGGATGATAGATGAGAACCTCACAACAAAATTGAGGCAGTTTACTAGTTTTAATGATCTCATTTCACACTACTGCAGCTTTAACTGCAACTGCAATGAAAATCTCTGTGTTGAAGCTCGTACCTTACCAGGATCACATCTCCTCGAGGGAATCCTAAAACTAAAAGTGCTAAAATAATAATCACCAATAGTTCATAAAGCTAGACAGTTATTTTTAGGAGACATATAATAACATACTGGAGATATAGGCAATAGATAAACTCACCTTACAAAGAAACATGGTGAATTAAGTTCAGAATTATAAAGTTAACTGTTACTAATCTGCAGTATATCAAGTTTAAACAAGTAAAGCAAGTAATGCATTAATTGTGTTGATTAAATTGTCAAATTAATATCTTCTACTCGCAAACTACTTATTGTGTTCCTCTCTTCCATCCACAGCTGCCGCCCTTCTGTATGTCACAGCATCCTTTGCGGATTCTGCAGTCGTGTACGATCATCTCTGCTGCTGTTCGGCATACAGCATTAATTAAAAGACCAGAAGGATGTGAGGCTGAAAGCTCACAGTGGTCATTATTATCTGCGGGTCAGGAGAGAAAAGGCAAAACTACAGTCTGCACCTTACATTTGAATGGAGACTGTTTTTCAATATCGTAAAACTAAATAAAGTAAAACTAATACTGGTCCACGTTATAAAACTTGTGCGCTATGTGAAACCAATTAAAGGCCTTGATAAATATTTTTTTAGTTATTGCTATTTCGAGATCACAAATCAGAGTTGCGGTGAAACAATTGGATTCTTGTATCATCGTTCAAATCCTCGTGTGCATCTCTGAGCTCAGTGAGCAGCAACATAAATGTATTAGGACCTAATCTCAGCAAAACAATGGTGAGTAAAAGCTTGTGTCCTTGTATTCACACAAGAATACAAGAACAATTGTTTTGCCGCTTTAAAAACATGTTGTTCCTCATTACAAAAGCGTGGAGGACTTGAGAGTTGGTTGGTAGCCAGCCTTCATTACGTGGTAAAGCCGCAGTGCTCGAGGCGTATCATGGCGGCCCACTCAGTGCTGATTGGTAGGAGGCACTTCTCTCCCGAGTGCACGACTCAGTGCATTCGTGAAGACGAGGAACCAAACAGAGCTCGGCTGCAAATTGAAGATAGCTCCGACAAACATACGCTAGAGTTCTCCTTCCCTGCTTTATCTGCCTTCTTGCTGCAAAGACTGAAAAATAAAAGGCTTGTGAAACGCTGGAGGGCGACGGGTGGACAGAAAGAACACAATCCTATTGAAATGTCACCGATGTTGAGTTGTCCGCTGCTGTGTTCCTCTTCTAACTCAAGTAAGACACAACTTCAAGAGATATAAATCCTGTCTCTCTGCCATGGCTTCTTCACAACAGCATCTTTTCAGGAGCTTTTTCATAATTCACAAACTGCTTTTTCTTTTTTCTTTCTTTTTGTAACTGAGTATCTTCAGACGAGCTGTGAAGCACCCCACACGACCCCTGCTCATGGCGGTACATGTAGCATGATTAATCCTGCTCTTATGTAACTCATTCGCCATCCTCTTGGGAAACCAATCACAGTTTGTCAATTCTCTACATACATTAGTCTCTTGCCCCTTTTGCGTTTCACATTCCATTTAACGGAGGCACAGTGCATGAATAAAAAATGAAAAGCAAAAAGCTTTTCCTGTTTGTCAGCACTGTTTTTTTTCATGCAGAGCTGAATGCTATTTTGGGTGAGGGAAGGGTTTCCTTTGAAGTAAAAAGATAAATTCACTGTAACACTGTAACACATTAATCAAATATCTCAGTGGCATAGAGGGAGTGTGTGTAGGGAGGGGGGGGGGGGAGGGTACAATAGCATTAGATGGAAGTTTCAAGTGAATTGATAGGATTATGGGTATAATATGTATAGCGAGATTACATATAGGTTGCATTAAGTGCCGTCTCACTGAGGACATCATTGGAAACCACTGAGATGAGCATTGCATTGTGACTGGGCGAGCAACAGAATCAAAGATGTTCATCCTGTCAAATCCAATCACATCCCAAAACCAAAATGATGCAGCTGTACCTGAACATGGTTATTTATATCCTCGCTAGTCTGAGCTCATGAGATTGGCATTGAAACAGAGATATCCACCACCAAACTCACATGAATCCACTCAGAGCTAAAACAAGCCACCTGTCTGAGCACAGCCATCAAAGTTGTAGTTGAGTTTCTAATTAGCCTTGTGATCCAATTTGCTGACTCACCATTTTTGTCTGCCCGGCGAAAAATCTGCAATTAGAAGAGAGGATCATGTTAAAGTTTTTTAGGTTTGAGTACAGGCACAAATAAAAAAGAGACATCAGCATACGGCAATCTTCACAAGAGCTGTGTTTTTTTTAAATTCTGGTTTTTATTTTTTTTCAATCACCGGAAAACATTGGACAAGCTGTAATTTCCATATTTTAATGATGAAAGAAGCAGGAGACATCTCAGGAAATGAAAAACTGACATTTATGTGCACCCATGAGGAGCTACCTTTCATATTATCATTCATGATGTTTTCCTTGGTTTGTGTAAAAGCTGAAAGCAGGAAGCAACTGTCTTTTTTGTTAACTGCTTAATGCTTTGAACACGGTCATAAATTATCTCGAATATATTCAACTTAATCTCCTGCGTGTGTAGCATCGAACTGGTGAGAAGTCAGGTCGGTTGGTGGAGTGCTTTGTGCGAGTTCAGAGTGGCACCTCTTTCTTTTCAGAGTGGAGTTTATTCTGTTTAATCACCTTGTGGACCACAAGTGTCCAGTGGCTTGTTGATTAACTGCAGCGTCACAGTGCGCTCACATGCAGCTGTCACCTTTTGAGCATATCAGAGTATGAAAGCCTGGACATGCTCTGCTCACATCCCATTATCTCCTTCATTTTAAGGCACATCTACTGAGCCTCAAAGAAAGCTATATGCAAGAAAGAAATATACTAAATGCGTGTACAGAAAAAGACATATTGCAATAACTATATCTATATCTCAGGACCCATAATGGTTCATTTTAGAGTGCACTATGAAGACTACACTAGTGTGTACATTTAAAATGTTTGCTGACCATTTTCTAACACATGCTCTAGTTTTAGACATTCCCTAAAATTCCAGGCAACCGTTGGTTTTCATTGTCACTTACAGACTCTTGGAAACTGATTATGTTGATGTGTATAATCAATCATAGTGAACAGCCAAGTCTGCTCTCAGATTTTTACAAAGCTGCATGATCATTGTATATTAATGCAGTTCATGGACAGATTCTTTATTTAGAAAATGTTACTTCTAAACAGTGATGAACTAAAAAAAATGCAGATGTGATGAATAGGAAGGATTACACAAGCTAGAGCAAGACTGAGTATTGGGACTAATACCAATATTATCAATGTGTTTCAAAATATCAGATTATTTGTTTTGAAAGGAAACATTGGTTGTTAGCACCATTAGCTGCTAGCCACTGGCTCATGTTGAGAGGCAACATGTTTCAGATGGTCTCAAGTATAAAGGAGTTGTAGTACTACTAGTACCCCTATGGGTAGTTGAGATTTAAAAATACATATATTGAAATTTGCTTTAATTTAAAAAAATCCTTTTAAAATGTGTATTTAATAACTATGCAATAATAAAAGTGTAAGTTCTTAAAGTGAATTGCATAAATTCTATTTTAAATCAGACACTGATGGCACAGCGCTGTGTATTACATTGTTGTCAACAAAAATGATTTTGCGCTGAAAAAAATGTCCACAGGGGTGCAACAGTGAAAAAAGGTTAAGAACCACTGCACTAAACCAATGAAGCACAACTGGTTTGGCCCTTTAACTCCATGATGACTATTGGTTACAGATGGTGTATCGCTCCATAACATGTAGGAAACAAATTAAGAGCAATAAACATTAGCTCCAGTGAAGCCAGAGAGGAGATTTATTGCCTTTATTCCTACTTTGTGCTGTTCGTGGGAGGTTGCTGATGTCGATAGAGCTCATCTCACAGAACCAATGTAATGTAACCAATGTAAATCAGTTTTAGCGAAATGGATGATAGGCTGTAATTTCTATCCCTCTGATTAAACACAATAAAACTACAGCAGGAGGAGTAACCGTGTGTCAAATCAAACAATGTGTCCTTCAGCTTAATTATATAAATAGACAAACAGACTTTTTTCTTACCCAAAGGAAAAGAAAATCTGTAATAAATCTATATAGAGTGAGAAAGGAGCATATCAGGCTAAATTATATTTGAAAAAAGAAAAACTCTGCAGATGACTGTGAGCACCAATGTGGTTTAGTTGTTAGGAAAACAGGAATTCAAAAAAATGATTCAGTGCAAGTCAAATGACAGGTGAGTAATGATCACAGTTTTACTTTCTGCAGCTGTTGAAGAATAAATGGCCATCCATTTGCCACTGTAACGTAAGAGAGGAACGGTTATGCAGCGTTAGGCAGGAGGGAATAGTAGCTCACTGCATTTAAACCAAATTTGTACTTGCTGCAGTCTAACATTCACCTGGCTGGCCAATAATCTGCCTTGAGGAAACTGGAGGATCTTATTTACAGCCAGCTGTCAGGATGTCTAGCCTGGGAAATAATGCTGCTAATATACACTGCATTGTATTGAAGTCAGTAAACCAGAGACCGGTACCGTAAAACTGCATGACTGCTTTAGTATTGATGTCTTTCATATGAAAGGATCTCCTGCTATTTTTTTTCATACTCTATCAAAAAAGCAGAATAACCAGAGAGCGTAGAGCATTTCTGTGCATGTAAATCCAGTCATCTGTCAACTGTGCAAGCAGTACCCTGATTAAATAATTCAAAATTCAACATCTATTTTTATGTTACTGTTTGAAGCTGTGTGAATGGAAGGCTGTTCATTACAAATGCATACCATTTCATGTTTTATAGAGACACTATGCATGTTTTTTTCGATGGTACAACCAAAGTCATAAGCCTCATTGTCATAAAATAATGTTTTGTTTTACAAAATAATGTAAAACAGCCAAATTAAAAACAACGACATTGTAATGCTTTGCAGGTCGAATGACTCACATGAAACATGACACATTTGCATGTCAGAGTTGTGGCATCTCTTTTGTCATTCACGCACGCATGCACTCACCTTTCTTATATAATAGGGCTGCTACACATCAAGAACGATGTGAATGGGAGGCTCAATAAAAACCATTCATAAAGAGCAGAATGACGGACAGTGCATTATTCATATTGCGCCTTTATATGACGATCCGTGAGAAGAAGAAAAAGCGTCTAAATATAAACACAATCATGCATTTACCAAACTAAGAGGTATACTATGGAGAAAGGACCAGATTGGTTCATATAATACCACCCAACATTATAAAATGCAGTGTGTACTTACATCCTGGAAAAGGGAGATGCCTTGATTTTGGTTGTGGCAAAGCTCCTGCTGTTTCCTCAAGTGGTCGTGCTTTGCAGACTGGAGGCACATGGTGATCATCTCCGTGCAGGCCAGCATCTTGCCGCTCTCGATGCGAATTATTTAGAAAATAAAAATATTGTCCTGTCCCTTATGTTTGTTTTGTGGTCGGAGGGGTTGTCCTTGTCAGGGTGAATGGTGGATGATGATGTTGGACTTGTTCTGGTGTTCCAGTCAGGATGAGATGGACCCAGCCTGCTGCCCCGCCCCCTGCACGCTGACACCCGCAAAGAGGAAAACCCCGCCTCCTCACGAGAAGCAGCAGAGAGTCACGAAAAACGCCATCTGCTGGTGGGAGAGCACACACACACGCACGCACACACACACACGCACACGCACACACACCACACACAGACACACAGACACAGACACACAGACACAGACACACACTTACATGGTAGTTCCAATCAGTAAGATTAAGAGAGAAGAGCTAACCAGGGAAGTTTGAGCTGAAAGGCATTATATATATATATATATATATATATATATATATATATATATATATATATATATATATATATATATATATATATATATATATATATATATATGAAATATATATATAAAAATATATATAAATTGCATTATATATATATATATATATTGCATTATATATATATAAAAATATATATATAATGCAATTTAAACTGAAAGAAGGTTAAGAAAGGCATTATATATGTATATATACATATATATATATATATATATATATATATATATATATATATATATATATATATATATATATATATATATAATGCCTTTCAGTTTAAATTGTGTTTAATATTTATTCTCATTATTCTCATTAAATTGTTCTCTTTGTCAGTATTTGGCTTTGGTTATTTTTTTAAAAAGAAGAAAAAAGAGTTTCATGAACTCCTGAGTAAACAAGTCAAAATGAAACACCAGTGTGTGTTAAAAACTATTTTACTACCTTGTTATTTGTTAAGTTAAGTGTTAACGTTTGGGTTGGTGTTGAAATACTTATTATCACTAAAAGATATATTATTGTAGCTTTAGTAGCTTTACTTAAATAATTGTAGAATAGTTAAATGATTAAAGCTTCAAGTGACCTTCAAATATAATAAACAATATTATTATAAATGTATGTTTTTGAGAATGCAGCATCAATGTGGTCATTTCACTCTGAACTTAGATTTCTGAGTGAAATGACCACAATTAAGTAATTTTACATGACAGAGAGTGATGCAACCTGAATGTCACCGTATCAGCATCTCTGCACCTCCCATACTGGACACACACACACACACACACACACACACACGCACAGAAACGCACACACTTTCCTGGGAGGCCCCCAAAGCTAAGATCTGAACCAGCTGATTGCAGAATGCTGTTCGACATCCGACTAACTGTTGACATTTTCTGACCTTCTGTCTATTTGCTGTCTCTGAAGTTCGTCCTCAGTGCAGGTCAACAGGTGAGCTTCTTAACTCTTTGTTTTAATGTTATTGTTATTGTTATTATTATTATTATTATTATTATTATTATTATTATTATTGTTGTTGTTGTTGTTGTTGTCAGCATTACTCTTATTATTTAGATTTTTACTTATTATTTAGACTTTTTACTTACTTACTTAATTACTTAAGAATTCGTGTTATTATGAAATACACTGCCATATTACAATAATTAAAATAATACAATAATTTCATGTTACATAGTTACATAGTTACATGACACATATAGCAAAGAAAACATCACACATAATAATTCATGCTTCATTTATTCATCCACGTAGTAGATAACACACTCCATAAATAAACAGTCATTTCAATGACTTTTTTGACAATAGATGAGAAGAAACATGAGATGTGGATACTACAGCCAATATGTGTCTTTTTTTAGCACATGTTATAAAAGTTAAACGTCTTCAACAACGACAAAGATGTCACTAAGATAAAACTTGTGAATTGTATGTGATGTTTAAAAAGACTCCAGTCTTTTACAAACCAGCAGAAAGATAACATCTTGCAACAAGAGAAAGCCACAGATTCCAGGAACTGCCTTATCTGCTGACCGCAGGAGATTGTGATAGAATGACATCTTCATCTGCAAATGATATTTTATTCATTAATATCTTTGTCATCACTTAGATCTTATTAATCACATCTAACATTAACGTTGTCCTCAGAGTTTAATGTCGGGAAATACAAGTTGTTCAAAACAAGTAAACGTACCCCTGCTGTGTTTAAAAGAGAGTTATTTGAGATCAGCCTCAACTGATGACGTCAGTTCTTGAGCGCCTGCAGAGTTAAGATAAGCAGCAGCAACCTGCCGCACCCTGGAGGAGCCACCGACTCTGGAGCTGAACTCAGCCACTGCAGGCATTGTTGGCTGCTCTGAACATGTTTCAGTTTGTAACGATGATGGGATTTTTAAATTCAGTCATCCTCATTTTACATTTGGATCAACCTACTATAAAAAGGGAAACATTTATTCAGGCAAATGTACAAACAAAACACTTTGACTGCAATAAAATGCATACGCTTTACAGATTTAGTGCATAAGCCTTGAAAGCTCTGTGGAATAAAATGAATTTCCTGTCTTCTGTCTTAAACTCGCAGTAAGAACAGCAGCAGTACGATGGCTGCTTTCCTTCATCACTGCCCTTTCCTGAAGTCGGCGCCTCAGCCAGCTTTGAGGAGAACCGGCGCCGCCTTGCTGTCTCTGGCCGATCAATGCCCCATCATCGCTCGCCAGATCAGTGTGAACGGCACGGCCTCTCTGGAGGCCAAGCTGAGCCTCTCACCCACCAAGCAGAAGAGTCCCCAGCTCCCCACGTTGGACCAGAGGAGGCTGTTCGCTCAGAGGGCTACGCAGGTGGCTGTGTCCGTATCGGAGGACTGCCCCTTTGTCTCCTCACAGATTGGGATTGTCCGAGCCAGGGCTGAAATGCAGGAGGACGTCCAGGAAGGTAGGAAGAATTAAATATGGCGAACATACAAGACGAAATAGGAGCATCTCACACTAACAGTCCTGCACTGCTCTTGCAGGCTTGATGACTTCTCTGTTCAAGGGTTTTAAGGATTCAGTCCTCCCAACATCAGCTACCAGTGTCCCCCAGCTCCTCGGAGACAACATGGGTATGTTTTACAATTGAACTGAGCTCAAACCCTCTAGATGCAGCTATAGTAACACATGTATCTTTAGACTAGACTATATATTTATTCAATGCTGCCACTGATTCAGAATCACAACTATCACCTTTGCAGTCGGCCCCAGCTACGACTATGACCGCTTCTTCGTTGAGAAGATTTCTGAGACAAAGGATGATCACACATACAGAGTCTTCAAGACCGTGAACAGGAGCGCTGAGGTCTTCCCCTTTGCTGAGGATTACTCCGTGTCTGGGCGGGAAGGCTCCCAGGTGTCAGTCTGGTGCAGCAATGACTATCTGGGAATGAGTCGGCACCCTCGGGTCCTCAGCGCCATCAGGTAAAAGGAGACAGGGAAAGTGTGTTTGTGTGAAGTCTTCTGGAAAAAGTAGGAACAATCAAAGTCATTTGGAAGTCTCTCAGGTGTCTGACTGCACATATTTCAAAGCTGTCTAAATAGTCTTTTTTACATAGTGGAGGTGAAGCCTTTTAACAAAGAGGCCTAATAATACATCTTTGCATCAGGTCAAAATGACAGGCTTTAATAATTTTGCTGTCAGGTCTCAAGTCAAATCAAGGAGGCAAATGTCGAATTATTAAGTCTTATGTTCGTTAAGTCCAGTAACACATCCTGAATTTTGATTCTAGCTCTGGCTGAAAACAAACTATTTGCATTTAGATGGTAGATGTCAATCTATTCTCGCTGTCTTTCTGAATTCAAGAGCCTTTTTTATTCATGACCTAAATCATGCGAGCTGAACGTTTTATCATTTTGTTCTGGATGTTGTCAGAGATGCTGTAGACAGGCACGGCGCAGGAGCCGGTGGGACCAGGAACATCTCCGGCACCAGTAACTTCCACGTGTCTCTGGAGAAGGAGCTCGCCCAGCTACACCAGAAAGACGCAGCTCTGGCCTTCTCCTCCTGCTTCGTGGCAAATGACTCCACTCTCTTCACTTTGGCCAAGATGTTGCCAGGTGAATACTGACCTCTCACCCATTTTTCTTGTTTCATACGTTGCAGAAAGATTTATGCTATCTGAGGGTTGATACTGTTGAGAGGGAAGTCGTCTCACTGTGTGTTCACTTTGGCACACAGGGTGCGAAATATACTCTGATGCGGGGAACCATGCATCGATGATTCAGGGCATCAGGAACAGCCAAGCCAAGCGCTTCATCTTCCGCCACAATGACAGCCGACACCTGGAGGAGCTGCTGCAACGCTCAGACCCCAAGACACCAAAGATAGTGGCATTCGAGACTGTGCACTCAATGGACGGTGGGTATTTTGAAACGTTAATATGGAGATCATTTTGATTTCCTGTATTTACTTATTCACACAGTGGAGGGTAAATCTAGTTAAATGTGTCCTCTCTATGCAGAAAGACTTTAGATATAAATCAATTTGATCTTGAGTCCAGACTCCAGAGTAATACATTGGGATATTTATTTAAAATCAGTATAATATCAATATACAGAAAGAAATATGTAAATTTGTGTCTCTTTAACAAATGGAAATATCTTAGCTCATTATATATTGGTGGCTGTGTGGTTATGAAAATCTCCAGCTCACAGTTAAGAGAACATATATTTGTAGTTTTAATAGTGAAATGTTTTCAGATAATTAAACAAAAAGAAACTTACTAAATTGGTAATTCTGCACGTATATTAGAAATTTAAACCAATCACCAAACACAAGATTCATATTTCACAGCTTATATAGAGAAAGCTAGGTTTATTCATTTGAGTATTTATATTTCTACAACCTACAATTATTCAGCTTGCATTATTTGTTGTTCTCCTTGAGAGGAAATAGTTGTTTTATACCCTCAGCTCTATTTCTGTGTGTGAACAAGGACCATGTCCACTGTGTATAATACACTATAATGCAGTGTGATTTGTAAATGTATTAGAGATTTTGATATTTGTAAATAGTGCAAATATCTCTCTGCATACGTTTGAAGGATACATCTCGACCTAATATATATTGCAGAGCTCTAATTGTAACACCTTATCCTGTGTGGCTTTCAGGGGGAATATGTCCTCTGGAAGAGCTGTGCGATGTCGCTCATCGTCATGGAGCTCTGACGTTTGTGGATGAAGTTCACGCCGTGGGCCTGTACGGAGCCCACGGAGCTGGAGTGGGAGAGAGAGACAACATTATGCACAAGCTTGACATTATTTCTGGGACCTTAGGTTAGTATCTCTTAAGGAACTTCTTCTCCCTTCGATATTTTTATAGAAGTAAGCCAACTGTTCGGTTTCATGTCTATTTTGTTTTTGAAAGGGGGGATGGAAACAGTATGAGACGCTGAAAGGGCGAGGCAAACGGCTTCAACTGTCTTAGATTAATCATCCCTTTTCTTGGTCAAACTCCCATTTTGCCCTAACATATTGCCAGTGCGACAGCAACAGCTCTCAACCAGCATGGGACTGGTCTGGAGTTGGTAAATGAGGGCAGGAGAGGTGTGAGCTCTCATCAGAAGAAGCAGAGGGTTTATCAGCGAGGGGCCGGCTCTACTCCCTCTCTGGCCGTGCCGATAAAACCTTCGTCAGGGAGTCGAGGCAGCTTTCTGACAACAGGAGGTTTTTAAGGTCATAGTCATGTCTTTATTTGACCCTAAAACAACAATCAATCATGTATCAATTCCTCATATCGTCTATCTATAAAAAAAAATATTATATTTAAGATGTATTGGTATAACTACGGAAGTATATTCTCATTATCAATAGAATATGATTAAATGTGTCATGCATAATAATGTCAAAACATGTCATGTGTAATTATGCATGGCATATTGAAGAAGGTATCCATGGATTCTTTACTTTAGTAAAAGTAGCAATTCCACATTGTAATATGCATATTTCAGCAGTCAAGTAAATGCATAGAATTTAGTGTGAAAAAAAGTGTAAGTGTAAGTAAAAGCAGAAATATTAAAGTTAATTATGTTGTTTGTACTTATGTAACTGCCCCTCCCATTACTGAGTATTTGCCCCCTTGTCTGTTCCTGTTAAAGGCAAAGCCTTTGGCTGTGTTGGAGGCTACATCGCCAGCAGCAGCGCCCTGGTGGACACGGTGCGCTCCTTCGCGGCCGGCTTCATCTTCACCACTTCCCTGCCCCCGATGGTCCTGGCTGGAGCTCTGGAGTCTGTCCGGGTCCTGAGGAGCCCCGAGGGGCAGGTGCTCCGCAGGTCTCACCAGAGGAACGTCAAACACATGAGGCAGCTGTTGATGGATAAGGGCCTACCTGTGGTCAACTGTCCCAGCCACATCATCCCCATACGGGTAGGAAGGTTTGGCAGTGCTGCTGCCTCCAACCATCTCACTGCTCCAGCTCCTGTGTACAACACAGAACATATGGAGACCAGAGCGTCCCTGAAATAATTAGTCTTTTTCAGTGTTTAATTATAATCCAATGTATAATCTTTAAAATGCAATTAGAAACCATTGAAATAATTAATTAATTTGAATTTAAATTATGCAAACTCAATTATTTTTTGAGATACCATTTTTTGTGATACAATTTAAAAGTAATTTAGGACTATCAGGTTTTGCATGCATCATTTAAATGCGTATTTAATTAATCAATTTGTAATTTATCTTTTCAAATGCATGAGATGATTTTAAGGAAACATAGAAATTCTACATTTCCAGTGGCATACTCTTGAAACCATCAGCGCAGTTAATCACAGAATGGCTTTGATTCGTACATGTATGATTGTTTTTTTTTTATAAAATCCTGCACTTAACGCCTTAGATCACCTTTCAGTTATCATTTTGTAGGTAGGCAACGCTGAGCTGAACACCAAGGTGTGTGACACCCTGCTGGAGAAGCACAACATCTATGTCCAGGCCATTAACTACCCCACAGTGCCTCGGGGCGAGGAGCTGCTGAGGCTGGCTCCGTCTCCTCATCACAACCCCGCCATGATGAACTACTTTGTGGGTGAGTGTGGGGATCCTTCCCAAAATTAGGTCAGGTTAGGTTGTTTGAACAAAGGTCCAATCAAGGTAAATGGGGACAACGGCCGGTGCAAGTGATTTATATTTGTCATCAATGAGTCTCTTTGATTTGTAAGCATATACTTCTCTTGGCATCCACTTGGCACCATATACATCAATGCAGTAAACATGACAATACTGGAGATCTTTAAATGGTTGTATCTTAGGAGCTAAACTAAACAACAACACAACATCACCTTAGTGTGTGGTTTTTTATAATGAGCAGAGATTCAATTCTAAAGCAGTGAATTAAAAGCTAAATGAATATTGGCATTTAATTGTTCATTATCACGAGTGTCTGTGTTTCATTTACAGAGAAACTGGTGGAGGTGTGGAAGGAGGCGGGGCTCCTGCTCAACAGCCCGGCCACAGCTTCCTGCAACTTCTGTGATCGCCCGCTACATTTCGACCTCATGAGTGAGTGGGAGAAATGCTACTTCGGCAACATGGAACCACAATACATCACTGTGTTGGCATAATATCAAAGTACAAGCAGAAAAATGTAGCTTCTCAACACAAGTGCGATGCATGCCCTATTCAACATCTTCTAAAGTCCCTCTTCAGGTGCATCGAGAAGAGTATATCGTACTGATTTTGCTTTGGTGTTTACTCATGCTTTAATGCAAGCGGAATATACTTTATTGTTGTTTCCTGTATTTGTTTGTTCTAAAATTGTGTTTTCTTTCATGAATATGAATAAAGAAATGTGTGCCTTCTCCATTTCAAAAGCATAAAACCTGCACATGAGCCACTTTCTTATATATCTTATCTAGTGATGGTTTGAATTAAACTATATTTAATTTAATATATTTAACGCATCATTTTCTTTATACCATATATTGATCATCATAATCCTGATTCGTTAACATTACCAAAATAATTAAATTACTGATGTTTCATTTATAAAATGTATGAAGTACCAAAGTTAAACGTGTTTTTAAAATATGGATTAATAAAATATTAAATAAATCTGTGGTGTTGAATATAGCTACTGTTCACATTCACCTCCCGTATCCAATATCCTGATTTGCTATAATTATGAAGATATTGATGAATAACATAAAAAGCACTGTTGTTAATGCTACAAACTTCCAATGAATCACATACTATAAAATTGCAGAAGACGTCTCATCCGTTTGACCGTCTATACAGTCACTGGCGTGGCTACATTGATTGAGCTCAGCTGAAGCTCTTGTGCGCTTCTCACTATCAACACTAGTTGACGTTGCAGGGACTGGCCACTTCTCGTTTGACCTTTGCCCTCAGTCTGCGGAGCTCTGAGTTCTCATTGTCCACAATGAGGCCACACTCAATCATTGTCCAGGCTTTATTGAGCTGCTGCTCCCCATAGTGCTGCGACGCCCCCCGCAGGAAGCACTCAGCCAGACGCACCCTCCCCAGACCAGCCTCCACACACTGGACAGCCTGGTCCCTGTGGAGCTCCAAGGCCCGACTGAAGTCCTCCAGAGCTGCTCTTTCTCTGGAACAAAGCACCAGGCTGCGGCCTCGTCGACACAGGTCCTCCGCCCAGACTTGAGAATCATCCGAGCAGCTAGAGTCAGGACCATTGTGTTTCTGGATAACTCGGTCCAGGTCAGATATGGCCCGCTCATGAAGGCCCAGCTGAGCGAGGCAGGCAGCCCGCTGGCGGAGATACTGGAGTCTGTGATTTCCCACGGCTTGTACTGACACATTCAGAAGTGTGAGGGCCTGATCCCACTGGCCACCTGATGACACACTGCTGGCCTCCTGTGCTGCAGCCTGTTACAATATAGAAGCCGAGCAATTCATGTGCAATTTATATATAAATAAATACTCCTAATGTACCATACTTTTGCTATGATGGGGAAAGATGCTGTTGCCCTGTCTTATAAACCTGTTTTCATGATCTATTGATGCATCATACATTATGCATACCTTTCTATCTTTTTTTTTCATCTTAGTGTCCATTTCAAGCATATGAAATATTCATTGCAATACAGTCAGAGAGAACATCCTAAATTGAGGAAGGTGCCACTGCAGTTTCAAACAATTAGTTTTTTATTTAGTTGTTTAATGTATCTTTGGTCTAGACTTTATTAAACCATAAAATATGTGAAGTGAATGAGAACGTTACCATGTAAAAACATCAGATAGAAGAGATTAAAGCAAAAATGCATGCATAGAAATCCAAAAGATGCCAGGAGCTTCACATCACAGAATCACAGAGGAGTTCAG
This sequence comes from Clinocottus analis, assembly GCF_023055335.1. Taxonomy (NCBI): domain Eukaryota; kingdom Metazoa; phylum Chordata; class Actinopteri; order Perciformes; family Cottidae; genus Clinocottus; species Clinocottus analis. The sequence goes on along the minus strand of NW_027176153.1, from coordinate 13,795,092 downwards.
TTTAGTGTGAAAATGTTTTTGCAACACTCAACTATATTGCTCTCGATCTCGAGCAATGCCGCTCATTCTAAACTGAATCTAGGATTCCAGTGTGTAGGCTTACCTGTGCCATGCGTTTTCGCTGATTGAATGGGATTAGGGCCAGCAGGAAGTCCAGACTTGACGGATCTTTTTCAGTCAGTTTGCTAAGTCTGCGAGCTGCGCTGCGGTAGTTCTGCTGCCAGGCCTCCACCACACCCACCCTGGCCTGGGCCACTGCATCTCTTGGCTCCTGGCCAAACACCTGGCATAGATGAGCACCTGCTGCCTTCACTTCACCTGGAGCAGATGGACCATAAAACCAGGAGTAACGATTACTGTAAAGGGGGCACTAGGTTCAGTGGTTCTCTTTATCAAAGTGGAAACACTTCTCAACTTAAACTAGTATCTATTTCCAGTGATATCAAGGATCCAATTGCGGATTTCAGCAGCAAGTTTGGCAAAGTTCTCATCTCACCTTTGGCTATAAGTGTGTCCACATAGAGGAGATGCCATCTGGGGTCTCTGCAGTCAGTCCTCATCAGAGCTTCACCAATTATAAAAGCCTCTCTGAGCTGCTCTTCATGGCAGGGGACAGCTTTAGTAAGCAGGGTGTCTGACAGATTGGTCCGACAGAACTGATGCAGCCAATCACAGACCAGCTTCCGTGCCTTGTCCTTGAGTGACAGGATTTCTTTGGTGACAATGTCAACGTTTATCTGAAGTGCTGCCAGGATATCATGAGTGCATTCCTGAGGGGAAGAAGCCGTTTGAATGTTATATTTACATAAATTAACATAAATATTGCCTGCAGCGGTCTTATCAGCCAACATTTAAATATGTTTGTAGTAAAAAAGAGCACTCTGGAGATCCCATTTGCCTAAATTATTCCTGTTGTTAGGTTTGCTGACTTCTCTGTCAACATGATATAATACATCGTTTGCCCTTTTTTTCCTTGTCCAAGTTGGTCAAAAAGCGCCATACTGGCCGTTTACAGATATCATATGGACATTTCATTGCCAGTTGCAGCCACTAATGTGTAAAAGTGCTTAATTAAGCTTGAAGTCTAGAGAAGGCCGCAGCAAAGGAATGAAATGTTTTAAATACTGAACAAGCTCTGAGCTACGGCATGTTTTGCTACGGTTTAGTTTCAACTCAAGAGTACCGTTTGTTGGTTCAGCATGAGATAAGTGAAGCCTCTTCCGCAGAGAGCCCGGATGTGTTTTGGGTGCTCCTTCAGAATGGCACTGAAATCAAAGATGGCTGTTTTTCGTTGGCCCAGCAGGGCATAACACCTCGCTCTCTCGAGCAAAGACTCTGCTGCCTCGCCACCTTGAAAAACAACATTCACAGCATGAACTTTTGCAATTTCTCCTTCCATATCCCCAAATAAACATACAGAGTACAGTATATGATAAGAGTTATAATTGCTTGTGCTCTAGTTGGTTTTCTTCTAGTTAAATAATAAGGAGCCAATCTGCCTGTTTTGTGTTCAGCATTTTGAAAGTTGTGTGTCTCTGCTGAACTGAAGCCAAACATAGAAACAAAGCCTCTGTTTTGTGCCAGTCCTCTCTTTATCCCACTAATCCTATCTTGATTAAAGTATTACCCACTATTTATTAAGTCAACAATCGGAAAGAGTCCAATAACAAACATCAATATCTCCTCAATTCAAATATAATCACCAGAGGCGATGATAGCGATTGAGAGGTATGCCACAGCCTCCCTGACGTCGCTCTCCTCCCGCGTGCCCTTCAGGATTCTTTCTGCAGCAGCGTGGCAGTGACCCTGCAGCAAAGCCCGGTCCTTCTGTTGAGCCACAGCCAACAGGGGGCGCAAGCAGCTTGTTTCGCTGCACTGGATGAGCTTTTTCAGCAGCTGCAGAGACAGATATCAAAGCTTTATATGTTTCACTATAAAATATGCTGATGTATTTATTAAGATACCTGACCTGACACGCCACTGTGTTGTAATAGTATCACTTCTGAATAATGACAAAATGATGGTATTCAGTTCAATTCAACTAATCATTTAAGGCTGAGGCCATTTGTATGCTACTAATGTAAAACACCTACTGAAATAAAATCTATTTTCTGTCTGTCTATTATGTAGTTACAATGTGTTGCAACATGTCTAAGCTGTTTGAAAATAATACAATGTATTTATGGCTGAAAGCTAACCAGGCCTATCCAATTTACCCGACACACCCAATATAAATTGTAATTTTAATGTGTTTTACAATTAACATGCAGTCATAGCTGTGTAAGCTATATCTATAGGTGAAAGCTCTGTAAACTATCTGAGAGTAATTGTAGGTAATACAATAATGTGTGCTCTATTTAAAAAACAACATTACAAATGAAAATATATTGGCGATAAAGAATAAGACTGAATCAATTGATGTACATTCCGTGTGCTGAACATGCTGGTGATTCTGCAGCTGACAGTATGATTTACTGATATACAAATTATCAAATCTAATTAGAGTGGTTGTAAATAAGTCTTTGTTGTTTCTTATTTGTTGAATGTAAGAGTAGAGCAAATGAGAATGACGCAAACAAGGATTATAAAAAAATATTGTCACACAGAAATCTTCAATGGGTGACCGTGTCTGCTGTATGTGCAGAAATTACAGTTAGGTTTGTTAAATCACTGATAATAATGAATTGCCAATGTTCCGAGTTGGGCGGGAACAAACTCTGGATCCCACTTGCAGAAACATGTTGGTGGCTCTGCACCTCACATTGGGACCCACCATCTCAAACGTACTTACCTGATTGGTGTCATAAAGAAAGCCTCTGTGCAGCTGCAGCAGGGCGAGTCGAGCCAGGATGGGTGCCCGAGGACCGGTAGGCCCGATGGAAAGAAGGAGCCGGTAGGCCTCTTCCACTCGGCCAAGCTGGTACAAGGCATCTGCCGCCAGGATCTGAGACCCATCAGCACCTGGCTGGAGCTCCATCAGCAGCACAGCCAGAGACTGGACACCAGCAGGAGTACTAACGCACGGAGCAGGAAAACGTGTAACAACAAGAAAACACATGAACAAGGATTTCCACACAAATTGCATGGCTACTTTCAAATGTTGGATAGGTTACGCACCCAAAGGCCTTTTTCACAGCACACATTTTGACTATGAAAAGCACCAGTGTTAACAGCATGAACACCTGTTCTATGCATGGATTAATAGCATTCATGTTGTTATGTACAGCATGTCCAACATACCCTGATCTGTCCATGTCTCTCTTTGATGGGGCCTGCAGGTGATCCCTCAGCTGGGGCTGTTGGGAGTCTTCACTGGAACTGGACTTGGATTTGTGTCCTCCTGTCCTCTCAAGCATGACTCGTCCCTGCTCCAGCAATACAGTAAACAGCAGCCCCCGGTAGTTCCATGGCACCAAGCAGCGAACTGTTAGTGCTGTTTCCTGGGGGAGCAGCATGCTGGCTGTCACAAAGTCCAGAGCTGTGAGGTAGTTTGACCCGCTCATCATGCGCAGGAGCCCCCTGCCACAGAGTGCCCGCACACAGCTGGATGGGTGGGGGGTATTGTGTTCAATCACGGCCTTGAAGTCTTCTAATGCCCCCTTGTTGTCATCTGAGAGAAGGCGTGCATATCCACGAAGAACCTGCACCGTGTTTTGATAGCTCTGCTGACCTTGGGCAGCAGCGAGCTGGCTACAGATTGAAAGGGCCTCTTTGTGTTCCCCTCTGAGGAGAAGACAGTCGGCCAGTCGTACCCGTAGCTCTCTACCTCCTCCGTTGGGCTCTAGATAGCACAAAGTCCGTAACTGAGTGATCACGGGGTCCAGGAGCTCAACTCCTTCCGTTGATCGCAGGTCTGTGCGGACGAGTACTCTTTCTCTGTAGGCAACCAGGCCCCGCTCTGCATGCTGACGGAGATGGTCGCAAGCAGCCACGCCTGTACCATGATCTGCGAATAGCTTTTGAAAATAAGTTCGGGCAGTGGCAGGATGCATCTCAAATGCCTCCGCCAGATCCCCGCAAGCCTCAGCGGTCCGTCCACCCGCCGACAAGCAGGAAGCTGCTCGACTGATCAAGAGTCTAGCTCTCCTCTCAGGAGCGCCTTGGAATGACTTGTCTGTACTACTCTCTGATGTTTTTGGACAATGACCATTGTGCAAAAGAGAAGAGTACACATCTGCGCTGTCCCAAAACCTGCCTGTCAAAAACAGAAATGCTGCATGAAGTTCCTGCACTTCTATATTGCCAGGGGAGATAGCCAACAAAAACGCAATAATTGTAGCGGAAGTCTCGACATCCAACTTCTCCTTCTCCTTTGTTGTCACTGCACACTGACTGTCAGATATTATTGAGGGATGTATGAGCATTAATTGATCTGTAAAAGCCTTCACTATTTTGGGTAGGTGCTGAGCTTGTCTGCTGTTCACCAGAGTGACGGTTTCAGATTTGTTACTCTGGAAAGCTTTGAGGTAAAGCTTCAGCCCCTTGATACTGTGAGGCTCTGAGAACAAGCAGGCCAGAGCTCGAGTTATCTCCAACACCACATGAGTCACATCTTGTGGATGAGGGTTTCGCAGCCCCTCAAGCAGAGAAGTGCAGCGAAAAAAAATCTCCTCGCAACCATGCTCGCCACTCTGAAGGAGGGACTCCATCTTGAAAATGGTGGCTGTCAGGTTGTTGGGGCAGAGTGTGGAGAGAAACACAGCCGCAAGGCCTTTATTAAGACCCTCTGTGTGGTGGTTCTCCTCATTACTGTCGAGCCAACCTTCTAACGTTGAGATCACCCCACCCAGACCTGACTTCAATTTCCGCATGTGGGCAATGGTGGAGGCTGCGTGAGTCCTGAAGGCCGATAAATAGAGAGAGGTAGCTCTCCCCAGCTCGCCGACCGCAAGGAGCTTGTCTCCCTCCTCACATCGCTCTGAAACATGGCCTCCAGGTCGAACCAGAGCGGTCATGATCAGACAGACAACCCTCTCTGTCTTTGTGTCTCTCCTCACCTCTTCACATTGATGACAACATTGATGTCACCTGATGGTTAAAAAACAAGAAATGAAGATGAAGTTACAGAAATGTTGACTTGTTGAAGCAGGAAAAAAATCTGAGGGGTTACTAATAGCATGAACAAGGGCTCCTCAAGTGTCTGGAGCAAGAAACTGAAGCAGCTTTATAGAAACAATCATAATTTATGAATATTATTTTACAGCTGGAACTGTTGTTATTACTGTTTTACTGCTTATAATACTATTTTTATTGTATTTTACTATGTGTCTCTTGTGTGCACTTCGCCTGGCTGCTGCTGTAATCCTGCAAAACCCCCACTGCAGGACTAAAGGAATATCTGATCTTAACTTCCTTTGTGCTGTTTTGATGCATCTCCCAATCTTGCAACAGTATTAATGTCCTATATAAACAAGAAACACTTACTTTCAGTCGCACATGTTTGAAAGTATTAACATGCTTACAGCACCAGCATTGCAAAAACAATACATTAACCTTGAACTGGAATTGAATTAAACAAATGTATATTGGCATAGAGTGTATTTCAAGCAGTTTACCATTGCAAACACTTGCATGAAAACAAGATACACAAATGCACTCATATGGCATTACAATACACCGTGGTCCAAATGAATAAAATACGCCTGCTTATAATACGATGATTATTTTTTTTTGCATTTTGAAAACTCAATAGTCCTCTTGTGTCGGGGGGGGGGGGGCGTCTTTATCTGGCACATGCTTCACATACCTGCTCATTTGGCTTGTGTTGCCAACAGTAGACCCACCGAAACCTGAAGGAACCCAAACTCCCCAAACTGAACCACGTCCCGGGACAGAGGACCTGGTGATGTATGTAACTCAATAGCTGTCGGCCCGGAGTCGCCAGGCCAACACAGCGAGTCCACGCACACAACGAAAGCTGTGGGATTTTGGTTGTTTATGTTCCTAAGAGGATGCAAGTGGAAAGACGGAGAGAGAGAGACATGATACAACAAACTCACCCAAACTCGCTTCACATCATGGGAAACTCTCTTGGTGAGCGCGAGCTGTTGTTCTCGGGAGCGCGCGTCCGGTTGCCAATAGAAACTACTAACGCTCGTGCTCACAGGAAGACCACAGCACCCTTTCGTTGTTTCAGCAGCTTAAAAGTCGGCGACAAACAAACATTTTCCTCTATAGAAGTTAATGCTTCTAGGAATTTTAAAGGCGTGAAATAGCTGTAAAAATGAGAAATGTCGTTTAAATACGTCCAAAAAGGCGTTCATTGTTTTCATAAAGCGGCATACCATGTTCAAATGTGCTAACTGCAGTATGTGGCAACATGTGCGCATGTGTTTGTGGGCTACTATGCAAAAAACCCGTGAATGTATGTTTAACCCTCTGTCAGAACTTCAGATGCTGTGGTTGTGTGCCTACTAATACTGCCAATGTGGGAAAACGTGCAGCTCTGTATGGGATCTCTATGCTTTTCTATTCAAAGAATGATAAGGACAATATAGGACAGATGTTCTTTGTGCTGAAGCACAATTTGCAATTCATGAGATTGGTCGAATCCTGCTCAAGAATAAAAGCTCCTCAAGCACCCTGCCTTCATATTCTTTGTATGGAGATGTGCTCAACTGCACACCAGCTGCTGCTGTTTAAACACTCAGGCAACACTGCCACCTTGTGGCCAACGTCTTTATTCTTTACGATGGCACCTTTTACCACACATTTGTGCCATGTGGGTGACTCCAGTGAGGATAACGTTCCTAGCTCTGACAGTTTCAGGGTAATAGTCCACTCATTGATTGTTGTATCAACATATACAAAATGTAACAACATTAAAATAAATAATGATTATAAAATACACACACACACACATAACACACATGTGACCAAGCCACAAACCACAGACCTAGATTACAGTTTTTTTCAATTGCTAAACGACAGTGGGCACAACTGGAGTCACATGTGCAAAACTCTAACTACAGTCTGCACTACCAACAGTCATCTGAGCTAAACAGTTCACATCACCTGCCAAACTCATTTCAAGCAACACAACTCTTAACACATGGCTCAAAACATGCTCAGTGCAGCCAAAGACTATGCACAACCCTCACTGAGATAACACACACTGTCACTCAGACCACACTGAGAGGAAAAACACTAGCATCAAACACCAATACAGAAAAGACAAACTTTTCATCTTTACAGTTTGAACAATTTCAGTGACTTCAAAGTAATATTTTCTTCAAAGAAAAGAGTGACATTTTTTCCAAAATGAGTCTGAGTTCTACCTATATATATATATATAATATATATATATATATGTGTGTGTGTGTGTGTGTGTGTGCGTGTGTGTGTGTGTGTGTGCGTGTTCACTAACAAGTCTAAAACGAGACACCTGCTCAGCCTTGCAGCTGAAATTGCAATCAGCAGTGTTTGAAAGGCACGAGGCTGAAATCTATTCCGTTTTGAATGTGTGGTTCACAGTTTTGACAGCAGTGTGTTAGCATTTGAACAAAGTGCTGTAAATCCACAGTGTTGTGCAGGTTGTGGTTAAAGTCATGGGATAAGTGTGTAGAGTTTTGAAAACTGTGTTCAAGCCATGAAAAGCAAACTAGAGTTTGGTCCACATGAACTGCTGCTGTGCAGACTGTAGTTAGAGTTTTGCACATGTGACTCCAGTTGTGCCCACATTCGTTTAGCAAACGAAAAAAACTGTAATATTTCAACATTGATTAATAAACGTCATTTACTGGACAATCCTTGACTGCCTGGAACTGAATTGACACACAGAAACTCTGAAAGTGAGATACACCAGCCCCACGACCGGAAACATGTGGCGAGGAATATATGTGGTGAGGAAAACCCCAACCTAATGCATCTTGACACCATTTATTTGCAGGAAACTGAAAATCTGACGTCCTGTGGGGATTTCAGTATTTCAGTAAGGGTGCGCGACAAGAATTGATGAATTGATGAATTGTTACACCAAACATTAATTCTCAATGGAGACAAGGTTGTGTTGCTGAAACATCATGGATGTACACTAAAATGTTCACACAGTTTAAATACTAAAACTGAAGAGGAGTCTTGAAATTGACTTGTTAAATGCTAAAAAACATTTTTTTTTAAATAGGCACCAATCTCTAGAGCTATAAAAATAAAATATTGATTAGAATTCACAGTATTATTCTTTTCAACAGTCAGTTATTCTCACATACACAATTACAGAGTAACACAAACTTCCTTTTTAGCATTCCGCTGTTAAAAACCACAGCACTCAACTCTTGACATTTACGAGAAGCTGGAGGTTAAATGGTGTGCTAGAGGGTGTATAAAATGTATAAAACGGGGGATTCCAATTTTCTTTTTAAATCTCCACCTGGATTACTGAAGTTCAGCCTGAGGATTAACACACCGTAATGTCCTTTTTAACAATGCTACTGTTGTTGTTGTCCTCACATGCAGTGGAGGAAGACCCTACCCCAATTCTGCCATTCAAATAATTAAAAAAAAGCTTAACCCAATTAGCACTGAAGAAGGGAACATTGTACACTTATTTAGCATTCAATTAAACAAATATCAAAAGATGTAGAAAAAGCAGAAATACACCACCTGTAGTTAGGCCTATCAGGGTCTTGACAGTGCTTCTGTCTGCCATCTAACTCTGAGCTTGATTATACTAAACACCTGCATTACTCAATATGAGTCATTTGTGACATAATTGCAGTTTTCTGAGGTTGTACCATGTAGACGCTAAAGTTAGAAACGTCCTTTACAGGGACTGGCGTCCACGGCTGAAGCACTGTGGGCACTGGTGCACTGGTACAGCCTCAGGTGTCCTGCAATGCCCCATTGAAAGCATGGTCTTTGTGACTTCTGCAGGCTGTGAAACCTTGCTTTCACTTCAGGCCTTCAAATGACAGCTTCTCCACGCTTTCCTGCAGCAGCTGGGCACAGCCAGATAAATCCATGTAGTGCAAGGCCGAGAAGACATCGTTCAAGCTCGCGGAGGAGCACTGGCTCCACAGCCTCAGCATCTGGTACTGCCTCTCCAGGGAGCCCTGGCCCAAGCCGGCCTCCAGCTCCACCCGCTCCAGCTGCTGATCCGTCAACGAGAGCAGACGCAAGAACTCCTTCCACCTTCGCAGGGGCACCTCCTTGATGATCGCATAAAGGACGATGGCCGGCCAGTGATCGGATTGCACGTGTTGTCTGGTGGCTGGAGGAAGAGACAAAGGTGGACACTGAAAACTCCGCCATGGAAAAAGGTCAGCTGCGAGAGCGCGGTGTCTGTTTTTTGGCCAACTGTAAACCCAGATTCAAACTCAACCAAAAAGGTCATCAAGATACAGAAGCTGTATAGAGGTATTTGAGTTGACCATGTGAGGAGATTAGCTTTGCGCTGCACTCATTATGAAAAGGTCTACGAACATCTAATGCCAAACTTGATATCTTGATATATTCCCCTGTGCCATAGCACTCCACGCTGTTGCACTGCCTTATGTTTGTTGTCGGTGGCCTTTTCTTTATGTGTAGTTCCACCTTGTGGTTTTCCAAAAATAACATTGCGTAAATTACTGAGCCTTCTTTTTTTTTTAAAAAAGGAACTTTTATGAGCAGTTATTTTAAGATGTACCTCTTTTGTAGAAACTAATATGCTTGGATCTGAGAGCTAAATAGAAAATAGGGAAGTCAGAAAGTATTGAGAGACGGACTAAGGTTTGTTATAATGTGTCCTCCTAATGTCCCTGACAGTAAAAGAAAAGCAGACAACCACCATGTCCATTTTATGAAAGGAAAGAGAGAAAAAAATCCTCATCACAAAACCAACAGCCCTACAAACACAAGGGGGTTTTCAGCTCAACCACAAATGGCAGACACAATGATATCATAAATAACAGGAAATGCAGTAGTTGTGTGTAAGGTATTCTCAGAGGTTTAACTGGTGTGTCAACCTGTACCAGTATCAGCCGATTGCAATGTCACAACTCAAATAGCATTATTAGGAATGAAGCATTGATCTGCCGTACTTTGCTTCAGATAAAGGAAACTAATAAAATCACAAATTCGGCAAATGAGCAAATGAAAGGTTAAAAGAAAGCCCAGGGAAATCTATGTGGCTTCATCAAGCTTTTACACACCTACTACTATAAACAATATCTGAACATGTGAGGATATTGATGATTTCAAAGGAATTAAAACATGATAGTTACGGATGGAAATCATTCACGGCTAAGTGTCATGCACTCACTGTCGGATTTGTTATTTCCTCTCGTGTTGAATAGCTGATTGAAAAAGGAGATAAAAAGTGTGGGCGTCTTGTTTCCCGGTTTCCACTTTCACTATGTGGGCCAAGGCTGATCATTGATAAGAGCACTGAACAAGTAGAGATAAAAGGGCACAAAGTAAGAACACTGCAGCTGGTGATATTGTTTTTCATTTTTTATCACACGGTGGTTGGCATGAGTGACATGATGACAACGTATGCTACAGTCGAGCTGTGTTCGATAAAGAAACAGTAGTTGAGGGGTAGTTGAGTCAATAAATAGGAAACAACTGCAATTTTACCTGTAACGAAACAGCCGTTTAAACTAACTAGAAATCCCAGCATCAAAGTTAGAGCAGCAGTATTTAGATTTGCATCATCAGTAATCTCAAACCATAATCTGTAAAGGAGTTAGTGTCTTGCTTAATGACACTTAACTTCAGGAGAGTGGATACTTGTGCACAAAGACATTTAAATGCATCAATCCCTAAAACAAACATATTTGATCTTAATGTTCTTGACATTGTTCGTCATTTTTTTCCGACAAACCCATGGCTATGCTTCCAGATCTTGCCCCAATTTAGACTTTTTCTTAATGATATATCTTTACGATCATTTCTTTCTAATCTATCCAAACGGGCTGTCTGGGATCTCAGATATTTATTCCACTTTCTTCTATGCTTGTTTTTAAAATAGCGACATTTTAGGAGTTTGCTCCTTCCTCTCAAATGACCAGTTTTGAACTTCTTAGTACCAGCTCACCTCCAAACGATCGTTCCTTGAACACTCCTGACCAGGTCTTGCCTTGACTGCCTTCACGTCTAACAGTAGGGAAAGTGCTCTGCTCATAGGGAGTGATGATTTCACTAAAGCTTCCTTCAGTATACCAAAACACCTCTGAGCTGCCTTCAATGTTTGTCTCTTATGACATTATTGTTGGTTTATCATTATTTATTGTTATTATTTGCAGTGACAGCATCATAAGATGCTTTCTCATCTTACATTTTAAAGAGGCGAGGGAAAAATGTAATAGTGCAGGTCAATGCACTGCCACATATTTCTAAAATATTCCATTATCTTTGATTGATTGATTTTGGTGGCAAATAGCTGCAATCTATTTTAATAAGCTGCATTTCACAATTCAAGTTAGTTTTATACCATAAGGTAAGGCAGTGTGATTTGATCAGCACCTTTTACAACAAGGAAATGGCATTCAGGTTCAAGTCTAAATCCTACTGAGACATTAGTCTTCAAATTATTTATATATTCTTCAGGTGATAATAATAACATGTTCTAATTGTCTCAATGTGTCTGAGTCTGTGACTACAGAAGATTTCTGTTATGGTTTGTAGTCTAAACGTTATCGACTGAAGCTGAGGACACAATTGTTGTCTGCATGATTACGGTAAGAAGCCCGAGAATGGAGCCGTGGGTAACTCCATGTCAATGTTGTACGCTTAAATGTGAAATTACAGATTGCCACAAAGTAGTCCCTGTCCACTTTTCCACTGTCTGTGTTTCGGTGGCTGTAATTCAAGACCTTAACAAGAGTCGCTGACTGTTAATACTCCTGAGAGTGCTAAAGATCTGATGTCTTGTAGTATAAATACTTTTGGAAAAGCCTTTCGGTAGAATATCAAGGCAGCATTCAGGATGATTTAAAATGCACCTCCTGCACTTGGAGAGAAACAATGATGTCAAACATCACAAAATATTGAAAGATTATCCATCCAAGTCTTTTACAAGCTATGCATTGATTTGACATCGAATACTTAATCTTACCTTTTAGTTCATGGTCTTGAGAACTGACGTTCGCCAGATGTTCTGGCGCGGCTGGACCTTGACTTGGAGTCATCATGGGAGTATTCTCAGATATGTTTAATGTCTTGAAAGGACAAAGAAAAAAGAGAAAGTCAAAAGCTTTGTTGCAACCACATCTTTAAAATGTTAAAGAGGGATTTGTGAAATTCCTTATTATTTACAAAACAAATCACAGCTTTAGTGTAATTTAACTTCAAAATGTGATCGACGTTTCACCTTTGCTCTCGGTAACCTTTTGTGATTTCTTTTCTCACAAAGCCTTCTGACTGTCCACCTACAGTACTTCTACAATCTGTATCTCAATCTCAACAGAACACAAAATGCATAAATGAGCACAAACCAGTGTGTTGGGACTGCTGCATTGATGACTGCTTTGTTCTGGAGGAAAGCAGATATTATCAGTAAGCTTCATACTCACAGAAAGCATATTTATTCAAAACAAGATTCAGAAAAATGAATTTTTAGTTTAACACACAATGCCACAAAGTAAAAACACTCCACTATAAGTAAAGGCTGTGCATTTTAGTACAGACGTACTTCGAGCTAAATGTAAAGTAATGTAAAATAGTTACCGCTGACATCGGGGTCCTCGAGAGGCCGCTCCAGGTGTTTGTTCACACTCCAGCAGAGAAAGGGGCTCCTGGCGAACAGCAGCAGGAACCAAAGGAATAACAGAAGTGTCACCAGAACCACCACGAGATACAGCCAGGACATTTCATTCACTGATGTGGACACACAGAAACACTGACATCATTCGACTACCCAGCAATTCTAATAATACTCAACGCTTACCACACATGGTGCAGTAAAAGATGAATCAATCAGGTTCTGTTAAAGTTAAAATATCCTCAGCTAAGTATGAAGTAGGTTTGAACATATGGGTCACAAAGCTACGAAACCGTAGCCCAATGAGTTATACTGTCATGTCACTTGTTAAATGAAGTACAGCACATAGTTAGCACTAACAGTTACGTGGAACTGCTGTCACAACAGGACTTGAAATGCTTGAAGCTGGGGTTCTTGTAGATGAATTTGTAGAAGGTGAAAGGTTTTCCAAACAGCTGAAAAAAAAGAAGAGACTATTAAAGAGAACAGAGGAATCTAACAACACATTCATCCATCGATACATTTTTTTCTTTTTGGTCAGGAGCCGATATGAACAACTGCGGAGCGCTAGCGGACGGATACCATAGTTACAACCATAGTGGGGCTACCTTCATTAAACCACCATAACGCCCAGATGTTTCATATTTGCAGCCATACTGTTCAGCACAAATAATGCAGGGCCTTAGTTCAACCACAGGAACTGAGTGTCTATAAGTTATATCAGTTATAGGTGAAAAACAATCTGGAACAGAAGGATCATGAGCGTCCACCACTCGAACACAAAGACAGCATGTCCCCTGACCTGAAATTATCCCATGCCTGATTTGGCAACGGAGGTACATTTTAGATCAAGACGAAAAGGAAGTAAAGAAAAACAAGTTGTCATAAGTCTTAAATTTGTGTACTCAATTTGTGTACACATTTTGAATAAGATAAACAGCACAAACCACATTATAACATTTGAGAAGCTAGATTCAACTAGTATATTTTTACTTCATTAAACTATTGAAACAATTGATTTCAAATCAGTATGATACATTTTATGTCAATCAATTAATAATTGTTTCAGGTTTCGTTTCAACCTCACAGAAGTTTTTGTCAGACTTGGTCCAATAAACATGACAGAGAAAGTGGTACTGAATATTAGAAGACCATACTCTCTTACCAAAATGATAGAGGAGCCCTCTCAAAAGAAATTGTAAAAAAAGAAGAAAAAATATACACCAAATGCTTACATTATAAAACTATACAAAAAAGAAGCAATTATGATTAAGGTGTTACTCAGAAAAGGGTAAATAATGTTCTGTTTTCTGCCACATGTTGGTTGCGGGTCTGTGTGCACGCTCCACTTTGAACCAAAAGACTCAAACATGTCAGTTTTAGACAGCTATCATATTGTAAGATCTCCTACCTTTTGCAGGACTGGCACTTCCTTTTGTAGTCAGGAAATTTATTTATTAACTCTGAAAAATCTGAAATTGTGAAAAGAATTTTATGTTTTTCTTTTGAGTTTATATTATATTCAATAAACCAGGATATTATTCACTATGGCAATGCCAATTTAGCGCTTTAATTCCTTTTGATCTCACTTACGTTCACAATCTTTACATTCGCATTTCAGACAAACAAGTGAGTCGTAAGAAGGCCTTTTCTTGTAGTAGTATCCTTCCTTACAGTCACATACAGCATCACTGTAACGGGTGCAGTTCTTTATTGTCTTGTAATCTGCAGGAAGAAAAATGTGTTTCTGTCTCAATCCACAGCATTTTACACTCAATCTTGACAAGGTGCACACAGGATTACATGCTGTACATTCAAATCAGAGACCTGCTACTTTACACTATGCTTTAACCTATCAAAAATAAAACGTTCCTTGGATCCCAAAAAGTGAATATCATTATGAAAAGAGTTGAACATTAGCTGCAACAAAAACACATCATAATTCATTTAAATAACCAGAAAATGTTGTTCCAATTTATAATCTTGGTCAAATGCAATTCTACATAACATCTCACAAGCTGATGGCATGTGTCTCTATTGCCTTATAATGGTATTTGAAGAAGATACTTACTACGACTACATGTGCTACACCTCTTACATTTATCAATAGAGTTTGCTATTGCTGTGAATGAGGTATTGTCGCATTTTTCACATCTGTGCTTTGCGACTGGGTCATCACATTTACCAACTTTATAAGAGCCTGAGAAACAATGGAAAAAAAGGAGGATGAGAATGAGTTCATATGTGTTTAATCCACTTAAACTGTAATTGACAGGGCCAATGCATACCGGCCCATGTTAACTTACCAGGCGGGCACAGTTCATTACATGCATTCCACTTTGGTTCTGTAACCTTATTGTAACTCTGACCAGTGGAAAGAAAGGCCAGTATCAGCACCTAAAACAAAAGACGAGGTTTCAAGTATGTGTAGATCCCAAATAAATAATCAAGTGACACATTTCCACTCCAGCTGCAGTACCAAAGGACAGCTGTCATGGAACCACGGCTCAATACGACTCAATAAGTCACTGTGGCATCTATTGTTTTATTATTTCCATGCACCTAAGATATCAAACCGATCTTCTAATTATTAAAAATGTATATTCAAATATGTTACATCCAGCCTATACATAAACACAAATTTTCAAAATGAAACATAGAGGAAAAGAGACACACAGAAAAAACACTTTACATTAATGGGGATTTGTCCAATTTTGAAAAAAAGAGCAGAAAGGTTTGCCAGATCTTATCAAACTTTCTAGTTGAGTCTTGACGATGTATACTTCAGCTGTTTGAGATTGAGATGAAATTGTGTTCTTTTTTTTTAATTTGAGGAGAGTTACTTGTTAAGTAAGCAATGTAGTGAAGGTCATTGTTCTTAACCTTCCTTAAGACCACCCTCAACTTGGATTAATAACAGTTTGAAAGGGTATCAAAACCCTCTGTTCAAACAATATGGCAGCAGGTGCCTGGGTCACACCTTCATCTTAAACAAATATAAACCACTCCTGAAAAGTGTGGACTATTTGATGTCAGATGGGGAGTGAAGCCGCCCTGGACCTTCTGCATATTGATGAGGAATATACCAGAGCAATAGCTAACCTCAGGCGATTCTGCTATTCGTGAGCCCAGCTCCTCATCACATAGTGTCATGTGCTCTAAGGAGGGAGATGGAGAGATGATCTTGCCTAAAATAGATGATACACTTTTGCACAACAAGATGACCTTCTCTAAAGAAGTCCACAGGTCACACCTCTCACCCATTGATGGAGTATAGAGTTAATGAGGGAGGCAGGGACCGAAAATCATCCACAATAGGATGCTTTAAACGATTTAAATGAATCATAAACTGGCCTTCAATCTTAAGAGCTTCAAAGACAACAAGGTTGTTGGTCAAAAAAAGGCTCTTGCTTAGTGGCAGCTGACAGGCTTGTGAGATTGTTGTTCAGTAATCACCATTTTTACAGAGTTATGTTTTGCCAGTCATTGAGAAACAAGCCCCTATACCTTTTGGTTACAGACGCACCAATACGTCTCACAGCTGAAGCGCTTAGTCAACCAACCAAATATGAATGCTAATTGCAAAAAGACTATGGATTAAGTTGCGCAAAGGTGACAGTTTTCTGTTTGTCTTTTTTGACAGTAAACTGAATAGATTTGTGCTTTGGACTGCTGATAAAACAAAGCAAGGCATCTGAAGATTTGCTGATACTCTAAAGACCAAATGATTAATCAAATAATCTAGATCAAACAATATTGTAGATAATCCCAATAATCAAGCAAATGTATGCAGTTATTAAATGTGTAGACTTTACTACTCCGTAATTGCAAGACCATGACAGAGAAACGTACTAACAGCTCCTGTCATGATGAGTGATGACGATCTAAAATAGACTCAAAGAAGCTCAATCATCCCTGAAATTGCCGTGAAGAGGATCAAAATAAAACATGTGATTTGATTTACTCACCAAAACAAAATCCATGGTGAAAGAGTAGACTGTGAGGAATGTAACGATCAACTTTAAATTAATGTTGGTGTCATTTGAAAACAAAAAGTCAGACAATCACAAACTAGTCGTCACCAGGCAAGGACGCCACTGCAATCATCCGAAGGATGAGTGATTTTGACTTAAAGACATCTGTCGATTTCCTCTTAAGCCAAATACAGCGTTAAAGGAAGCCTGTGTGTTTGTGTGTCAGTACTGTCAGTTCTTTGAAATCTTCAGAGAAGTGTTGCAAGAAACAGGAAACAGTGAGATCATGTAACGTCATTGAGATCCTTCGCCTGATTGTTTCCTATGATTCTACTGCGCCGCTGACATAACGATAAATACGTACGTATCCTTTGTGGGCCGGATATAATGTTTGTATGTAGGTGGTAGTGGTGTGTTTTAGATGAGCTTGTAGGCAGGTGTCAGCGAGAGGATCAATAAACAACAGCAAACTGAATCAGAAGGGTGGGTATTAGTATAAATATATATCAAATCAAACATGAAAGTCTAATTGACTGTCGGAAAGTATTGAAATGAGAAGATACCGTACTGAAGTGAAATTCCACTGGGTGAGAGTTCAAAGGATAAATGGTCTTGACCTATTAGTGTATTTATACTGTATATAATAGAATATGAAAAATAACATATATAACAACAGGCTAAATTAATTATTTACTTCCCTACAAGTTATAGAAATGAGGATTTGAACCAGCTTTATGGTTTGAAGTTCCGTTTTTGGCCGTTTGTGATTTATATTAAAATGTGTAAACACAAAACGATATCGACGTGGTATGGGGTACTGCCCTACAAGATGTTAAAAACTGACAGAAGGAGGTGTATGGCAGAAAGGAAGAGAATTAGTTGGACAAGACTAAACTGTCCTCAGAGCGCCTCACCAGTCAGTATTGATTTGGTTATTTGTAGGTCAGAAGCCGTCTAGACATGGAAGTTACAGTTGAGATGAATGTGGGTGAAAAATGAATCGAAAAACTGTTTTAGATGTCTGAGCTACATATAACTATAATTTCAATACTGTTTCAATTACACAATTACTAAAACATTACCGTTTTACAGGGAAATATGTATAGTTCACACAGGATATAGGCTCTAGTACAGACTGCATGTGACTAGTATATAAAGAAAGATGTGGTTCAGGAGGTATCGTAAAAAAAAAAAGGTCTTACAACAATAAAATATATCAGAAATAAATTTAAAAAACAATAAATCAGGAGCAAAAGAAACATCAACCACTGTTTTAATTTTTTTTTTTTAAATCTATACATCAAAGTTTATAACTGGGCTATATTTCGTTGAAAAGTGAGAGTTAAAATGAAAGACAAGATTATAAAAATCCCAGATGTACCTTCCCTGCATGTATCTGTATGGAATTTCTCTTCTAATATTGCAAGATTTGAACTCAGATTATACAATACTATTATGTAGATAGACTCAAAATATGATGCATATTGCAAATTAAAATACCCAACAAAATCTCTTTGATAGTTTAAGCAATTTAACCCAACATATTAAACCACTGTTTCTTTGGATACTTTCAGTATATTTAGCAGTCAGTACTTGACTTAATTGACCTTTTGAATGCAGTAGGCTATTTTCTTTGTGATGGGAGTATTGTTACACTGTGGCGATGCTATTTTAAGATTTGAGTGTCCTACTACTTCCACGCCTGCGG
Organism: Clinocottus analis; assembly: GCF_023055335.1. Classification (NCBI taxonomy): domain Eukaryota; kingdom Metazoa; phylum Chordata; class Actinopteri; order Perciformes; family Cottidae; genus Clinocottus; species Clinocottus analis. Next base: position 13,776,728 of record NW_027176153.1, on the reverse strand, counting down.
ATCTGTCTGCTAAATCCAAGCCAGACACGCGCGTAAATAACGTTATAGATGCATCATGCGTGCGTATTAAACGTTAACAGAGCAGGTCATCGTGTTGGAAAAAAAAAACAAAATAACATTAGCCGAATACTTCCCTCTGTGTCTGTGCTGCACTGAGCCTGCAGCAGCACCCAGAAGTGAACAAAGCGACCCGGAAGCGGTGCTGCGACTGGAAGCAGACAGAAAGAACATCAACCTTTTATATTATAGCTGTAGCCTACTCGCAAGACAATATCTGCAACCAGGACACCAGGTATTTTATGCATGTATTTTCGTGTCTCCGCTGCTGTGCATGTCTCCGACACGTTATATCACCCTAGATGCGTGCAATGTGCATAAAAAAAAATGCAATCGCTGTCTTTTGATTCGTCCAAAAGTTGCAGAATGTGAAAAAAAAAAAGCTTGCCCTAAAAGTGTAAATGTGGTTATGATGGCACAGCGTTAGACGAGAGAAAGGACACCGTGCGCCGGCTACATTGTGACCTTAACGCGTCGCTACGGTTGTTTTAATCGGTCCGGTGTTTGGGTCGAGCCTGCATCTTGTCCGTTTCCGTGCTGTTTTTTTTTTTTTTTTTTTTTTTTTTTTTGTGCAGGGCATGGTTGTTGTAGGAAGTGTCAGTTTTTTTAAGAGGTGGGGAGGCCGGGCTATTCAAACCTGCAATTCGCCGTAAACAATCATTCATGCCTTTGACATGATAAACACACCTTTGTGTCCGCGTCTCCCCAAACACCAACGCCTCGCGAATACATGTTCACGCTCCTAAATTTTTTGGGGGGGTCTGCAGAATATGGCGTCCCGCCTTATAAAAATAAGGCTGCCATTTTTGTTTCTCTTTTGTCTGGAAATGTTTAAAGAAAACTGTCTGAGAATGTCTGAGTCGCACCGGGAGGGTCGATCCGCTAAAAAAAAAAAAAAATCCTCCATCAGTCTGGGTTCGCGAGATGCTCCCAGACAGACGACATGTCCGAAAAGTCAAAGCACGGAAAGTTTTTAGTTTTTTTCATGGCGTTTATCTGAACATTTAAAGCGACGACCACTTATTTTCAGAATTCCCCTCAGAGACAAAAGGAGCAGAGGAGCTAAATGTTGAAGCTAGTCGGCTGCGGCTCTGTCACACTGACGCCTTTTTATACGCGACACACTATTTCGAGGCGACATTTAATATTTGACCTGTGTTTACTTGAAAGAGACAGTTTGGCTCACCGGCTCGGCCTGATTCACACACTGGGCTTCTTAACATACACCATATAGTAACTTCTCACTGTTCAAATAGTCTCAACACATCTATTCAAGGTTTATAACAGATTGTTTTTATTTCATCTATATTTTATTTTCAAGGTTAATGCAAGTCCTTTTAAAAATCGATACACAGTCCCTTGAATCCAGTTGTTTTAACTTTCGACTGCATCTCTCGGTCCTTCCTCTGCAGATGGAGTTTGTTTATGAGATGCTGATGAAATGGGTGACACTTTTATTCATATTTTAGTTTTTCAAACTATGCGTTTTAAAGTTATGTTTGAATTCAATTAACCTCACATTTATTTATTTTTGTTGAAATTATTTGATTGATTTAAGCCCATAAAGCCCATAAAGATTAACTAAAATAAACTTAACATTTACCTCTTTTTTTTAGGTTTACCAAACTTTCCTTTTTACTTACCTGTCAAATTCAAAATAACCTTTCTTTTTTGCCCTACAAAAATATGAATAGCTTATATGGACCTGCCTATTAAATATCCTCATGCAATTGCTCGTTATTGTGCAACCAGTGCAGTGGAACGGTGCTCCTAAATTAATACATTTTTGGTCATTAAAAAGGTTTTTAAAGTTTCTGAACCAAATCTGTGCTTGTGGATAAGTGGAGCAGTTTGAGTACCATGAATTGTAAATTATGTGATTAGGCATTGAAGTGCATGCAAAGCTAGATGAGTGTGTTGGAAACTAATGAAACCTACATAGTAATTTGGTACTTTTATTGTTTTTTTTCTTCCCAGTTAAAGTTTGCCAGTGTGTAACTTTAACGCACGCTGCCTGTAGATCTTGTTCAGAACATTTCGACAGGGGTTTGTATCATAAACCCCTTTCTGATCCCGGCCGAGCTCAACAAGTATAACTCGACTCTTGAATGTGAGTAAAATATATTTTATTCATTTCAGGATGGCAGAGCCTCGATTTAACAATCCGTATTTCTGGCCGCCGCCTCCATCAATGCCAGGCCAGGTAAGTCCACTCATCGTGTGTAGTTCCTATGACGTTTCTGCCTTTCATTGCCTCTTGATTCCATGTGTGAATGTTTTTTCAGCCATTCAGCGAGAATCCTTCACAGGTCTTTCTCGTAGATAAAAAATAAAATGAAAAAAAAAAAAAAAAATTAAACTTGTAGTGTGTGCTAGTCTATTTTTTCTTCTCTTGGAAAGTGTTTATGGGGCGTGAATGACATTCACACACGGTGGCTGTTTTCTGTTGAGCGTGACCCGTTAACCCTTTCAGCTGGATAACCTGGTGCTCATTAACAAGATCAAGGAGCAGCTGATGGCTGAGAAGATCCGACCCCTGCACCTGCCGCCTACCTCGACCCCGTCCCAGCAGTCTTTGCTGTTGCCCACCTCGTCCCCGGACGGCAGCGCTCAGCACATCATGTCTAAGCTCCAGTCGCAGCAGGTGCAGGGCCACCACCCGCAGCCGCAGGGCTCTGGACAACCGGACATTGCTCTCCACGCTCGCCCCGCCTCCAGCTCTGGGCCAGGTACCGTCCTTACGTTGTTAAATGTAAAACTGGCAAGCATATAAAGTTTGTGTATTGGTACAGTAACTCAGCTAGCGTTTTTTGTTACCTTTGCCAAACGGGTATAGAAAAAAAGTCAAACCACACCACGCCTTAGTTGTCCGTGGATTTATTAACTCTCTAAGTTTAAGTTAATGAGCTATCTAAATTACATGCATTTTGAAATTCTTTGGTTGATTTTCTTTCACCAAATCATTTTAAATGAGGAACGCAGATTGTGCGGTGGTGCGGTGGTCTCTACACACTACGGTTGTTGACTTTGTGGTTTTCTCGCACATGCGCCTTGCACAGTATAAAAGGTCTGTCTGTGTCAAGACCATTAACTGTTCATGGATTAAAATGCCACCACCTGACATCTTCCAGATGGAAATATGGACGACAAGTCGTCAGTGAAGGCCAAAGGACTGTGGGAAGACTGGCACATGAGACAGCTCAGCGAGCAACAGAGCCGGCTCAATCATCGCTCAGGTACTGCAGCCAGGTGGCCTGTTGACATGGGGCAACAACGGAAAAACAATCCTCTGCTGCGGTTTAACAGTGTGACTGGTTACACTTGATTTAAAAATGTGCATTGTCTCAGTAGATTGGGATACACCAATGCACACAGTACGGCTAAATGGACATGCTATAGGTGCGTGGTAATAGGACAAGTACAAACATTCAATGTGCTTAGTGAAGCATTAGTCAGTTAGTTGAAAGGTGTGCAACACATCAAATAATAAAAAAAAGCTGTGACACAATGTTGAAGCATATTTACTACAAGTCATGTATTCTTTCATGACAGCTAATCATTTATCAAACTCTGCTGTTGTGCTTCATGCATTTCAGTAAATGTTTTCTCCTGTTCCAGGCAGCCATTAGGTTTTATTTCTTTCTGTAGAAAAAAAAAAAATCTGGTAACAGGCTTTTGAAACTTAAGACGTGTACCACATGTCATGTAACACTAGCAACATGTCATACAGACTTCACTGTGATGTGTTCCACAACTCAAACAGGTTTTAGGAGTCTGCTAACAGAACATTATGATGTATGGAAAGCAATGAACGGAAACCGACTCGTAGGAAATATTCATGGAAAAATTAAAAACTGTATAGCATGCATTGAAAAAGTACCTGTGTACTAAACATGTAAATCTGTAGAACTCCTATCAAGTCACGTGTCGTGTTGTGGTGGGCGTTTGTGTTGAGACGGGTCTGCTTTTCATTCCAACAGGTCTGGCTCCTTCATCCCGGCCAGACAGCCACAGCACCTCAGAGGCCCTGACCCCCACGACTCCAACCTCCAGCAGCCAGAACCGCCTGGGCGGTGCCCCCTCTGTGAACATCCTCTCTGGGCTGGCCAGCGGTCCTGGCATGGACCACATGAAACTCGGTGGTCTGGCTGGCCTCTTGGGCCCCCCACCGAAAGCCCCCCGTGGACGGAAGAAGATCAAGGCTGAAAACCAGACTGGCCCTCTGCTGGTGGTGCCCTACCCAATCCTCGCTGACCAAGGCTGTGGCACTGTGCCACCCAAAGAGGGCAAAATCTATAGGTTGGCCACAGGAAGCTGCTACTATTGTCTTGAACTTTTTAATGCATCACAGGGGGAAGGATATTTCCTTTCAGCGCTGGCCTCGTGAAGCCAATACACACAAATGTAATTGCTACAACAGATCAATAGGCATTTGCTTGAGACGAGTTTGGTTTTAAGTAGGCTGTCGATGATTGAGAAATCAACGTGAACTCGTCTTTCACCCGACTGGATTCCCTCAGTGGACTGCCAATTAACCTTTGCCCCGTATTATCACCTGGACTACTCGATTAGATTAGACTAAACCACTACCGACATATTATTTTTTAATTGATCTAGAATAAAACTCTCTTCTGACTTTGGTTGGGACTCAGTGCTACAGCTTTATGATTGTGATTCAGAATTGGTCTTTTTCTGGTTTAGATGTCTTGAAAATGACTAAAGTAGTTTTGCTGTTAGGAAAACAATGGCTCAATCCTAAAAAACATCAATGGCGTGATACTGTATAGTCTCTGTAATTCTAAATATTATTTCTATACACACCCTGAACTGATCACTTTTATGCATTCTTGTGTCCTGTTTCTGTCCCCAAGATGTAAAGTGTGCCCGCTCACCTTCCTAACAAAGTCGGAGATGCAGATGCACTCCAAGTCCCACACGGAGGCCAAACCACACAAGTGTCCCCACTGCTCCAAGACGTTTGCCAACGCCTCCTACCTGTCTCAGCACCTGCGCATCCACCTAGGGATCAAACCCTACCACTGCTCATACTGCGAAAACTCATTCCGTCAGCTGTCACACCTGCAGCAGCACACCAGGTCTGTCCAGCTCACATCACTCATATTTACAGCATTGTGACATGTTTTTTTTCTTCTTTTTAGTGGATAGGACTGCTGACATCCCTTTAAACTTCAGGAATATAATTTGGGGATTAAAATCTTGCCCGTTTTTTTGGATTCATTTGCATTTACATTGGATGCATTAACGTTGTGACTAAAACTTTCGGCAAGAAGTTGGACTGTTTGATCTTGTTTGCAACTCTCGGGTCGTCTCTCATCAAAAAGCTAATTATTTTGTATCTTCTCTTGCCACAGAATCCACACTGGCGATAGGCCGTATAAATGTGCTCACCCTGGATGTGAAAAGGCTTTTACCCAGCTGTCTAACCTCCAGGTCAGTACATGGTCACTCATCTTTATTCTGCCACAGTAGATATTGCAACCACTGTTATTTAACAATACGGTGGACAACTGCACAGTGACAAATTTAGTAAAAACAGATTCACTGCTTTGAGAGCAGATGTCAGAATTAACCTTGTTTGTCTGTTTCTTCCCCAACAGTCTCACCAGAGGCAGCACAACAAAGACAAGCCGTATAAATGTCCTAACTGCTACCGTGCCTACTCAGACTCAGCATCGTTGCAGATCCACTTGTCAGCGCACGCCATCAAAAACGCTAAGGCCTACTGCTGTAGCATGTGCGGCCGGGCATACACCTCAGTGAGTAAACCACCGCTTATCTGTATGTTGTGTTACGTACGTCAGGGTTTTTTTCCCAGTGTGTCTTCAGACGGACTGAAAAGATGGTGGCCTTTGATGTCACTCTGCCTCACATCGCATGAAACTGGCAGTTTCCTACTTGTGATCTTTAACAATTCAACATGTTCTTGCTCGTACTCAAACATACAAAAAAGAGGTGACGTCTTTTTATTTATTTTTTATATTTAAAAGGGCCCACTCCTTATTTTGGCATACATAACATGTTTCTAGGATACATTTTTTTTATCTTTTATCCAGTCAAATCAAAATGTTTTTGACCAAATTACTCTGTAAACCCGTCAGATTAATCTAGAGCTGAAATTCATTTAGTAATCAATCGACATAAAATTAATTACCTTAAGCAACTGTTTTGATCATTGCATTATTGTACGAGCATCTTTCAGGCAGAAATGCCAAATATTTACTTGGCCCAGCATCTGAAATGTGAATATTGGGTGTTTGTATTCATAATAATAATGTGAATATCTTTGAGTTTTGCTCCAGTCATTCTTGCTGGATCCACTGACTTCACATATATTTATCTAGAATATGTCATATTTTTTAGTGTACTTTGGGTCTAATTTAATTTTATATTCCATCAATGAAAAGTTTCCAATATCCTGAAGAAAACATCAGTAAGCAGTAATGCAGGAAATTCAACTGTTATTGCTGACAAAGATAGGCTGTCCAGTCTGTGGTCCTAATGGCAATAATTTAATCTTGGACTATTTGTTCTGTGTTCTTGTCTTCTGTAGGAGACATACCTTATGAAGCACATGTCCAAACACACAGTGGTGGAGCACCTAGTGAGCCACCAGTCGCCTCAGAGGACCGATTCCCCCAGCATCCCCATACGCATCTCCCTCATCTGAGCTCCCGGCTGCTCAGCAGCAGGTCGGATTCAAAGTCTATGTTAGGCTGGAGCTTGCGAGGCCCTGCACCCATCGCCATCTACATAAGGCTTACATTAGCATTATGACAGCTGACATAAGCATTCAGTGCTAGATTCAGTAAACAGACTGCCTCCATCCATCTCAACACAGGCCGTCTGTCAAAAATGAGCACAGCGTTATTTTGTGAATGTAAAAATACAGCTAGATGTTGCCCGGAGGATCGAGTGGCAAAGAATGTCTTGCGTCAGATTTAATAAGCACTTTCGTAAGCGTCATGTAAACTGCTGGATGCATTGGCCAACAGAAATGTTTTAGTTAGATTTGTTTTCATTTTTCTCCTCTACCATGAAATGGGTTTCCAAAATGTGCCAGATGATATTTGCCCTTATAAAGAATTGAGAAATTATAAAAAAAAAAAATGTTTGCTGGGTGTGTACTGGAGACATCCAAAGATAATCTTAAAGCACTTTTAGATCTTGTGGTTTTGGCTCAAATTGTTTCAATCTTGTTGGATGGGAAATGCCAAAGGGCATTACTTGTGGCAGCTAAGAGTACTGTCTGTGTATAAATAACAGTCTTTTTCTATTACGTTTCTTTGTTTTTACTCAGTTTGTGAAAGTACACATTTACAGGGTCATCTAAATTTGAAGAAAGGCAATCGCTAGATGACAATTTAAACATTTAATGATTGTATTAAGAAGTTGCATTATTGACTTTTGAAAGTAAAGCAACCTGGAAGGGAAGAAGGATTAATGTTTTTTTTTTCCTCCAAAATCTTTCACTCCATATTTGACATTCACCTATACGGCACCTTTATGATCATAACATGTGATCAAAGAAACACTGTTTTCCTAACGTCCCATTAACTTGTGCCATATATGAACCTTATTTAGGTTTTGAGAGAAAGCGAATCTTGCCATAGCTAGTGTGCTTTCTCTAGTCAGTCAAGCTTATTGACTATTAGAAGTATTAGAAGTTGAATGCATTGCACACGTATCCGTGCCGGCTCTACTCTGCTCATCCCTTCTTTTGAACACACTTCAGCTCAAATTGATCATCTTACCACTGTGGTAAATTTTAAACCCAAACATTGGACCAAAATGTGAAGTTATGTACAGCTACTTTGACCCAGTTAAGTATTTTTTTTAACTTTAATAAGCTTTACCCATTTGAAATAAACTGCAGTACAAGTCATATTCCATAGGCCTATGTTTTGAGTTTGTGTGGAGGTGATGCTTCTCCTTTTTAATTGTTTTTCTCCTTTTGTATTCTTTTTATTGTACACAGTATTGTTTGTTGTATTTTTACTGTAACTTTAACCTCTGGATGGTACTAATAGAGTACCCTGTATTCTTCAGGGCACTTCAGAAAAGGTGCTACGGCTAGACGTTACGCTTGAGATGGAACTGAGAATGATGTAAAATACATATACAGTATATAGTATGTTTTCAAAAGAATAAAAACTTATTACTCAAGCCACTGGCCTGAAAACAGACATTTACGCCAACAACAGACCCTGCCTCTTCAACTTAATCTCTCTTTTGAGATAATGGGAAAATGTACATGTTGCTGTACTGTAAAACATGTTACTCATTTATAGTACCTATTTTTTAGTTTTCATAAACATGCTCCGTTTGGGTTTTGTAAAAGTTTATGTATGAACTTACTGTAATTATTTTAGTCTACCCATATGTTATTAATATTCATGTTTTATATCAGTTATTTACATGTAAGCCTTAACTGTTTTATCATCACATTTCCATTAATCTGTATTGTGTTCTGCAGTATTCAGTCGTGTAAACATTTTAATTTTTTTCCTTCCGCATGGAGTTCCTGAGCTGTAATCTGTATGATAACTGTTTAACCCATGTTCTCTATGAAAAGATATTGCGTAGATTTATTACACTTTTTCCTGTCTTGCATTGTGGTTTCATATACAGTTTCTAGACAACTAAATATGCACAGCCAAGACTGAGAAGTTAAACTAAGGTTATCAGTGTTTAAAAAAGGAAAACAAGCTTTGTATCTTTACCTTGTTTAATAAACAGACTGTTATAAATTCACCAGTAATTGTGTGTTTTGTACTAACAACTGTAACTGACAGAGCTGTGGATTAAGAGAGCAGGAAGGAGGAAACAAAAATGTTTGTTATTTATTCATTTTTATTTATAAAAATATTTGTTTAAAAATGTATTTACAAGGATGCAACAAAGGTCAAAGTTTTTTGTCTGTTAGATCTCGGTTTACATGTCTGTTGCAAATAGGCGTTTGTTATTTGACGTGTTTACACAGCAGCAGGATAAAGTGAAACACTTTATCATTTCAGGCACATTGTAGACGAAATAGACAATGCATTCTACACTGTACAATACTATAATTTACACAAAACAGTAACAGTTCATGTGTATTTAATTCCCATGTCGCACACGTCCCTTCGTAAAAAAGTGTAAAAGAATTTTCTGAATGAGCGTCCCTCGATGAAACTATTGAGGTTTACCAATTATTAAAATTGTGGAAATAGACAAAAAAACAACTCCTGGAATTGTGAGGCATTTTCTGACATTTTGGCTGTTTTTAAACTCCAAAGGAAGAGGCAAATTGTAGATACTGGAGTGGCTACACTTCACACGCAATAGGCAAGTGTGTCCACAATCTCAACGTTATATACTGTATGGTAAGAGTCAAATGTGTGAACATTTTTGACACAGTAAAACCATAGACATACAACATCATTGGCATTTTTTACCTCATTGAAAACACTGCCAGGATTAAATTCAACTGAAAACAACATGTACTATTGACATACTGTTATATTCCACTGCTACAATTTCCTTAAATGTAAACACAAGTAAAACGTCTTATAAAGTGCTCAGGTTAAACGAGTCTCGCCCAACTCTTGTCTAATCTTGTACCTTTTAAATTATTAAAATATGATAATCTTTCCTCTTCTATGCGATACAACAACTGGCCTTCGTCCTAGACATATGCACACAGGTGAGCGACAAGGATGAGCCACGTGTTTAGCTTCCTAATCAAATCTTCCATCACTTTCGGCTTTCTTTTACCTAAGTCAAAAAATTGTACACTTGTATTTTTTAAACAAAGTCCAGCAAATGTTAATTCTCAATCTGGATAAAAGCCGCACAACAATCAGCCTTTCAGTACAAAAGATATATCACCCTGAGCACAACTGCAGTGGAAGCTCCCATTTCATTATTACTGCCTTATAACAAGGATTATTTATTATTCCATATATTTTCATCATTTTTTTCTTCTTTGGTCTCTGGTGGAAGTGCCTGATGCTTTTGTACAACACAAGGCATTGACTCCTAGAGCACAATCCCCGCTGGTAGCTCGCTGTTGAATACACAGGCAACAAAGCGGCCCAAACCCACCACCGCTCATACCTGGTCACCGGTACAAGAGCTCCCCTCTGTGCCTTTGGTGTCTGGGTTGAATGGCGAGGTGAGATTCAGGTAGCTCTGCTCTGAGGCTTGGTGTGTGGAGACATACGATCGAGTGTCGTCCAGCACCGCGCACTCGGACACCTTCACGTGGCGGATTGCATCAAGGATGTCGAGTGGGTCAACCGAACCTGGCGTCAGACTGGCAACACAGACGTAGCGAGAATTGGCAGAAAATGCACATAAACCTACAGAATATGTAAACCTCTAAAATGTGTGATATAAGGAGAAAATGAAGTGAAGAATTCTTTGAAGAATTCTATTACATTATTCTAAGTCTATTACATTTGTTCCTCCAACCACATAAATTAGGCTACAGCACAAATTACAATTGTCAATCAAAAAATCATAAAAGTGGACAATTGGTTGTCTCAAAACCACTTTACCTCTGCGTGGATGTATGCAGGAAGCCATCACAGAGACTTTCAGAGGGGAGCGCTTTCTTGACATTCTGTTGGGCATTTGCACCAATTATGATCAAAACACATGACATCTTTATTTATATTTACAATAAAAGAAGCCACACGTCACCCGGCCGCTTCAGCCATGATGTAAAGCATTTCAAAAGAATACATAAAACCTAAGAATGTTGTGCGTTATGTTGCATTAAGACATAAAGATGTGTATGGTGTGTACCTCCAGGCAGTAGAATGATTGGACTTTCCTCAGGGCTCGCTCTAAGGAACTGACTTGGTTGGAGAGCTTCAGGGTTCGATCCTGAAGTTGTCCGTTTTCCATTTCTAAGACGTTGACCCTTGAACACAGATTAGTGTTCACACTTAATCACAAAAACAATTCACCCAATGTGGCGTACATGTCCTCAGCAGCACATAGGTGGGTTAATGACAGTTTTGGTGGACAATGAAAAGCGTCTTTTTTGTGGTGCATCCAGAAAAACTTTAGGATAATGAAACCCATGAATCTTTGGCTTTTGCTGCAGTAGTTTTCCTTGACAATAATCTTTAAAGTCTTGGTTGAGAAGGGTCCCAAATAACTGGACCAATAAAACAATTTAGTCAAGTTAACACACGTTCTGAAATCCAATCATAACGTTTCTTTTTCTACCTCAAAAGAAACAGCAGAATGTATGCGTGTAAAAAGATTTATTAAGATACCTGTGCTGGACAGTGGAGGCGGTCCTCATGCCTTTGCTGCCCATTTCCTCCGCCTCGCTCATCTTCCGCAACAGTTCCCTTTTTTCCTCCAAAAGCTTTTCATTTTCCTCCGTCACTGTATGGATCCTGTCCTTCTCCTGGAAAAAACAGGGATACTTGAGAAAAGATTTCTCTGGGGTATTTTGTGGAAAGTCAGACAGCGTTCTGTGTTATTTGTGTGTGACCTTGTGCGAGAGGCTGGAGGCCATCACCAGGTCGTTCTCCAGTTTCTGGATGAGGCGATCCCTCTGGGCAGTCTCCTTGAGATACACCTGCTTGGCATGACGCAGCTTGATCTTGTGATGACTCTGCTTTTCATTGTACTTTCTGGTTTGAGGAGCCGAAGCAATTGACATCAGGGAAGAAAACTACTTCAAAGTAAATAAATATTACGGATTAAGCTATAACTTTGTTATAGCTGATCAGCTGATCATAAAATACATGGTTGCCAGAGTTAATTTTATTTCAATGTAAATACAAGTATTTATGCCTGTGTGGGTGTCTAACCTGATGTGTGTGTCCAGTTGGAGGAGAACCTGCTGCAGCTCCCCGTGCTGTCTGTCACACTCCAGCTGACTGGCCATCAAGTCCTCTTGCAGTCTGTGGTTTGACTTCTGGCTGTCTCTTCCCTGCGGGAATCATATATATAAATATAGATATAAATACACACAGACACACACGAAAAAGCGAAAAGACAAGCAGATTTGAAAAACTTTTGATAGCATATTAAAACATTATAAAAAATATTATATCCCACGTGGGAATTCACTGGGTTGCAGATACTGACTAAAATATTTGAATCCGACATTGAAAAGTTGAGTACAGGCTACATTGAACACACATTGTTACGTTTGATCCACGTTTTTTAAATGAAGTGAAACATTAAGACTGGTGTCCAAAAACATTTCAGTACCAACGACATCTGAGGAGCACAGTACACAGTACTGTACACAGTACACAGTACTGTACACAGTACACAGTACTGTACACAGTACACAGTACTGTACACAGTACACAGTACTGTACACAGTACACAGTATACCTTACCTCCTCTCTGGCCTTGATAAGCTCAGCCTCCAGGATGGCCAGACGGGTGTCCAACTGCTGAGCACGGTGGCTGAGCTCTGCATGGGTCCTGGTCATGGAGGCCTCTTTCAGCCTCAGGGAGCGCACCTGCTGCTGCAGCTCCTCCTCACGCTGCTTCAACAGCTTCCTGAGATCCAAATCCAAGAAAAGATGGACACAAGGATTACCAACAAAAAGGGTGCCTTGCAATGTTTGTATTGGCACCATTACTGCCGTTGGGACAAAGTCAAACTGGGCAGCGTCAGCAGCACTGTAATTTGTGTAACCTGGTGATTTGTTCCCCATGCTGCTGGGCTCTCAGAGTCGACAAGGTGTCAGACAGATCCCTGCTGTCCCTCTCCAGGCGGCTGCTTTCTCCGGCCCGGGCTTCCTCGACGCGCAGCTGGTGCTGGGCACTCTTAAGATGCAGCTGCAGCTCCAACACCTGTCATTGCAACAGAGCCAAAGGCTTCACTTAGTGTGACAAACCAATAACATGAGCTACCAAACACCCACCATTTCCACAGTATTCCTGGATTTCCTGAAGGTGTTTGACACAAATAGTCTATAATGCTGAGAAAGAGCGATGCCAAGTGAAGCACAACACATTGTACTCCCTATATTTCTACAAAATGCCCCATGGAATCTTCACAAGTGGCAACTGTTTCTTTTGCACACTCATTAAGATTAAGATAGGGATACATTTTATTAAAACTCAAGGGCAAATTAGGTCACATAATTTATACTGCGTGCTTTGTATGTAATAATGTGTATGAAAATATATATTCAAATTGGCCATTTGTAGAAGCCTGACCAGGGAGATAGAGTTTTTAACCAGCGTTGCAAAGCTGGTTACCAAAGAGCCCTATTAATATGGGTTAACCAACCAAACTAGTTGGGATTTGTAAAAGACCACCAGATGAGATGAAAGGGCCGACCTTCTTGTCAGCAGCAATGAGCCGCGCCCTCTCGGCCTGCAGGTCCTCCTGCAGACTGGTAGTGGTGCTGCGGTTTGAGTTGCGTGCCAGTTCCAACTCCAGTTCCTTAATCTTCTGCTGCTGACGTTCGCACTCAGCAGCCTGAGTGTGGAGGCTGTGCTCCACCTGGACGAGCTTGGTCTGGACCTGCTTCAGCTCTGCAGAAAGCTGAAGGAAGCATGTGAAACCACAAAGAAGGAGCACTAAACAGACGCTGAACACCAACTAAGTTACAGTTTCACATTTACTCATGGTAGTTTTTTACAGTGACATAACAAAGAGAGCGATTAAGATGATGATTATGTAATAAATGTCAGAGGCATTCAGGAAATTCCAACTGTGCTATAATTAAATACCAACTTTGAGTTTTTCATTGTCCAGGAGGGTGTTATGTCTCTTCAGGTCCATGTTTTTCTCCTTCTCGTAGCGCAGCTCTCGCTCTGCCGAGGTGAACAGGCTCTGGGCCCTCTGCAGGTCTTGCTTCATTAGTTTAGCCTCCTCTTCTTTCTGGATCAGTACAGAGTGCTGGGACTGAAAAGGGAAATGTTGATGGGTGTTTAATTAAGCTGTTATTGTGGCTTCTGTGAAAAGCCCTAGATCTAAATTAATGAAAAGTTAAATTCTGTAAAAAGCTTGACACTGAAATTTTGATCTCGAGTTTTTATTTATTGTTAATATTGGAGAGGAAGAATGCCAGAAATATTCAAATCGCTGCTGCCTAGGCCAAAGTAAAGCAATACAAAGAGACTAATAAACTTATGATCATGCATACCATTATGCGAGCCTGAGCTTCATTGACCTGAGCTTGCAGGGCCAGTTGGTGTTGAGAGGCCAGCTGCCACTCCTGCCCCAGCATGCTATGCAGATCATTTAGCTCCTGCTTCACACATGAAAGACACTTAGAAAATACACACGTATACGGTATTAATAATGCATGATTCTGGCAGAGGAAATTCCTTCTCTGCTCGGCTTCCTCTACAAGCAGGTCAAAGGTTAGTATCAGCTTCAGTACCCAAACTAGGCACTAGTGCCTTACTCAAGGACATACACACGAACAGCAGCACGTTAAGCCAGGGCTGCAATGTTGAAGGATATTGTTGAAGGACATCCTCTCTACTCTAAACCGTTAGCCTGATTGCTGAGCTTCTAAACAACGATCAGTCTTACTAGATGATTTTGTAGTCCAGTTACCTCCAGCTGATACAAAACACAGCTGTTCTGGTTTAACAAATACTAGAACACAAGATCATATCAGCCTGGTTTTAGCCTCTCTTCACTGGTTACCTGTCCGGACCCTCAGCTCTGGAACTACCTGCATGAGTGTCTGAGGCTTTCAGAATCATTGGCATTGACTTCCCTTACTTATAGTGAAAAAAAAAATTAAAAAGTATTTGCATAATTTTAGCATACCATTTTATCTTCAACACTTGTCTTACTTGTTTATTTGCCAGATTTTTGTTCTGAAATGTTTTTATCCCGGTTCAACCATGTCAAACACTTTGTAAATTTGTTTTGAAATGCACATAAAGCATACTTTAAATGTATATAATTATTATTACCTGACAGTCACTTTTTATCCTCTCTACTGGACTAAGTCTAGATTTTATATGAGCTGTGTGCTGTTCAGGCTTCTGGTTGATCGTGAGTGCTTCCTTTGTTGAGGAGAGTTGCTCTTGATGCCACTTGAGCTGCTCTTTGAGGCACTGTATCTCAAGCTCCAGTCTCTCTCTTTGCCCCTCAGCGGTCAGCTTTTCCTGGACACTAGAGCTGAGCTTGCCCTGGAGCTCGGCAGTCTGCAGTCGCTCTGAAACCATCTCATCCCTGGAACATATGCAAAGTTATGCGAAACAAGTAAGATAAAGTGTATCATGGCCAGTCACAGGATAGGACTGGCTACGATGCATGATAGAAGTACCAATTGCAGTGGTGCTATCACTAATCACCCTGATCTATTAAAAAAAATACAACTGTGGACAGTGAACTCTGAACTGCAACCACCTCAAAGCATTGTGGGTTGTCTGGAGGCTGCTGAGCTGAGTAATTAGTCGGTCAGCCTGCTCCTGCAGCTGGTCAACCTGCAGCCGGTCCTCCCTCTTGTTCTCCTGGGTTTGGCTATTGTCCTTGTAGCCTTCCAACTCGTTCTCCAGCCGGCTGCGGGCCCGCTCCATCTGGGCTACCTGTCAGGCAGAGAAGCAAAGACAGGAAAGTAGTAGAAACTCATCTCAATGGCGTAATGGTGAAATTGATACGTGCTGTAAATTCACGTTGACATATTTAAATGTTGTCAAGTTCAATTTTTATTTATTTATAAAAAAGGAGCGGGCATACTTGTGAATCAACAAACCTTTTCCTCCAGAACTGCTTTTTCGCCCTTGACTTGGGTTAGGCTCTTGATGAGTGTTTTCCCTTGTTGGCATTCTGTCTGGAGGCTGTTGACCTCAAGTCTCAGTTTCTTCAGCTCTCGCTCACCTATCTGCAAAGCCTTTAGTGGAGAGAATGAGGGTTTTTATAAACGTATCTGTGTGGTGTATAACTCTAATATTTTACTTAAGGATTAAATCTCCTAAACTGAAAATATAATTTCACATATTTGTATAGCTATGGAGTTATTGCTTTCTGCCAGACAAAGCATTGATTATGTGTGTTTTTTTTGTTTGTTTTTTTACCTCTTTGTCTTTTTTGAGGGCGGCCTGGGCAGCATTGAGGTCTACTTCCAGCTGTTTCCTCCAGTCTTTCTCCTGAGTAAGACGAGCCTCGAGATGAGCCAGTCTCTCATGGCTGCTGTCCCTCAGGTGCTTCATACATGGTGTCAAGTACACAAAGTATTTATAGGCTGCACTGAGTCATAGAATCTGCAGGCTGTCGATGTTTAAGGTTATTTCTCTTTTTTCACATTCAACTTTCTCTGCATTTTAATCTGAGAGAATAGTATTAGAATTTGACGGAAAACCAGTTTCTATTTGAGTCAAAATTATATATTTTTAGTGAAACCTGAGATAAAACATTTCATGGATGACTACCAGTATACCCGTCTAAATGGCATTTATTGTACTGTCTATTACTGCTTATATTGCCAAAAAAACTATTAAAAATAACTAACTTTAGTTTACATTTTAAGCACCATATTACACCTGATACTATATTCAAATATGTGTCCTCATCACAAGCTGTAGTGCTCTTGCGGTGTAAACAAATTACTGTGAAATGAGCACAGAATAAACATATACAATATATATAACAAATATATATGATGTTCAAAAGTGAGTAATGTCTTACCAATTGTAAGTAGGACTCAGTAGTTTTGACCTCCTCGCCATTCTTCAACATTTTTTCATGGGCCTCCGGCTTCTTCAACTCTGCCTCCAGGCCTTTGATCTGCCATTGACCAGTTACGATTATTACTCAGCCATTCGGAGGATGACCGTTTCCAAGACAGGTTACATACTAAATTATACTGTACGAGTCCTTATAGTCAAGGACTGCCATTAATGATGTCTGAGACACTGGCTTCATTCAACATACCAGGTGAAAGGTTTTTAATTTACTTCTAGTAAATAATCCACCAATCCTTTGTTCGGTTAAGAAAATGTTTTTTTTTCAGCAGTGCTCATTACCCTCCTGTGTAGTCCCTCGAGTTCTCCATCATGGCGATGCCTTTCCGACTTGCTGGCATTCTGGGCCTCCCCTAGCAGAGCCTCGAGTTCCTCATTCCTCTCCTCCAGCTCTACCTGTTCCTTGCGTAGCCTCTGGAGTTGCCGTTGCAGCTCCCTCATCTGTATAAGCTTGTCTTCTGCCGCCTCACGACACCTGACAGAGAACGATGATGATTTAAGTCGGAACAAGCAGGTGGGATCGTCTTAAAGAATGTCAGCATTCATGTATACCACGATCAACCACTATCATGCTGTAACAACTCGCTGTTTGCCTGCTGTGGGAAAAAAGTTATTTTCTGATTTTATCTGATGCAATAAATGGACTTACCGTTTGTGAATGTAATCCTTGTCTTGGGTTGAAGAGCCAGGCAGATAGTTTTGTTGTCCGCTGCTCATGCATTTGTCCTTTTGATCCTCTTTGAGTAGAACATCTTGGGCTGCGTCTTTTATTGCCAACTAGACCAAAGCAACACAAACAATGCCAAACTGCTGCAAAAGCAATATACTTTTTTAATTAAAAAAAGACAAAGAGAAAAATAAAATACCAACTTGGTCAAGGATTTTTTTCTTTTCGGTCTCTAAATTGCAGATTCTCTCCCTCAGAGCTGTGTTCTCAACATCTAGTGTGTCATTTTGCTCTTTGGCTCGCTGCAGCTTTATCATATCTGTAAAAACAAAAGACAACCAAAAGCATGACCAGGAATATCTAAGACATGAAATATTTTGGTTTTCATCTTGTTTTGCCTTTTTAAACTATATTTGCATATTTTACAATGTTGCACATATACGGTATGAAGTCATTCACTTTTAACCTCTCAACACCCATCCGTTACCATGGCTACGATACCTGCCCTTAAGTCACCCGTATCGTCAGCCATCCCACGAGACCATAGTGAATTATGTCCAAGCCGAGTTCACTACACTGTGATAATAACACTCATGGCTATAAAGAGTAGGTGATCAATTTGTTAAAAGAGTTGTTTAAAGATGTGCTTATTCAGTCTGCAAAGCGACAGCATTAAGCATGACTGACAAATGCAGTTTGCAGTAGTATGGGGAAACGGACACCAACATAATCAAAAACAATTTTCCAGACTAATATGAATATATAAAGGAATAATATAATAAACCCTTTTCAAGTGTGCAATCCAATGCAGAGAAATATACAGTATTGAAGTAATAATAAGTAAATCTAACTCCTAATCAGGTAGGGTTTCTACTAGTAACCCAT
Source organism: Clinocottus analis (assembly GCF_023055335.1). NCBI lineage: Eukaryota > Metazoa > Chordata > Actinopteri > Perciformes > Cottidae > Clinocottus > Clinocottus analis. The sequence continues at coordinate 13,758,418 of NW_027176153.1, read as the reverse complement.
ATCAAAGTGAATTACTTTTAAAAGAATACATATATTAAATAAATAAATTAACCAAAATAGAAAAAAATTTAAAAAACTTGTTGAAGCATTATATATTTTCCTTTTCCAAACTATAAACACAACATTATTATCCAAATATTATCAAACCTTAACTCTTCAACCCACCAGAATTTTAGAATAGTCAAATAAAATCTTCAAACAATGCGGCTGGCGTTAACGTCACACACTGAATGGCAGTTTTTAAGTTCACACCCAAGTCTGTCTCACCACAGTGTTTCAGTTTGTCCACTTCCTTCCTCAGGGTCTCTACTTCTTGGACCGTTCCTTGAAGCTCAGATCCTGAGATTAAAAGCATATTTTTGTATTCCATAAAGCCAAAAATATGCGTTCTTCTCATGCATCACTTTTATAACATTTATTTTTTTAATAACATGTTGTGAATGAAGTCCTGCAAATGTCTAGAACACGCCAGTTCCACATTACATATTTAAAACTGAGAAAATTATGTGGTTAATTTTGGAAATATAATGGAAAATAATATTGGCATACGTGTCGGGCAAGAAATTTAAGCTACCTTATATAGAGATAAGAGGGTTTTAAAAGGTTGGCGGTAGCGAGCTCGGTAGACCAGAGACTTGGGCTCATTTGAGCGTCTGTATATTTCTTTCAAAATGTGCAAAACTAAATACAACTTTATTGTGTTGTCTTTAGAAACATTGCATCAATACCTAACCCAGACTCACAATTATTTGATGGATAAATACTGTAAGTCAAGCAACATACCACTTTGTTCCAGGTTGTGGTTTTTGGCAGCATCCAGCTCGTTGGTGAGTCTGCGAATATCCTGATGAGCCATTGCCAGCCTCCTAGACGCCTCTTCAAGGTCCTGCTCAAGCCGCTGGCGCTCATTTCGCTCCTGGGAAATCAGCACACCGTGAGCCTGATGTAAAAGGACGAAGCATGGATGGTTAGAGTGGGAGGGATGCAACAGGAAAGAAGATTGGCAGTTAGACTGGAGATGCAAGTGTCCCAGCATGCTGTTGTAAGAAACATGCATTCAGAGGTTGAGATTCCCCTTCGCCACAGGCCTGGAAAGGAGTGAGGGCAATGAGTTATTATATTTAAACATTCTCCTGCACAGAAAGGCCAGTGGGACAAAAGTACACATGCTGTTACCCATGACATGCCATTACTGTTCCACCCATTCCGAGCACTCATCAGTTGTTAAAAAATGACATTCACAGATGTGGACAAGCAATGTCGTCTGCATCACATGGTCATGCAGATGTCAAAGCACATTGTCAGCGTGGAATGTATTTTAAAAAATAGTAACAATTTGCAACAAGCCTGCGACTCCCTTTTTATCACAACATCAGTGTTAGTTACTTAGTTACGATATGCTGCGAGGTGGAAACCTACAGGGGTGATATTGTGTTTGCTTTGACCGGACCTGCGCAGCCCAAAGAGCTTCTTCCATGGACTCTGAGATGAACACTGCTGAGAGGAGAGACCCATGTGTGCAGAATGACAACAGACACTATATACCATGCTGTATCCCTGTCAATAATGAGCTTTTCTTTACATATTTAATTCAACCTAAAGTTATACAGACCTGTAACACAGTCAAAGCACAGTGACTGTCACCTCACCTTCTTCAGGTTATCTATGGTTTTCTGCATATCCTCCCTCTGCTGACTGAGCTCTTCCCCGATCGTGTGGTGAATACGCTCCTAAGCAAGAGTCACCGAAAGACAGACTCACTTCGCCACGTTTATAAGATCTCTGCCTTAAATATTCACTATTACATTCAAAACTATAAAAACTGTACATTCTTTGTTTAAAATTGTACAGGCTATGCCCTTTCACTGGAAAATCATGTACAGTTGAAATGATGAAAATTAACCACACTACTGTAAATCCTATATGAGGTGTTAAAACATTTAAAATGTACTTTTGTGTGTGGTTCGTTTTCTTTTAAAATTTGATATTCTAATGAAACTGAAGAGTTCTGATGACACTACTATAGGTAGGTCAGTCCTTTACCTGGTGGTGGACTTCCCTAAAGTTGACAGTGAGGCTCTGACTTTCCAGTCTCCTCTCAGCAGCCTCCAGCCTCTCCAGAAGTGTGGCCCTCTCAACCAGCAAGTAAGCCACCTGCTCACTCGGGCTGCTCAAGCCCATGTCCCCGAGGTCTCCCTGAGCCAACAGTTCCGCCAGCTCCGCCAGCTCCTTGCTCTGACTCTCTGGAATAAAGGATGTTTTCACTGGTCAGAGGTTTGTCCAACAGGACTGTGAAATAACATTGGAGACAAGACAGAAAAACAAGTAAATAGTGAACAAGTTTGCTAGATGGCAGAAAAGTTCACATAAACACAAGCAAAAATTCAAACTTAGATAGCAAAAAACAATTTGAGAATTTGTAAATCTATGATGTGTTTGAAATATCCTGCTGAGGCGCTCTGGAGAGCTAGGCCAGGCAACATCTCAAAAGAAAAGAATACCAACGTTGTACTATATTTACATTGAATTTACCTTTGTGTTGTCTGATCTGGTGAAGCTCTTGTCGCAAGTGTTCATTGTCTTTCTCATCTGAATTACGACACTCTCGCTCTTCCAGCAGCCCCCGAACATGTGCAACATAGTTTTCCACCTGACAGACAAAAAGACAAAAAACAATCTGCTAACAGGGACTGATCGAGCATGTCCTGTAATATTAGAAATGTATGTTCGACAGGAAGCTTGGGAGCTGTCCATCACACACAATTAGGTCAAGAAGACTTGACCTAATTGGCAGTGGTACAGTGGGTAAACTAAAACAACTTAAAAGTAAAGCAAAATGCTCACCTCCTTCATTTCACTGGCTTGCTGGTTATGTAAGGTTTGCAGCTCCTGAGTGGCTGACTGAAGCTTTGCCTCCCTTGCAAGCAGCTGCCGCCACAGGTGGCGCTGCCGCTCCTCCATACTGGCCTCTGGAGGCAAGCCATCCTCCTGAAGCCGCATAGAAATCTGGTCCAGCTCTGTTTTTGCCTGAGAACCCAGAGGAGGAGCTGAATGTTTCGTGACCAGATATCATATTTATCACATAAGTGTTGAACTGTTTTGTTAACCTGCAGCTTTAAAAATGTTATAAAAATAAATGGAATCCCTCTCAGTACTGTGGTAAATCAATAAGCATCCACAAACAAGGCTCGCCAGTGAATGAGAGGTATTGAGTAGCCTGCATGTAAGTGTATGTGCATAATAAACTTCAACTCAAGTGGCATTAAGCTAAAGGCTGATACAATTTCAAACTACAAAACAAATTTCCTTAACTTTTATACTTCATGTTGTTGTATACTGCCACAGGTTGCTTTTCAATATGTGACACGCTATTACAACTGCAGCACAATGAGCTAAACAGTCATACTTTAACTTGTGAATTACTTACATGTGCTGAACAATTATCCAGCAAATTACCCTGTAAGCAATAGCATGAACAAAATAGTTCAACATCAAGGGGGTCAGTCTAACTGAAAGATGACCCTGTGTGTGTAATACACAGGAGGAGGACATCACAACATCAAAGTGGCATGTCAGCACAAAACACCTGTTGCTGAATTCAATACTATACTTTGTAGGGCTTGTAACCCGAGCATACCCCCCATGCAGCATTCAAACTACTCTTTGAGCGGTCACTGTTCCCAACGACATGCAACACATTGCTATGTATCAGGTCTCATGTGCCTGTACTTAAACATCCCAGAAGCTGACATATGATCTTGCATTTTTGGAACAAGTGGCTTGAGGAGCAGACATCAACTACAATCACCATCTGTATGGACTGAACGTTGTATGTAGGTGCAACATGTGTTCCCTGCAACAGCCACTTTTGTATCTTTCCTTTTTACAGTAACTTATTATTGTTAAATTGACAAACGGTGTCACAAGTTGTGAAAATGTCATAAATCAACACAAGTACAATCACATAAGGTTTGGTGTCAAACACGGGAACAAAGCTACAGTGACTGCTGCTTGTTTATCTGTAAGCAAATGAACAGCTATGAATGTTACCTCTTCATGATCCATGGTCAGACATTAACTTTGATGAAGCAGCATCTGTGAATGACGAACTTGTTCCTTAAAAGTGAAAGTTCTGATCCCAAACAACACTTAAGCCTATACATATACATGGTATCCCCTTGAACACAAGGCAGTTTGCATTGATCCTGCAAAGAACAGCAACTCTTCAAACTTCATCACTTCCATTGTTGTCCCAATCCATCCATGACAGCGTCTCTTGTCCTCGGGTTCCCCTGCAAAACATGAACAACTTTGTAATGCTTTTCAGCAGTTTGAGGCTTGCAGCCACACGTTTAGAGAGGAGGCAATGTCTCAGTTCAGACAGGCACACTTTAGTTTAACAGTTGTATTGCATCACTTGAGGCTATGCAAAGCTTCGAGATGATTAGCTATGCGCTTTAACTACTGCTGCATGCAAGCAGGAGGAATCCAACAACCGCACAGCAACATAGGCAACGTCTCCATCATCGAAGCTTGCGTGTGCAGTCGGGAGCGTTGCATTTCGCGACATAATCTTTTCTCCTACCAGTAACGTTACTTTCTTGTAGACGTGCACAGCGTCGCCGCAGTAAGCACCGCCCCCCTCATGTACAGTTAAAACACGTTTGCTTTCCAGCGAACCATTCTTCCCAAAATGTCTGACGAGGAGGAGCAAAGGAGGGTTTGTGTCGAACAACAGCCACTTGCATTCCTTTTGGCCGCGCGCTCACTTGTCAGAGAGCCGTTGTGAACTAACGTCCTGACCACGTTTTGCTAGAGGAGGCTGCTAAATAACCGCGACCGACGCCCATAATCACCAGCAACCCGGCGAGATTAACTAGTGAAGTTTGTTTCTAAGTTACCGTTAGTGTAGTTTACGTCCACCGAGCGCGAGCTCGCTGACGGTCGCCATGACTTTCTCGAGTGACCGCTCGGCAGCGACGGGGGAGCGTGTCGTTGACATGACTGAGGGCTCCTGCTTCAAACCGTTAACTTGTTTACTGCGGTGGAGGAACCTGAGTGAGCAACTTGTCTGGTTGTACTCACCTTTCAACATGTACACGGGGTCAGAAAGCCAAGCGGAGGAGGACAGGCGTGGCGAAGGGAATTGGCTTCTACTAGCGCCTAGGCAACGGACCGTACCATTGGAATGATGCAAAGGGTGGTCGGTCAATCGGAAAAAGTTGCAAGCAACCAAGTATTTATTTATAAATAAATATTCCTGCAATATTGTCGTTGTACATGACAGTTTTGCAATTTCGCGCGAGTCTAAACACTAACGATTTCTTACCGGGATAGTGATGATCCGGGTCTTGCCTGTACCTTCTGCCTGGACCAGTTTATGGGAATGAAACAATCTTCAAAAATGGTTTCGTCTTTGGCACTCAGGGAGTAATCCAAAAGAGATAAATCTTGATCAATATCATGCGTTATCCACTGTTCTTAGTGACAGTTAATTGGCATCGCTTTTGATGAAGCATGCTCATAGAGCCTTATAAATTCGTGTGTGTGTGTGAGTGTGTGTGTGTGTGTGTGTGTGTGTGTGTGTGTGTGTGTGTGTGTGTGTGTGTGTGTGTGTGTGTGTGTGTGTGTGTGTGTGTGTGTGTGTGTGTGTGTGTGTGTGAACACCAGGGGGCGACGAATAAACGTCAGTCTTTTTCTACGGGGAAGGGAAACATTAGAATGTTCGTGTAATAAATGTTGTCATGATTTTAGTTCCAATCAACTAATACTTTTTAGACGTTATTTAGATAGATATTTTATTAATCTCACAATTATTCCAGCAGAAGCATTTACAGGTAAGCAATATGAAATTTAGACTCACTGGAGGGATAATAGCGTTCACATAAAGATTTTAAAGTACATGATTCCCTTTAACTTTTTCCTTTTTAACATAGATGAAAATGTATAGTATAGTTGAAACCTCATGATTTGTTGTTTTGCTGTGGCCTTTACTGGCTTTAGCACATTAACTCAGGCATGTGTACATGGTCTCCCACACCCAGATGTTTTCAGTGTGCACTCTCAATACTCATTATGTAGAAATATGTTATGTTGAAGCTATGTGTTTATTTTTCATATATGCCCTACCACGACTGAACTCATGAAAGGACGTGATATGGTGGAATGATCATCATGCCAAAAAACTTGCCAAGTGGACTGTTTACAGAGGAGACTTTTCCCTGTGGTTTTATGTGCTTCCATTGCCCATGGGTGGGTCCCATTTGAGTCTTTTTTGAGGGTGATGTTGACCTGAGCAATTACAACGCACAGTAAAAGAGAGCTCTGTTCTGCACAGAGGAAATGGGCGTTCTTGGAAAGTTTGGATTAAGTGACTGAAAAAATAGGGGGTGTGGTATGGCTGGAAAGGGTAGGACCACCAAGAGGGACAAACCGTTGTAGAGTGGTGAAGCTGCTGCTACGCAGCTCCTGAGACCTGACTCTGAAAGACAAGCAATACCCAGGGTAAGTAGATGGACGCTCGGCTTTTCATATGATTTTAGTAAACACCTTGTTAAATCCGGTTCCAGTTGATTGTAAAACAATCGTTATAGTGATTCTTCACATCTTCTAAAATCACTAGTTCTGAAAGTAACAGGAAGCAAGAAAGTCTTGCCGTCAAAAGACATATGTTTTACTGTCACACATTTTGTGTACCATAACTTTTTTAATTAATACTGCCACAGAAAAAAAAGTATGTTACTTATTCAATCTGTGACATGAGTGGATTTTTATGTGATTCTTACACCAAAAATGTTTTATAACGATTTGTTTTTAACCCATTTTTCCTTCATGTTTACCTTTCATTGACTTTCATGTGATGGATGAAATCTAGTGTAACGACATCATTTGACTGTATTGTGACCACCGCCCACCTAAATGGACCTCTCCTACAGATAAAGATCTACTAGTTCTTATTTCTCTCTTTTATTCCTCGTCTTTTTTCTCTTTTGCTGCATTTCTCCTTATTGTGAACTGAAATTATTGTCGCTACAGCTTTGGTAGCCTCTTAAGCATTCATTTATGCACTAGGCTTACTGTATATGTGGAATTTCAAATAGCTTTGTTAAGTCACAGGCTTTCCTCAAACTATAATTTTCAGCTTTAATTAAATCCAAATGTAAGTTCAATTACAGACTGTATACCCTCTACCCAATTTAAAAACCAGCCATTCAGAAGTGGATTAATTGTGTAAATATTTTGGTACCGTTTGGATTTCAAGTCCCTCCCAAGTTCTCTGTGGTTTGCTGTACGATGGCGACACACAGTCCAGTCAAAGAGGGGTTTCAGAAATAACTCATTGCACTCTGTTTGGAAGCGTGGTCTTACATAACAGACTATACTCTGTTCAGCTACTCAGATTTTCCATTTTATGTGTCAAGGCAAAAACAAGAACGTTCCTTCACACTGATTTTCACTGTGGAACCTGCAAACATATTAAATTGGTCGCATGGATTTCCTTGCTCACAGTTATGTTGGATGCAGTTGCACAGGAAGCCTACATTTAAATTTTTGTGTTTGTTTTTGGCGGAAGGTTGAAAATGGCATACCTGCTCATGTTTGTGACCCTGCTGCATCTCATCACACTGGCAATTATGTTCATTGCAACTATGGAGAAGGTAGTAGTCATATTACAGCAACTAACCATACACAACATATTCAGCTTTATGTGCAACTTATCCAGCTGTATGTATCATGTCTCGTCTCTCTTTAAAGTCCTGGTGGGTGTGGGATGGCATGGAGAACTCTGACCTATGGTACAACTGCAGGTTTGACAACTTCACAGGAACCTGGTTGTGTGCATCCTCCAAAGAAACTGGTGAGCGACAATGTATTATAAATTATCTTTAACGTTTCCCTCCCAAAGGTAATTTCTTAGAAATAAGACAGTTTTTTAGATGTCGAATATTTTCCTTTTCTCAGATTGGCTTAAGGCAGTGCAGGTCCTGATGGTTCTCTCAGTGGTCTTCTCCTCTGTGTCCTTTTTGGTGTTCCTGGGTCAACTATTCACCATGTCTAAGGGTGGACTCTTCTACTTCACTGGCCTGTGTCAAGTATTTGCAGGTAACAGTGGAGTGAAACAATGTCCCGCGGACATCTTTTAGTATGATGATACCATTTCAAAAGGCTAAAACTTGCTCTGATTTAGCAAATACGCTACATTTTTTGCCCATACATTTTAGGTTTAGATTAATTCATATCATGGTATAATCCTTGAGTAGTGGCTGTATCTTTAGATTACTTTTTGTGATGGCTAAATAGGTTTAAACCTTTGTAATATGGTGGATAAGGTATACATCTGAGGCTCATTATTAGATTACTTTTTGTGATGGCTAAATAGGTTTAAACCTTTGTAATATGGTGGATAAGGTATACATCTGAGGCTCATTATGATCACAAATTTGCCTGTTATGGCAAACTGCATTTAAGTATGCCTCTCTTTTTTTAAGTCTATATGAATAAGTCACACAAAAACGTCCACCGATTTTGCGTTGCTTGCAGATATTATTTTTTCTGTGACATTTACAAACTTCCACGTATTCTGCTCCTAAAAACAACATCTATTTGGTTCTTTTTTTCTAGGACTGTCCGCCTTTTCTGCAGCTCTCATTTACACATTACACAAAAAGGAAATCCTTCAGGACTCTAGAGAACTGACATCCGGACACTTTGGCTACTGCTTCATCCTGGCCTGGGTGTGTGTCCCCTTGTTGCTGTGTAGTGGGGTCATATACATCCACTTGCGTAAGAAAGAATGACAGAAAAAGTAAAACAACTACAACAACTACTATTTTTAGATTTTTGTTTTTTTTATGGGAAAAATAAATAAAATGACTTAGTCAAAAATGTTTTTTGTAGGATGCCATGATCATTGCTCACTTTGGTTGATTTAATAATGTTGTTATAACCTCTGTGTATATTAGTTTTCTCTTTAGCAAACATTGAATCCTCAATATCAATCTGATATATAATGTGTCCCTTGTTTTTTAAGATGTGTACTATAGGATGTTTTGTTATCCACTGTTGTCCTGTTAATCAAGGAAGGTAAATACCACAGCAGTATTGTGCATAGTGCTTCAAGTCTTATTAGGCATTTAAATTACTTTTAATTTCACTATACCATAGAGCAAGCTGAAATGTATATATTTTGTATGTAAAGCTATTAAGAAATCAGAATATATTCAGTAGCTGCTTTAAATAAATATCACACAAAGAAAAAAAATGTGTGGTGTCATCTACAGCATTTGCAGTTCATTTCATTTTTGATAATACATAAAATGCATATGTGATACCAAATAAAGCTGTAAATTCGACATTATTTTATCATATTAACAACATGTATCCTCCTTCATATCTGCTAGATGTAGACTACATTGTTTACTGTGTCTGTGCGCGCGCACGTGTCTGCTACCTTTAGTAACGTAGAAAGAGAACAGTTGCCATAGCGACCGTAAACTGAGTTTCCCCAACAGTTGGCATTAGCTTCATTAGCTACTCCTGTTGAACAACTAGCATAACGCTGGGCGCTTGCTGCCCCACTCAAAGCCGGCTGACTTGTGACAATGCAAGCCGAGGCTCATGCTTGTGAGACGGCCTCAGAGGTGATTCCTCTCGCCCTGCCCAAAGGAAAGGACGCGTCGTGTGAACTTTGTCAAGGAGCGGCGCGCCTGCAATGCGACGGGTGTCGGGTCACCTTCTACTGGTAAGCTAAATTCGGGTTAGGCTGTTCGTGACCGTCGGGTTAGTTTGTCAGGGCATTCCTTTTAAAGTACCACAAGGTAACTCGTGCTGTATTCTTTTTTGTGTGCGCCTGCTGAAAAAAACATGTCTGTGGTGTGGACGTTAGGGGGCAGTGTTGGCCACGTTGTTTCAGGGCACAAACACCACGCACGTAACACGTCTGCGTGAAGAACGATCACGTGACAGTGTCGTCAGGAGGAAGAGGAACAGCTGGAAATACAATTACTAAAACCGTATTTTTTTGTTCACGTGACTGGAATCCCGATAATCCCGTCTGTTTGATCATTTCAATTCTGTTCACGTCAAACTTTTTTTCTTCAAATGAAAGAATCAACAACGCCGTTTGGCATAGGTGGGCATCTCTCCAGAGTCAATTACAGAGCATAAGATGGTGCTTGTGAAACCCTTATTGGCGCTGCATGGGGAGTAAGGAGGAGCACGTGGTGAAGTCCCTCCCTGTAGGGATTTATGTGAAGGGATGATACCCAGACTCCTTAGAGGAGCTTACACTTTAAGACACGTATTGTGCTCGCTTCCCTCTCATCCATCAAAATGAACTGCACACCTGGCACATTTCTGGTGTTGTATTAAACATTATAACCTACATGTTATACCTCAAAACAAGGCATAAATGGGGAAAAACCTGAGTATTTATAAGAACTTAAGCAAATACAATAGCTTTGCTAGTTAAGAGCTAGTGTTCTTTGTTTGAGCAACATAAAGTGTATGTCTTTGTAACGGGTTGCTTTGGCTCAAATAATGAGCTATATAATATCAGGCTGCTGGTTTACTCGAGACTTGTCCCAAGACCTGAGAAGACCCCATTATTTGTGTGTGTCTGTGCACTCACATAATGTTGATGGGAGGTCACGGCTAGATTGCTGCCTCTGTCTTAAGGCCAGAAACATAAATACAATGACACGCACACACATGCTCTTCTGTGGAAAAAAAAAAATGCAAGGAAAACCAAGACAGTTTCCACCGAAGTGTGTCGGAGAGGAGAGCCAGATGAACAAAATTACAGACCAGTTATGTAATGGCATACAATTTAGCATGCCCTTTGCACTCAGATTATGTTCTCTAAACAGGATAGAGACTCTGCTTTGAAAATGTTAGCATATCAGATCAAACCAACTGATAGAAAAAGTCCACTTAGTACACTTAGATAGTAGTTCAGATCATAGCAGAACAGGTTATTCTTCAATAGTCGGATTGCTGAGCCAGAATCACCTTCATTGCGTCTACAGGGGAGGTTTGACTATGCATCCAAGGTTGTTGAGTTGAGGGAAACTGAGGCAATAAGCCTCTCGAGGCAAATTTGCGATTTATGTCATCAGGCATTGAATAATTTTGACTTGACTTGAGGGAAGGAGTCAGTTAGGGAAAAACTTGACTTGAAGTTGCAGTCATTTATAACACATCTTTTGTTTTCCTCAGTAATGCAGAGCACCAGCAGGCAGACTGGGTGGGAATCCATGAGAGAATTTGTCAGTTGCTTGTTCCCATTCGCACCTCAACACTCATTAGCCTGCGGCAGGATGGCCACAATGAAACAGAGCTTAAAAAGGTGAGGATCTCTGCGATGCATTGGGAACACATGCGCACACACACAGACATCTTGTGTTGAGTCTGAGTCTAGTTTACGTTTCTCACTGTCAAGGAAAATCCAAAGAATAACATAGAGTCTAAAAACTCCAGTCTCCAGGACTTTTTTATTTATTTTATAAGTCTGTCTCCGATTCCATCATATCTTTTCAAAAAGCCTTGTGTTTCGCTTCCAGTTTTTTAGTTTTAGCTATCAAAATATTATTTTATCAAAATGCAAAATCCAAACCTGGATTATAAATGAAATGGTAGAATTACCTGTTGAATAACAACAACAACAACAACAACAACAACAAAACAGCATCTCAGGAAACAGTAATGGTGAAACACAAAAACTTTGGATTTTCGCTAGTACTTTACTGTGTGAAAATGTCATAAAGTACAGAAAAGATAAGGGTAGAGGAATAGCAAGGTTTTAGTTGACGAGGAGGAAGAATAGAAAGGACGTTCCTGCACTCAACACTTTTTTAGTCTCAGTTCTACCTTTTTGAGTCTTTTATCCGAGCAGGAGTTTGTCATGCTGTGACTGACACAGGCGCAAGAAAATACAAAAAAAAGTTTTGCTTCTTGGTACCATCTTCAGTACCATCAATGTCTGGATGTTACAATCGTGATATTCAAGCTTATATGGAATACTCCTGTGATTGCTGTCAGTAAAAAGAGTGCTTTACTCCCGCAAATTAATGAACGGTAAAAACAACCTGATGAGTATTTTGGTTTTGGTTTGGTTTAGTTGGAGCTGATTGAGATTTGTAGGTCGGTGGCTCACAGCAAGCTCTCTGAGGGGAAACACGAGGAGGCTCTGCCTGCCGCCCAGTTGTGCCTGCGCTATTCCAAAGACATCTATGGCCCCAGTGCGGTCCAAATGATCCCTGCCTATCTGCTACTGGCAGAGGCCAACATGGGTGAGGAAAGAGCACAAAATGGTTTCTTGGATAAAAATTGTCTTCTTTCTCCTTCCCCAATATGATATTTAATGTGTGTGTATTTGTACTTTCCAGGTTTGAGTAATTTCTCCCAGGTAGCGGAGCTTCTGTCACAGGCAGAGTGGACGGGGCTAAAGAGCTCAGAACACTCAGTCCACCACCAGCTGCACAGGAGCTTGGGCCGCCTCCATACAGCGACTGGAAACCTGGAAGCAGCTCTGTTTCACTTTGCAAATGATGTGTGTGTCATAAGTAACTCACTCACCAGAAATGGGTTGAGTACAATAAGTATTTTCGACTGTTCAGTTACTATCTGTATTGTGAGAAGCAAAATTATAGCCATAACTTTGCACAAGTTCCTGCACTCTTGCACTTTTGTTTCATGTAGGCCTACGCCACACCAACATTAGAAATCTATATGAAAACTCTATATAATAATACTGCGTAAAAAAGCTATTCCTCCGATTTCTTTTCAGATATACTTTGCCAGTGAGGTATATGGTGTGGATAGTCCAGTGACCTGTGGTGGCTACGTTCTCATGGCAGATGTTTTTGCCAAACGGGGAGACATGCCCACTGCTCGTTCCATGTACTCTGAGGTAAAATAAAACAGATGGGATGAGGCATAAGGCAATTTTGGCAAATCTGTTTTTGTTAAGGTATGGCATGGCTTATCTTATATTGTTCATATTGTAGGTGGCAGAAATTTGGCACTGCCGTTTGACCAAACTCCTCGAAGCCCATGTCCAAAATCCTGACATGGTGTTGGAACAATCTTTTGGTGCGTCTTGTCATTAAATATTCACACTTTAAAAACAAAAATACACACATTTAGGATTGGTCTGTCCATCCAATTCTCCCGCACTATTAAAACAGAAAGAATCATACAATTACATCACCAATCCTCCATTAGCTCCACTCGCTAAACAGAAGGGATCTCCATTGGTGTATCGCTAAAAAAACCAGGTCAATAGTGCCTGTGTTTATCTGAGCTGTCTTGCGGTGCAATCCGAAAGCTAAACCCCAGATTTACACTAGCATGCTTAGGGCTGACTAGAGACCAGTGCTGACACATCTCTGGCTGGGCAGCATCCGCACCACTACTCTCTATCGCAGCTGCTGCCCTACATATGATTCTAAGCCTGTTAGCTGCCATGCAATTTCCAAGGCTTTCTGGGATGTTTCCCAAGGAAAAGTGGATGTGAAAGCTTGAACAAACTATACAGAAGATGCAGACAAGCCATGATTTTATGTTGATTACTATTAAATTAATGAGGTGTTCTTAGATACTATACTGTAAAAGCTAATGAACAAATGCATCTTTGTTTTTATTCTTGACTTTCAATCAGACGAAGCCCAGCAAATGTTAAAAGCCATCTTGGAGTTTGAGCAAAACTGCTCCAGAAAAGACTCCGCTCAGATTGCCCTGGTGGCCCACTGCCTGGCGATGCTGTGGTGCCTCGAAGGAGACTACCTAAAGGTGAGTCACCTGACGAGGTGTGGCACTAAAGGTTCGGTTTGACATAGTGACACAGTTCCTAATTTCCCCTTCATGCACGCACTTTGGAGGGCCGTGCTTACATGGGATTATCTCTAATTGGTAAAGCCGTAAAGATGAGGTGGGAATTAGCAGGAGTTGATTTGACTATCTCGAATCTCTGGCTTCCTACGGTCTCTTTAATACTTGGGAAGCTATTTGTGTGTGAAAACTGCACCTCTTTAGATGTAGGATGAATGAGCATAGCTATAGTGCATCACGACAGTTTAGAAAGTGTGTAAGTGTGTGTGTGTGTGTGATTGTGTGTGTGTGATTGTGTGTGTGTGTGTGTGTGTGTGTGTGTGTGTGTGTGTGTGTGTGTGTCCAGACTACTGATTAAACACGGCATCCTGTCCCAGTGACCTTGTTGGGGTCTAAGTTCAGTGGGTCTCGGTTAGGTGGAGATTGAAAGATTGGATAAGATCTTATGGCAAAGTGCAGTGGCTTCACTCCAGCAAACATAGAAACAGACACAGACTGGTGGTATGTTGTTTTTTTGTGTGTTTCATCCACAGAATTCCAAAACTCTTTTAAAATGGTGACTTTTCTCCAAGGTCAAAATGTTAAGCAACATAGCACAGTTAGTTACCCTAACTTTGAGTGGCAAATTGGCAGCTGTAGGAATAAAGACAAGGACTCACAATGACAGGACGGTGCCAAGGTACCTAACTAACCCTGAGGACCATATTGAACTGTATCTTTTATCCTCACGGTGATATTCAATGTCTGCTCGCCGTTATCAATATGGAGGGGGTTGTCGGCTGTAACATTTTAATCAGGAGATACTTTATTTGAATTTAACCATCATTTATTACACATGCATACAAATTTAAACAGTGCAAAGTCTTTGGTGATTGGGTCCTGAAGTATGATAATAGAGGGGTGGTGATGCTGAGGTCAGATAAGGCTAATCCCCCTGCAGTCACACTGGTGGTGGTGGGGATGAGCATGACTGTGACGGTGACTGGGGTCCGATTGTGCTGAAATGACAACCGACAGTAGCAGAGTAGGAGAACATTTCAAAAGTTTGACAGCAGCAATGTGATTGGCTTCAGGAAACGGTGCAGAACCTGGTTGGTTAATTGAAAGTCAACACACAAAGTTAGCTGATAGAGGAGAGATTATGCATGAAAAGGAGTGTAAAGAGAGTCTCCGTGACTATACTTAATTTTCTCAACCTCTGTTCCACCAAGCCACAAGTCTGCTGTTCAGTCTAGTTGTCTTTACTACATATCAGAGGAGATTTATTGAACTACAAAGTAAAAAAAAAAGAACAACAAGAATGCACAGGACTCTGTGTAGTCACTGCTGTAAGAGCTCTGGGTGGATATAACGTAAAACTCTCACACAATCACTTGAGTAACACACACACAATGCATAGCTGTTTACAAATTGCAGGAATTTCACGGATGCCATTGCAAAACTCAACTAATTCCACATTGTGCCTGGCATGTTTCCATATATGGTCATGGTTTTATCAACAGCATAAATCAGTGCTTTTATATCCTTGTTTTCTCGTGGTTGTTAGCTGTTACAGTGTCACAACCGACCACATCAGGTTGTCGTAGGGGTTAAGTGGGATAAATTAAGCCGACCAGGTTGCAATCCAATTTTCAGTGATATTATTATATAAGTCAGCTTTACTCTCCCCGGAGAGTCTAACAGCTGCAGCTGCTGCGTTTGTTTCCGTATGTGTTTGTGTGCCAGGCACTGGGATTTGGCAGCACAGCCCTGCAGGCCAGCCAGATGATACCAAACCATGACCTGACGGAGCCTATCCAGGTCCTGCTGCAGCTGGTGCAGAGTCTACAGGCAGAACAACACCTTGGTTCTGACTAGTCCCCGTACCTGCCCTGCCGATCCCTCTGCTTACAGATCTGCTTCCCCGGGTCATCTGTTCACCTCTACAATGATTCACTCATGAACATGTAGAAACCAATGAATTGGAGACCAATAAAAGAGTACAGAGCTTTTGGAGTAAGAACAGATGTTGTGATTTCGTATTGTAAGCGGATAATGAAAAAAACATTCACATTGGCGCTCGGTTACTTATCTTTAACTAGCAAGTCTAAACATTTGAATGCTTACATAAGGGAGAGGAGACTCATTTTCATTGGTTTTGGATAACGACTGATCTTTATTTGAATCTAAAAAAGAAGCATGTATATTTACATCTTTATGCACATTTGTAAATGAAATGATTTTGGGATCATTTTGTAACACTGTCAGAATGATACAGAAGAGAAAGATGGTTTTAGCATTTGCTAAAACCTTTTTTTTTGCGCGATGTTTTTGCATACCTCATACTCAGCTGTCCAGAACCTCTATCAATTCACCGTGTTACGCAAATATAAATTAATGTCTATAAATCATCAACAGAGCATAAACATTGCATTTTCCCTCTGCAAATCAAAGCATATTGTAAACCTAATCAAACCTCAGGTTTGTTTTAAAACACATCGACATAAAATGAACCCGATGATTGCAGTGAAATTCTTTATATTATATACAATTCTGAAACATGTATTCATTATATCAAAACAAAGGATTACTTTTAAAATCATCCCACTGAATTGTACAACAAAATGTTGTTGTTTTTTTGGCCTTCAGATTCATTTTTGTGTCAAGAGGCCACAAAACGAGGAAACCCAGGGATTTCCACGTATTCCCTTTTAATTTTAGAGCCAAATATACATTAGCAGCAGTTAGAATTAAACAGTAACCTTGTGCTCTGTTGTGTGTTGTTGTACACAGTGACCAGTCCAAAGCTCCTTAAATGTTTATTCCAAGCTTCCCAGGCACCACCATTTTCACATGGTTTTTCTTCCTTCCCTGTGTCACTAGCAGGCAGTACCCGTTTCTTTCAGTCGCTTGCAGGTCTCGTGTCCACTTTATCACGGCCTCTGATGTATAAAAACCAAGCAGAAAGAAGCCCACCTGAACGGGGTTCATGATCTTCAAGTCATTTCTCCCAGAGGGAGCCAGACAAAGAAAAGGCATTGTGAACGTTGTTGGGGCACAGCGCTAACCGGAAAGGGCTAGATGTGCTCTGTGTGCATATGGATGCTGTGTAAACTACAGATTCAAATGACAGGGCTGTAAGAATGATATGAACATGTTCATTCCTTTCTATGGCTGGCTTGTCAATATTGATCTACATTTAAGGACACAATGTAGAGTGACACAGTCAATAGAAAGACAAAGACTTTAAAAAAACAGGGGGTAACCACATCTGGAGATAGTTCGCTCATATCAGGGATGCAACTCGATGATGATCAAGGCCCATCAGCCCTTGCATGTCAGGAGAGTGGACATCAGCGGATTTCACAGTTTGTTTGTCAAATACTTTCATTGTGTAGCTATGGGACCACATCACAGTCGTGTAAATGCTGTTATTTTGTCAGTGGAGCCACTGTGATCACTTGACAGCAGACTTGAAATAAAAGCTGCATTTCCTGTTGTTTCCTGTTTAGATTTGGCACCTTCAAGCAGGCCTCTGTTAGATTCCAGGTCCAGTTAGTAAATTTGGCCAACAAAAAAGGAAAAATTAAATCAAGCTTCACAGCGGTTTCACTTTATTGAGACAATATTAGTGCACAAAACCCACTTTCTTTTCTTTATACTATATATACTATAAATTAGGAAGAAAACAAGGAACAATATAAAACAAGCAAGGAAAAAAAGTGAGTGTTAACCATTGTATACGCCACATTGTCTTATACTGTAGTTTACAACCTTTTTTTCATTGTTTGTGTATCTTTTTGTCTGCCTGTAGGGATGTGTCATGTTTTTGACATGCCTACAGCTTGAATGGATATGTCGCGCTTTTGGGGGTCAGGGGTGAGATCCAGGCTGCTTCCCTGAGTAGTGTTCAACAGAAAGGGTCTAGAGTGTAAAAACATCGACTTCACAACGTAGGACTGAAGAATTTGTGCTTTTGATGGGAGCTGTAAATTATTGTTCTGACTGGATGACATTTACACCAGAATACCCTACCTCTATGTTGACAGTTATCTCGCTGCAGGTGCACAGGGGGTAAATCAACTGGAACAAAAAACACCAGCAATAAGCTCTTGGCCACTGAAATCCCTGGATATGTTTTTCTTTCTTTAATAAGAAAAGAAACGTAACATTCTAATCAAAGAGACTGCAAAAATATAGTTCCCATTTTTTTTATTTGTACATCATGCCAACAGATCTTGTGGGTTAGGTACTTCATTGTTATCAAAAAATAAGGTGAAAACAACTAAAGTAAAATCTACAAAGCATGTGACTATGAAAACACATCTGACCAAATCCAGCACCAATTTTCAGTTTAAACCTTTTTGATATTGCAGGTACAAACAGGTTTGTCCACATTAACTTTAGAAAATGTCAATATTGGCAGTTGTGTCAGTCGTTCCAGTTTCATCCGCTGGATACTAATATGCACTGAAGCTAATCCACCACCTAAATATTTACAAAAAAACTAAAAATAATAATAACACTACTACCTTTTTAGCTCTTGGACATAAAGAGAAGGAACACCTGGTATAACAGGGGCCATTTGAAAACCATGAGCATCCTGGCTGATATGTACTGTATGTTTGAATATCTATGTCGTTATGGCAGTGAGACGTCACTGTTTTGAGGTATATTTTTTTCGCATGTATAGACACGGCTTTCACACTCTGTCTTGTGTCTCCTAAATAGGCCATCTGAGCGCCAAAAAAAAAAAGCATCCGTTTATCATAAAGTGCTATTGAAAGAATAAAAAAAAAAGCCGCAGACTGCTGCTGCTGGTAAGGCTAATCAAACGAGCCATCTAAGAATTAAAAACTAAAATTCAAGTCATGGCACTCCATTTGTATTATTTTTTTTTCGGTATGTGACTCTAAAAACAGAACAGCTATTTGTTATTTCTCATACCTTGACCAGGTCAGTGCAGCTTTGCTGACATGTATATTAGCCTGATTCCGTCACAGTGAACGGACACCGTGCTAGTGCCCAGGATGACTCTCTGGTGCTCTGGGTTTGTAGTCTGGGCTGATGCTATTCTTATCAGCGCAATGGAGGGAAATCATTCTGACAGCACAACGTCAGCCTCTTATTAACTGTGACAGTAGAAGCTCTGGCTACATTTAAATATTAGCAATTCACGATCGATATTTTAGTTATCGGAGCGATAAAAACATTGTGTATACATTCTGTTGTAGTTGGATTTACAACATATGACGTGTCGTGAATTCAAGTCTCATTTCAGTTATTGTGAATAGCAGTAAATGTGACATGGAAATCCCTCTCCAGTTGCTGCAGGATGCCGTCCTGTTATGTATCATTGAAAAGAGTACTACATTGCTACATTGGAACTGTCAGTATCATGTGCCCACTAGCATGAGGATGTATTCCTCTCCCAATGAGCTAATCACCTGAAAAAAAAAGAAGAAAAAAAACACTTCATTTTGCCTCCAATCCACCAAACCTCACTAGAGTCTCCACAGGAAAGCCCCCCACCTTTTAAAAAAAAAAATCACAACATACTGTAGATTCTCCTTTAAATATTATGGTAACGTAAGGATATAAATATGGCAGGTGCTTTTATAGGAATCCAACACCGATCCAAAAAGCATAGTTACCTTTACCCTCACTATTTTTGCAAAATAGAAACTAAAATAGGCCCATTTGGCAGTTATCTCATCCCACCACCAATACGTCACCTTGTTTACTTATGAGCTAAGTTCGGATACTGGGGTTTGCAGTTTGGGAGTAGAGGTGCAAAGTGAGGAGAGTCAGGGGAGCAGCCTCAGATCTTTGTTACTTTTGATGGGAGTTTGTAGGAGAAGGCTCATGTTTTGTTTGTCGCTGGTTGTGTCTGTATGTGTTTGTGTTTCTTTTTCTCTGCTCATGTTTTGCATTCAACATTCAATGTTTTAATTGTTTTTGGGTTTTTGGATTGATACGTGTCTGTTGGCATGCGTACAGGTGTGTGTCGGCGTGTTTTCAATATGGTTTTGTGGTGTTTGTGTGTGCATGAAGCTCCTTGAATCTTACTCAGTCAATAATTTAATTTCATTGGCGAGAAGAGTATTGAAGTTGTAGGCTGGATCGGGGAGATCGGGAAGTGTGGGGGCTGTGGACTGGCAGGGTGAGGACTGGGAGGGCTCGGCCAGCTCTGGGTCACTTTCGCTGGAAGTAGATCCCACACTCATGTTGCAGACGGCCTCGGGCAGCGAGCCACCGCCAGTGGGCACGGGGCACACCTCTGGCTCGCTGCTGGTTTCGCTGGTGCTCGACACGACGGACAGCAGGGACATCTTACGGGTGAGGCGGCTGGGGAGCATCGACAGGGCGTAGTCAGCAACGATGCCTGCCACATCTATGCCACAGGCCTGGTCGAAGGCGATGAAGCCCACGTTGGCGTTGGCCTCGCAGACCACAAATGAGCCGTCGTTGAGCTGCAGCAGGTCAATGCCGCACACATCCATTCCCAGGATGTTAGACACCTCTATGGCCAGCTGCTTTCCCTGCTCGCTCAGTGGGCACATCATACCAATGCCACCTAGTCAAGAGAAAGACATTAAATTGATTAATACTCACAGCATTCTGCGCGTCAACAATCAATGTATGACGAATCAAGAGCAATCCTCAAACATGCAGTATATGTGGATGCTATAAGAAACATCAAAACACCACATCAGATCCACCTACAATCAGTGTCAACATGTCATGTTTCATAAATGCAGAATAATCTGATGGCTGGTGTCCTAAATACGCCACAGCACATTACAGCACCAACCAGACCAAAGCTGTCCATGCTTTCACATTGAAAAAAATCATTCTCATCAGCTGGAATACTGAGTCCCTGATGTCTTCGGGGACGATTAAGGATAAGCTTGTTGATTTGCCAGCGTCACCCAAAACTGGACTGCGTAGCAGATGGACTACTATACTTGATCAATTAATTTGAAAGACAATACAATCATTACATTTTGTCCAACACAATTACTTTTGTAATTCTAAAAAAAAGAGAAATAAGATCCGATAAGATCCAAATAATCAAAAGCCGAGAAAACAAAAACCTTAAAAATAGACTAGTTTTGCAAGATTCAGAACCGTTCTTGTTCAATGGTGCTGGCGCTGCTGGTAACTGTATCGTAAATGAAGGAGCGAGTTCAGTAATGTAATGTGTGTGTGACTGCGCAACAATTTAGTAATTCACTGTGTTGTCATTGACTCTCGGGCATCTGCCTACCCAGGGAGCAGTTGCTCTGCATGCGACCGTCAGTGGAGCAGCGGAGCATCGAGCCGATAACACGGCCGCCCACCAGAACCACTCGGACATCCCGGCCATGCGACTCCTTGACGTACTCTTGAAACAAGTAGGGGGTATCATGGCGGATTAGGTGGCACAGATCTGTCAGGTGGTGTTTGTCCCGTGCCAGAAAAACAGCCTTGCCTGGGGGAAAGGAGGATAGAGAAGATTAAGGAACAAAAGAAAGGTGAACTTATTTTGAAGACTGTGTTGACAAAGAAGGTTTGTGCATTTGATCATTCAAATAAGATGTTTGCAGGGGTATTTGCGTTGGGTAATTTCCCAAGTATTGCTCACAGGTAACAGCCCTAACAGCACTAAATGATAAATGTTAAATGTTAAATTAAGCTGCTTCTGTTGACAAAGTCTAATACCCAGTGCCCGTGGCTGCTGTGATGGGACGCTCCTTTTCGCAGGCGCAGGATTGCTTCTCACAGAGGATCGAAAACGCCTGCTTTAATTAGATCCACTTGGCTCTGTCTTCTGGTTGTCAAGTCCTGATCCAGCACCAGGGAAAATGTTGCGCTTGCTATGTGTGTGTACATTGTGAGTAGGTGACAATCCAAACAAGATGACACGGTAATCCCCCCGGTAGCATCATGAAGATGTGAGGATGGACAGTGGCAAGCACACTTTACAAAAATAAGACAAGCAAGGAATCATGGTCTTGTGACTCTGTGAGACACATGACTACTTTGTACTGGATATACTAAAACATTGATTTGGAGATGTGCACACAAAGACATTCACTTTGTTTTGAATTACAATATTTCACATCCCAGCAACTGGTCAGGAAAAAGCAGATGCAGTGTGGGAATTAGTATTGACCTAATGACACAGATGATTTTGAAACAGCCCTTTATAATTGTTTACAGGCCTTTATATTTGCTCAAGCCAAGCTGGACTTAAGCCAATGACAATGGTTGAACACAGAGGGGAGGAAAGCAACCCTTAAGATGCAGAACTCTGGGCGAGCCAAGGTGCATTGTTATTCCTTGGCGAGCCATTCATGTATCAATTACTATGAATAGAAAAACTAATAGGTCAACAACTAGGGCTCGTCTCCAACACTAAAATCCAGGCTCACATTTCCCACACAAGCCCCCTGTGAATTCATGCAAAACAAGGAAACCTGGGTAAATTAACTCGAAACAAAGCTGATTAAGGCGGCAGCGTTGCAGGCTTCTGTTACGCTGCTCGTTGCAGCACCGCAGTTCTGATCATTTAACACGCTGTCAACGGATTTCATGGACCGAGCGGCCACTCGGGGCCTGCAGCGTGCAGCAGATAGATTCTTTTTGAGGTGTGGTGTGGCGAACCGAGCTGGTGACAGGAACAAAAATAGACTGATGGTCTTACCTCTGTGGCCACGTGCATTCTTCACCACCACAGGGTAGCCCAGTGGCTCTGCCTCGTCAATCATCTTACGGAAGTTGTCATGCCCTCCTGGGATATGCCATGCACACAAACACGCAGCAGACACACACCCAGAAACATGCACCCACACAGTGGTGTAAAAATATATTGGAAAAAATTGTCCTTGTTTTGCTAGCATTGTTCACACATTACAGCCGACTGAACAGGGTGGGGGGAGGGAATGTAGCACGTCACTATGGCAACAGAAGTGACTCAAAACAGCGAGGCCGTAGGAGTGTTGTCCAGAGATCATACTTATTTTGCTGCTCGCTTGATTCATGAGATTGGAACGAAGCGGTCACTGAGGGATGCAGGGAAGCAGCTGACCATGTCTGACTTTGAGGCCGTATAGCAGCTTGTAGCAACAGATGTGCTTCAGCTTTTCTCTGCGTTGGTTTGAGAAGTGCTTGAAAATGTGTAAAAAAAAAATTGAAAAATCAAGGTGGAACTTCTTTTTCTCTCCATCACTATCTCCACTACACGACCCCTCTCTCTTTGTTTGCCTGTCTGGACTTATCTGGCATTCCTGAGAGACCAGATGTGAGCTACAGGTTTTTCCACATTCACATGTGTTTTTAGTGAGAGAGAGAAAGAACAGAGGGAGCAGAGGAGTAGAGTGGGCAGCAAATGTGGGTCCAACCATGTCATAAGCCGCTGAGGTGGAGAGCAAGAGGGGAGGTAATGGGAACTCTTATTTTGAAAAATCATGAGGGGGCATGGGGTGGGGCGATGAGGGGGTGTTACGTAAGCTCTCCAGCCGCTCTGCATGCATCGCCAGGCCTACTGTGCAGAGAGACGGATGGAATGTAGGCCAAACACCCACTCCTCTTTCTTCCTTTCTCTTTCTGTATCTTTCTCTGTCTGCGCTCACAAACACCACACAGCTGTCAATTTTTTGAGGGGAAAAAACAGAAAGAAATGCATGATGTTGGTTGTCAGCCTCCAATTTTGTCTTATCAAATCAGCGAACTGCGAGCAATAAACACAGCAGAGGCCTGTGTTGTGAGGGCTGCATCCGCACATATCTTGCCCTGGATCAACAGTAGGAACTTTAGAAATGCATGTGGTTTAGTGGACAGCTATGAGGATTTATTTGTCGTGACGAATGGCCTATTATACTGTTATTCAGACACATGGACCGGAACCTGTGATGCAACTAATATGATTGAAATGCCCAAAAACCACATACCCGAGACAGCAGTGCTGGCATTTATGATAATAATCATTGCACTGTGTATGTTATTTCCCCCTACAATTTGTTATACATACTTGCAGAAAATATTTACATCCATAATCAAGTAATATGTAATAAATTCTAACTTTGTATTTACTCAATATCACTTACTTTGACTAAAACACAGCTATATCCCTGACATAAACAGCAAGGGCTGTCCATAGTTCTTTTCAACACAATCATGTGGGACACAATTTTATAAAGAATTGATGAATGATGTATGAAAGAATGGAGGCTTTGAAGCAAGCGTGACTCGATCTTTGGGACTGCTTGATAAGAAATTAGAGTAAAAAATAGAAAGTAGAGACCCTGACTAAAGCCAGGGTTACTGTGTTTATTTGTCTGTGCATTTGTGTGTCACATTTATTTATGCCCTCTGCTGAGGGAACTAAATTCTGCACCGGACAAACGGTACAATGCAGCGTGGACTACTTGTTGTGCACACACTGGGAAGCACTACTAAAGTCAGTTGCATCACTCTTTTTTTCTTAACTGACCTGCTGACGATAGTAACAAAGAAGAAGCACGCCGCTCCAGACGCCATAGTTACAATACAGTGCTGCGTCGAGCGTTGACTCACCATATGAGAAGGTGTCGGGGAGAGGCACACCATGGCCGGCCAGCTCCTGAAAGGTCCAGAACTTGTTGACACAGTTGAGTATGGCCTGGGGACGGTTGATCAGCCGGCAGCCCATCTTCTCCAGGTGGCGCAGCACGGTGATGTCACTATCTGACTGCACCCAGGGCGTGGGCACCCGTACCACCACCACCTGTGGATATGAGGTCACCAATTCTTGCTCCACTCGCAGACCTGGAGGTTGAGGAGAGGAAACAAGATGGCCATCATTAAACAAGTATTTAAACGCTGGACCTGATCTTCATTCATATGATATAAACGCAATACAATTCTGAGCCACTAGAGATAGAACACACTTGTATGTAACCAGAGCCGTCAGCCAACACCATGCTCGTCTTCTACAATTGCCCTGTGAGCGACCATTACATCCCCAAAGTCATATTTACAGGATCTGGGAATGTTGTGAAAGGGGTTGGTGAGATCTTGAATCCAGCATCTTCTGGTGGAAAAGTTAACTCGTCTGATGAAGAGACGAATTGTGGACATTTTTTTGCAGTCGTCACCATACAGCTCAGACTGAGAGTTGGCCGGGTTACAGGACCAGGCAGAGGCAGCCAGCTCCGAGGCTGGTGGTGTTAAGTCGTGAATTTGGAAGCCGTCTTGCTAGCTGATATGATTATTTACATGCTGCCCGTATCCATAAACAGCACTCCCCTGCTGGGACGCCAGCTCCTCTGCCTTTTGGGCAAGGAGAGAGATATCGTTGCTGATGTGCTAACACTGTACACTACTGTGTCTCAAAGTAGGACAGTGGGGTAGAGAGACATGTCTGAAACCTCACGGGTCTTGAATTTAATCACACATGAACAAAAATCACAGAGAAAGCCAGGTTGGAAACACTATATTGTATTTGGTCAAACATTTTCTTTGAACAAAGCAAAACTGATAGTCAGTTCTTTTGTTTTATTGAACAGTCAAACTGACATTGGTCGTTGACGGCTCAGTAAGCTCCGTGAATACAACAGGCTACAACACGTGGAGCAACACTAACTTTCCTGTTCGCAGAACAGAATACCATTTTGATGGAATATTGGCTTGATATTTGCCAAACACAGATGGCAAATTCTCCAGCCAAAGCCAGAGTTTTGGCAGCACTTCACTCTGGTGACTGGTTTTAGTTTTTCACCCTGGATGAGAAGAGGAAACAGAGACAGACTGTGAGAATGTTTTGAGCAAGTGATGCGACCCAACGGCTCGTCGGAAAGAACAGATTGGGTGACAACACAAACCTGTGTGTTCGTGTCGGTATGCACACACAGATATATATGTGCAGGATAGAAGGGAGGAGACACATTTGTCACCAGCGCAGCACTTCATCTCTACCGTGACCTGAATTTCAGCCATCTTAGCATCTGCAGGCTCACAATAGAGACATCGCCTGTGGCTGAGATCACCAGAGGTCACCAGAAGCTTGATGGTTGCTGCATACATAATAAGAACCGACAGCCGTTGATGTGCCGGCAGATGCGCTGCGCATCAAGCCTACGCGATGGGTATCGCGCATGTACAATGGGTGGGGCCCAGCCGACACTTGTTTTTTTTGGAGCAGTTCAGTGCAGAAACAGGTAGAGGAGGGAATAGAGATGAGTGGCTGGCAGAAAAGGTCAGGGATGTCTTGTAGCCTGAACACAGTGGAAGGAAGGGAAGGGGAGGGGCAAAAAATAGAAGCAGTATGAAGCCATGAAAAGACTGCCACCCCTCCCTTTTTCTCCTCCTCCTCCTTCTCACAATCTCAGTATAGAAGCAGGAGGATTTACTGTCTCTCCAGCCACACTGCTCTGATTGTGCAGCTACTGAGAGCACTGAGAATGGTCTTACAGTGGGAAGTGTCAGGGGATGCGGTCTCATGGTTTTTGACAGACAGTATTCAACAGTTCATGGTGCTCGTCTCCATCTCCAGGGGAACCAAATAGAGACCAATGAGGCAGCCAGATGAATCAGTCCTATTCATTTGTGCAAGTGTTCGTGTGCACTGCACTGTACAATATGTGACCGTTGCAAAAAACATTCAGAAGCCCTCCCCGATCATTTTGGCGTAGAACAAAGGCAACATGGTTTTTGAGTGACAATGTCTACATTTACTGCGCATGTGACCTGTTTAGAATTACAATGGATGAGATGTATTTTTCCCTCTACGACAGGCCGTGATGATTGCGTGGTTTGATGAACTGTATATGTGTATGTGTCCCATTTTTCATCAGCCGGACAAAGCTAACAAGCATTACAAGCATTCTAGGCATACCGCTGCAACGTCACAAAGCAGGCAATGCTGACAAATGCTGTGCCAATGCTCAGCTGGTGGGTCCTGCCAGCTTTGAGTCCAGTCTCAGTCTGAGTATCCCGTCTAAATTAGCATGATGGGGCAGCAGGTTCATCTACAGTTTCTTCTGGTTCAGCTTGGGCTAACAATGCCTTCAATGGTCTATTTGCATATCTGTCATGAGTAACTAAGATCAGACAAAAACATATACTGTCGGCCCACTGTGAGACCAAGCATTGGCACGGCACAACTAAGTAAAAAACAAACAGTAAACAAGACAATTGTTTGGGCAACCAAAAGGTTACAATAAACTTCCATGAACTGGAAAATTCAAATTCAAAGCTGACAACTCCCAGACAGGCCTAGGGAGCAGCCTGTCAGTCATAAGGTAGCCACGCCCTAAAGCATCCCCTGCTTTGTTGTTTATTTTTCTTAGTGGCCCCCTGATGGCCAATAGAAACAATGCCAGCTCAAGGCACCTCCATGTTGGCTTCACTTTTCAGACCCGGAGGTTGCCACCTGATTTAAATAGATAAAGTTCTGAGAAGAATTCAACATGTTTATGAAGATACCACTTTTCTTTGACATCACACTTCACAGACTACTTACTCAATACTCTAATACGTAGAGTGGAGGAGGAAGTACTCGGGTATATTGGCAGAGTAAGTCTGTACTCACAACAGTCAGATTTGTTATTGGAAAGATGTGTCAGCCACTCACACCCTAATACGCTGCTGATAATATAGGAACAGTGTTTTCAGTTACAACAATAACAGTACAATATATTGTTGAGGGTGTGTCAGTTAATGATTCTGTCGCATTAATTATTTGATCATAACATATACATTTATTTCTGTTTTTCTATCACAAGGAAAACATTAGCTGTATAAGCCTCTTATGCAATATCAATAGCATGTAAAAGTTATTGGTTGCATGTGAAAACATGCTAATGAGAGAGTGCAGGCTGTTCCATGTACACAACATTTACATGTACAATCAAGCCACAGCCCTTAAAACTCACACATTTATTTTTTTAGAAAAATAACTGGTATTTTGCAACTTAAAACCTACTGTGTGAGATAAAACTTATTACCCATCAAATCTTCCCTTTTTCAGTATATGGCATTAATTTATAAATAACACACAACAGCTTGTAGATGTAGATCAGGGTAACATTCATGCTATATTGGCTAATCATCATATAGTCTAATGGTATAGTCTAATCATAAAATGGGGAGGAGATGCTTCCTTATTACTGTTATGACCACGTATAAAAGAAAGGCTGAACACTCACAATAGTTGTAACAACAATTCATGTTTAAACATCTCCCAAGACAAACCATGAAATCCCTCTGGCTAGCTGACTACTGGTTTGGCCGGCTTGCATGTGTATTTATCTCTCTTCTTGGGGCCGAACTGAAACGCCAGTGTAAACCTTAACCTGAGGGTTGTAAAGGCGTTTTCAGTTTTAGGATTGCATTCTGCCCTACTTTCAGAAATACTTCCAAGACCAAAAAGAAGACCTCAACATTGTTTTGGTTTAGGTTGTTAACATAGCATCTACTGCTAGCATAAAGCTAATTGTTGAACCACACCTGGTATCAGTCTGTTTCTTTGAAATACCATGTAGACATCTGAGTAAAAACATGTATTTTTATTTATCCTAAACATTGTTTTTTATATTCAAATATAAATGCACCTAAGGCAGGATGAAGTGGTGAACAACTCAAACCACTTAAACAGGTGGTCAGTGACCAAAAGAGCCTTATTGATCACATGATGGTGAAATTCCACTTGTGTTCCCAATGTGGAAACAGTATGGCTTGTAAACACTCCCTGATGTTGTACAGTAATGCAGTGTTGTACAGTAGCCTACTGCAGTGTATGCTTATGCTGAATTGCTAATCCACACGACGATTCAAAGGATGTGCATATTACAAGAGATTGCTTTATCTGGTAAAGACGACGTGGTCAAACTGCCGTTTCCACTTGGATTTTGCATCTGAAAGTATCTTCCAGCTTTAGAGTACACCTAGTCTGTATGTGTAAATGTAATGTGGTTTATTGTAGATCCAAAAGCTGCACGTAATGCTCAGTGGGCATCTCTCTATTCACCTCAAGGCCGCAGCCACAGAGCATAGCAGGCCCACAGCATGGCTAATCTGTCCACTGGCTGTTAATCTGTGATATCAAGCCACGGCTCAGAAGATGTATACAGATTTGGGGCCAAGATGCATTACAGGTCGTGCCAACTGCCCCGCTCTAATTGTGTGTATCTTAATAAACCACAGGTCTAGACAGCTGCCTATCTGCGTCCCCGTGTTGGCTAATAAGGTCAATTTTGTTTGTATTTCCTGGATAATTTTACAATTTTCTGATAAATTCTAGGATATTCTCTTTACAAATAGCCGATTATTTATATTTTCCTTATGTTCACACATTTTCCATTGGCTAAACTATAGATGTCTAAGAGACATGTGGTTTCTTAAATGTTAAGCCTTTCCCTTTATTACTCCACTGTTGTCATACGAAGCCCCACGTTGATATTAAAGCTTTGCCATGAAGGAGCTGTACAGTAGATGTAACAGTATCAACAGAATGTGGCCTGTGAGGGACGTGCTGCTCCATCTCACCCCTATTCATCCCACATGGTCTTGAAACTATTCGGCATCTGCCAGTGCCAGCCTACACCATTTATGTGTTAATTGAGACCTGCACGCCTCTCGTGGTGACACTGGCCCCACTTCACAACGCCCCGATAAATTCCATGTGTGTCTGTTTGTTGGGAGTTCCTACTGTTACAATCCCTCCCTTAAGGCCTTCTGAGAAAAGGTTGTCATCTCATGACAAGCGGAGCAATGTGTTCTGGACAAAGCTGTACCAAAATGACAATACATAAATATAACATACGATCAGTCATTGTGACATTATGTAGGCAGCATAGATAGGGTCAAATATACAGAGAACCTGGACCGTTAAGCTTGAACACAGGGCTGAGTCGACAAACACACACGTGAATCTATTGGCTAATTGGTTAGTTGATTTAACCCACACACTTGTAAAAGCATCACTTTACATCTTTTGTTTACCAGAGTTGTCCTTGTAAGTTTCTCGTCCTTCAGCACAAAAAGGCATTTACAAATAACTAAATTACTTGATCAAGTTTTGACAATCAATATACCAATGTAGTAATGTATCCGGTAATGTCAGCAAACGAGTCCAAGTTGTGGCTCCATTAATGTAAGATGTGCTTAATTTACTTTTTTTAAACTCAATTTTAAGAGATAAAACACTTCATGTGCAGGTTGGATCCGGTGCACATAACGTTTCATATAAAAATGCATGTGCTCGGTGGCTTGAACTCGACTGGGCTACATACGCCCCTTTGTGCGTGAGGCACGTTATCATGCGTGGGGCCAGTTCTCTCCATGAAGCCCCCATATGAGAGCACACCATAGCGTTTTAATTACAAGCCCTCTGTAATAGCAGCGATCCCCACTGCTTAACCATCGACGGCGACGTTGCTGGGATTGCAACGTATTCAGCAAAATTAAATCAAGCATCATCGCTCCCCTCTGGAGGCACTCGAGCTGGAAAGTGGGTTAGGCGGTCACGTCTGTGGTTACACTCCGCTTCCTCGCTAGCGGGCAGACCGGGCTAGCCCTTCCCCGCCTCACAAGCAGCAGTGTGGGTCCCCAAACAATAAGCGCCTGCCATTAACTTCGTGCCGCACAGAGAACAATCCGCTCCACTGCGCCATTCGTGTGCTCTGTCAAGACGCCGCCCGGTTTGACTGATCGTGCGGGTTACTTGCCTAATTGTCCCTCGCTGATCGTCAGCACGATTTGATCCATGAGGAGCGAGCGGAACTCTACGTCCTCGTCGGCGCAGTGCTCCTTCAGAGCCCGGAGGATCTGGACCTGAGGGTATTCCTGGCTGATGCGGCGGTCGGTCACGAACCAAACCCGGGAACACATTTTTTTTTGTTTTGGGATGCGTGGAGAAAGTTTTAAAAAAATTTAAAAAAATACCCCCCAAAAAATCTGGCCGAAAAACAGCCAGTTGTAGCTGTGTCGAGGCGGCAGGTGTGTGTGTGTGTGTGGTGATCCCGGCTCACACAATGGAGAGCTCGGCGGCTAGCAGCACGAGCGGGTTGTGGTGTGGCTAAAAACAGGACCACGGGCTCGACCGTCGTCTGGACCGATCCGGCTAGGACTGTTCACTATCACCTTCGGGCGCCTTCATCTGCAGCCTCGTCGCGCTTTTCTCCACGGCGCTGCAGTTAGCTGAACCCGGACGGCGCTAATTCGACACGAGCGAAGCCGAGAATAACGGTCTGTTTACCCGCAGGAGCGCGTCTGTTTCCTGCCGTCGTCCAGCTCTCGGCACTACTTGCCCGCCGGGGCGAACAAAGCCAAAGCCGTGCCGCTTTATATTGTCCCTCGTTCCGACTCAAAACTACCAAGGAAGTTTTTCCCGCGATCGCAGCGGTGTGGCGTTGCAAACCGCAGACTCGTCGGTTTAGTACACAATAAGCTAGCCGACAACGACGACCCTCTCTCCTTCGGTTGTCTGCTGTCCACGAGTTTTGGTGCTGAAACGTGCACGAGCTTCGTTTACAACTCCGCTTATCTGCGTGCCCGTGCACAACATACGGGGCCTGCCCCAAAATAAAAGTTTTGGACTGGCGCGGACCAATCGCAAATAGGAAGTGGACCCATTGTCCACACGGCACGCTGAAGATGTGGGCGGTGCGCGAGCGTCCTAACCAATAAGGACGGGACCCGAGGAGGGGGCGGGCCGTGTGGAGGGCGCGGAGAGCTGCGTGGAGTCAGCGCGTTCTAGTCTGCAGTGCGCACGAGACTGCGCACATCCGAACCGGTTCAGACCAGATGGTGCGAGGAGGTTTGGCGAATACCGACGGCGCTGTCTCCATGCCAAAGTGGCAGGAAATGAGACAAGGTCGCAAACCAAAGCCTCTGCCTATCTTCCTTTTGTTTCCCGTCAGGTCTGCCTCAGATCCCAGAGACCGGGAGGCGTTTCCTCCGCCGACATCTAACTAGTGTTTGGCCTGGCTGCTGTCTCGCAGCGGGACCCAGGGAGAGCCGGGTAGAGGGAAAACACTCCATGTGATAATGTGCGAAATTATGCGAGTGACCCACTTCCTCCCTCTGTCCCTGTGCCAGAGAGAGGAGGGAGGGGGGTAACTCCAGTCAGACGTAAACACACAGGCATGTTACACATATTCTTAGATTCAGTGGGACTTCCCAAGTGTATCATCTCCTATGTCCATCACGATTGACGTCCACGAATCCTCCTAGAAAGAAACTCTTTTAAGGCCTTAAGTTTTCTTCAAAGTTGTCCAGTGTTTTATAGTTTGTACATATTGCAAAGGGGAATAGCTAATTTGGCATAAAGTTAATGGTGCTAATTTATATATATATATATATATATATATATATATATATATATATATATATATATATATATATATATATATATATATATATATATAAGAATATATATATATATATATATATATATATATATATATATATAAGAATATATATATATATATATATATATATATATATATATATATATATATATATGTGTGTGTGTGTGTGTGTGTGTGTGTGTGTGTGTGTGTGTGTGTGTGTGTGTGTGTGACCACTGTGTTACATATGTATATTCATATCTTGTTGATACATCATTCATTTAGCTCTGCTGTTACAAGGACCGATGCAGGAAAACATTCCTTGCCGCTGCTAAAAAACTTTATAATAAAAATAAGTCACCTCTGGCCAGATCCTCTGTCAATAGGCCGAGCACCGCTTTTGATGTTTGGCTAGCTAGTCAGTATACATACTTATATTTCTCTCTACATACTTATATACATTTCATATACACTGCACATACTTTACATTTTGCACTTTCATGATTTATTTGCAAATTGAATTTAAATTGAATATGATTTTCTTGTCTGACGTGTTGTATATATTGACTATTTTTAAAACCCATTATTTTTGTGTCTTCCATGTAATTTTGCTTTCTGCTGCCACAAACCGATTTCTCCTGAATAAATTATCTATCTATCTATCTATCTATCTATCTATCTATCTATCTATCTATCTATCTATCTATCTATCTATCTATCTATCTATCTATCTATCTATCTATCTATCCATTCATCTATTTATCTATCTTTCCATCTATCATGTTGGTATTTGCCATGTTTCAAAAACCTATGTTGCTGAGTGCATCATATTTTATTAAAATAAAGGAAAATGTGATCATCAAAAGTAGGCATGCAGCTTTATTTTAATTAATTCCATGTGAGTTCCCGTCTGTTCCAAAAGGATTCTCTCTGGAACCCTGTTGAGAAAACAGAGCCGACCGAACCTGTTCCATTAACAGCCATTTATAGGACACAAACGTCAAAACAGGAGCAAATTATTGAAGCAAACATGCAGAAGCAAACTTATTGTTTTTGCATCCTTTCGGATAATTGCTTCGGCAGATGCGGCTGTTGCGCATGCGCAGTACGCGCCTCTTTCTCGTGACGAGCTGGGCGTATTCTCGCGAGGCTGCGTCATGCTTCCTCTTCATCCAGTATGATACATACAAATGAAAAGTACTTTATTAATCCCCAAGGATAATTTTTTTTGCCGTAGTAGCAGCATCCCACACTTACAGACATCAATGAAATAAACTAAACTAAACCCACAAAATAAAATAATTAAAAAATAAAATAAACTAAATAAGAATATATATATATATATATATATATATATATATATATATATATATATATATATATATATATATATATATATATATATATATAAATTAAATTAAATGTAAACAGAGTGCAAATGTGCAAAATATGTAAAATATATGTAACATATACTCATATATACATGAGTGCAAGATATATATGTGTACAGTGAGAATTAGTCCACGGATGTGGCCTGGGGAGATTTATTTAACAGTCGTATTGCTGTGGGAAGGAATGATTTTCTGTAGTATAATTACATAAAGAATACACAAAATACATAAAGAATACACAATATACATAAAGAAATGACTTAAGTAGTTAATTTGTCTACTTGAGGCATTTACTCATTCAGAAGTCACGGAAAGCCTAAAGCCTTTAGTAAATTTGTCTTGATAACGTGTTGCACCCTTCAGGTTCCTTCTTGAGACGTTGCATATCCGTTTTGGGGGCGGTACCTCACGCATGCCTTGCCCACCAACACATGCAACGTCTGAGAGTCAACAGGATCAAACCGGGCAGATCCAGTCGTGCTGCCTAATTAACACAACGTAATGGTAAGACGTCGAATCAGACACATTCCTCCTGATTAACGCCACGTAGTCAACAAGCTACAGACGGGGTTCTGTCGTAAAGTCAACCTCCTGTCCTATAATTACAACATATACATAAACCTTAACATTGAATGTGTTTCCTAAACATAAAAAAACATGTTTTACGTGTATCATGACAAAATACGGTGCATGCATACTTGACCCACACAAGAACATAAAATATGAGTCGCATTATTAAGCTATATAATATAAACATGTTTGGATGTAGTCAACTCAGAAGATTCAGTTTCTTTTACAATTTTGTCGAGACAGTTTAAACCTTGTTGCATTTGGCAAGGAGGCTGTTCACAGTTTACAGTGTTCACACAAAATACAGATACTGTTAAAGCTGATTCTGATTCTGAGGTACGTGCAGATTAAAATAACCACATTTAACTATTTTGTCCAACTACGGCAACACATTCATTTTGAGCCTGGGGTGTCCTCTGGTGGTGGATTACAAATTACAACCTTTTAGATTACTATAGATACTTGTATGTTTGGATTTTCTTAGACTTTCAAAGAAATGAGAGAAAATTAATTAACATACATGGGTTTTAGAGTTACAAGTTTACAATCTCTATCAGACAAAAACAGGTTTTACAACGATGCAACATTATTCAGCATAGTGCAACTATACACATTGTAAGCGCTAGTGCTTATTAGCGGTATGGCCATATAAGAAAGGCTGAACACTTAACAGTCAGATAAGATATGGGAAAGATGTGTCAGCCATGTTGGGTATAGTGGCAGAGGGAGTCTGTACATAATCTTGCAAAACCTTATTCATTGGCTATTTTTATATTTTTGACATGATGCTGTGTAGGAAATATTGTGTACTCACCAGCCCAAAAATATAATAAAAATAAAAATAATATAATACGGTGCTGATAATATAGGAATAGGTGTTTTCAGTTACAACAACAACATTTAGTTACAACAATAACAGTACACAATATTTTTGAGAGTATCAGTTAATGATTGTATCACATTAATGTTTTGATCATAACATGTACATTTTTTCTATCTTGAGCAAAAAGCTAGTTGTATAAGCCTCTTATGCAATATCAATAGCGTATAAAGGTTTTTGGCTGCATGTAAAAACGTGCTAATTAGAGACTGCAGGCTGTTTAATGTACACAACGTTTACATGTACAAGCAAGCCACACCCCTTAAAACTCACACTTAGTTTCAAAAATATTTGCCAAAGCTTTTTTTTTCTTTTTTGAATAAAAAAGCTGTTATTTTGCAACTAAGAACCTACTGTGTGGGATAAAAGTTATTACCCATCAAATCTTCCCTTTTTTCAGTTTGTGACATGAAATTATAAATAACACACAACAGCTTGTAGATGTAGATCAGGGTAACATTCATGCTATATTTGCTGACTATCATATAGTCTAATTTGTCATAACATGGGGAGTCTATGCTTCATAAACAGCTAAACAAGGATTAGCATTACAGCTACTATAGCATATATGTTCATGCTAATTATGACCATGTAGAAAAGAAAGTCTGAACATTCACAATAGTCGTAACAACAATTCATGTTCAAACATCTCCCAAGACAAACCATGAAATTTGAAATCCCTCTGGCTAGCTGACTACTGGTTTGGCCGGCTAACGTGTACTTATCTCTCCTCCAAGGGCCGAACTGAAACTCCAGCGTGAACCTTAAGCTGAGGGGTTGTAAAGGCATTTTCAGTTTAAGGATTGCATTCCGCCAAACTTCCAGAAATACTTTGGGTCCAAGACCTCAACTTTTTTTTGGTTTAGATTGTTAACATAGCAACTACTGCTAGCATAAAGCCAATCTTTGAACCACACCTGGTGAACAACTCAAACCACTTAAACAGGTGGTCAGTGACCAAAAGAGCCTTATTGATCACATGATGGTGAAATTCCACTTAAGTTCCCAATGTGGAAACAGTATGGCTTGTAAACACTCCCTGATGTTGTACAGTAATGCAGTGTTGTACAGTAGCCTACTGCAGTGTATGCTTATGCTGAATTGCTAATCCACACGACGATTCAAAGGATGTGCATATTACAAGAGATTGCTTTATCTTGGTAAAGACGACGTGGTCAAACTGCCGTTTCCACTTGGATTTTGAATCTGAAAGTATCTTCCAGCTCTAGAGTTATTCTAGTCTGTATGTGTAAATGTAATGTGGTTTAATTTAATTGTAGATCCAAAAGCTGCACGTAATGCTCGGTGGGCATCTCTCTATGCACCTCAAGGCCGCAGCCACAGAGCATGATTAGCAGACAAGCTTTTTCCTTGTGATAGAAATCAATGTTATTTCTATCACGGGGAAAAAGCGAGTTGTATAAGCCTCTTATGCAATATCAATAGCATGTAAAAGTGATTGGTTGCATGTAAAACTGTGGTTATGAGAGACTGAAGGCTGTTTAATGTACACAACATGTACATGTGCAATTAAGCCCCAGCCCTTAAAACTCACAATAGTTTCACAAATATTTCCAATCCAATTTAAAAAAAATAAGATGTTCTTTTGCAACTAGAACTTACTGTGTGAGATAAAATATATTACCCATCAAATATTCTCTTTTTTCAGTGAATGGCATAAACTTAGAAATAACAGATGATCATAGCCTAATTTATCATGAAATGGGAACTCTATGCTTCATAAACAGCCAAACTAGGATTAGCATTACAGTTACTATAGCATATATGTTTATGCTGATTTACATTTACTCAGGATTACTAAGCCTGCCTTAACATTTCATCTTCCCACCAGACAAAAACAATGGATTTATTGCTTTTTTGAAAATCCTGTAACAAAAATGTACCATTGCAAGCACCTCCAACATCCAGAAGAGTGCAGCACTTAGTTGTTTCTGAGCCAGCACTGATAAAGTAAAACAGGATCACGTGACCAAGTTCGCAGACATAAGCACATAATTGGCTGACTAATAGTAGTGGTGTTAAATGACAGGGGAAGACATTACAGGAATGTTGATCAGAAATGTAATTGTAGTTGTTTTGATAGATGAACACTGGTGTTTGCATAAAACTTAAAGATCACATTCAGACATTAAAAAAAAAAAAACATTCCAAAAAAAGTTAAATTACTTTAATAAAACATTTACAAAATGCTTTCAACTCCTTCTCCCTCATTAAAAAAGCCACAATACCTATTTTCATTTGTTGGGGGAAAAAAAGGGGGTTTTACTCCCCTGTATGTCACCCCGGAGGGTTCAGGTATCACAATATGTGTGTCAATGACATGCTGCACCACCAATGGTGGTTTCTTAACCAGTTGTAATCATAGTTGCTATGAAGTCTGATTTAAGGTAAACACAAATCTCCCCCCTTTTAGCAGATATATGTGAAAACAGCCCTGCAGCAGTCCACCAGTGATCATGTGTCATTCTCCATATTGAAGGTCAAACATCAAAGTGAAGTATAGCAATACGCAAAACTGCTATTATTTGCAAGTCAGGCAGAATATTACCTATTTTTAATTTCCTAATTTTGTCAGATTTGAACCAGTATTAATCAGTCTTTAATACATTTATTTTTGCACTTCTCAACCAAAAGGCAGTTCAGAGTGCTTCTCACTTGACATAAAATGGAATTTTTTACAACTATGTCTGGACACTGAATTGTTTTATTGAGTGAATTATTTCACCTATCCTCTCAGGCTGATGGTGGGATTATAGAGTTAGCTGTATGCTAGCGCCACAGCAAACAGCTATGGAGCTAAGAGTTAGGGGGGTTTGTACACTTGCATAGCAAATTGTAATCTGAAGCCTGTCTCCATAGATTGAAACCTGAAACTACAAATGCATATATATCTACTGAGCATAGCCAACATGTTGTAGGGTGAGATGAGAAGCTGTAGCAGATAAAGCTTTTGTTCATATTTAGTTTTGACGCACGTATATATTTGGTGGTTGAAAATTGTATTCAATGCTGACCTCTGTGATTTTTAGACACAGATTTCACTCAAAAATATTTGGATCCAATAGTTACACGCAAAGCATGCAACTGATTTACAGCAACAGTCGTCTGTGCGTCATGGCTGCATGATTATCAAAACTCACGCTCATCTTTTAGCATTATATGTCTTCAGGGTTTCAAATCCATATTTTAATATACAATGTTGCATGTATTCAACAAATTACCAGCATGCACCATAAGACCCACTTTATTTATAATATTATAACAGAACAGTATAATAGTATACACAGACATAAATAATGGCCCCTCCAGTATAATATAGGCGCCACTATCTTTGCACTTTTTGCAGTGTGTACATTGAATGTGCATTCCCTCTGTACAATAACTCTGGATATCACACACTGTTTCAAAAAATGTTTCACCCTTATAGCAAAACAGTCAAAATGACTTTCGTGCTCTCATAATTTGTCATACTTCCAATGATTATAACGATTAGAGTGCATCAGATGATGGCGATGACTTAAAACATAAAGTGGTATTAAATAATGGCATGATGTTGTTATTATTAAGTTATTATCTGTAAGGCTTATATACTATCCATGGGTGATGTCAGTGTGTGTGCGTGTGTCTATGTGTGTCTTGGTAGGATCTCATTAATACTGAATTTGGGAACTAGTTAAATGGATGTGATTTCATTTCCCCCCATTGTGGTGCATGAATTTATCTTCAACGTGCTCCGGCTGGCGTTGGAAGTAGTTCCGGTGGTTCAGCAGCCGAGCGGAGCACACAGACAGAGACCCGGGATCTTCGTGGCTGTTGAGCGCAAACGCGAATTGCGGGTCGAGTCCGCCCGACATGACTGTCGACTGACCACAGCAGCGGTCAGCGTGACGCCCGCAGAGCGCCGTGCGTGCAGCCCGAGTGACAGCGCCTCGGCACCGCTGGAGCTTTTTGTCTTCGAAGGGGGGTTTTCAACTGCAGACGAGACGTCTGGAGCTTCTGAACCCAGAGTACAACAAAAAGAAATTACCCCCAAATTGAGCCGGTTCACGTTCACCTTACACGACGGTGAGTAGTCTGCGCGGAGGAACGTTTTGAATGTCAGTCGGTATGGTTTGTGACACTGTAACGATTTACCGGGCAGCTTCTCGGTGCTTTTACTCCACGGCAGGCAGGGCTCGATGTGACAAGTTCGCTGCCTGTCACGGCGTGCATGCGGAGACCGTGTAGCATTCGTCTGTATCCCGAATGTCCGTCAGACTAAAGTCAACTTATTTGAAGTTAGACAGCGGGGCTGTCGGGTAACGCGGCTGCGAAGGAAGTGGCGTTTAATGAGGAGCAGTTATCCAACACTTTTGAAGTGATACCGATGGAAGCTCGCCTCTCGACAGAGCAGCAGACCAGGCTCCAGGAGACGGTCCCTGCGAGGAGCAACGCACTTGTATGGGCAGGAACATTATTTTCATTTGATTAGCGAATCCACTCCAAAAGTTGAAAGACTCGATGGGTGTAAGGGAAAGTAGTAAGAGAAGACAACTCACTTGATTCACGCCCATTCAACTTTGTTTTACCGCTTACAATATTCTACGTGATGCTTTGTGAATGTAGAGTCGTTTGCAGTATTATGTGTGGTGGATGTATAGTATGTTATTCATAGATTATTATTCCTGCATGCATCATATCGTGTTTTCTGGTTATAAATAATGTAATACAGTATTAGGACTTGAATTGAATTGCCAAGTCAAATTTACACCATTGATAATGATTTTAGTGTTGTGTTGAAAGTTAATTCACAGAATTGACATTAGTGTGTGCTTTATATTGCATTCAGATAGCACAACATGGCTCATCTTTGAGTGCAAATATTTTTTGTGTACTTGGTACAGACTGTAGAAACTGCAATTTGCAATGACTGCCCTTGAGTGCCTGTTTTTTAACAGTGCATGCAGGGCACTTTTTATTTGCCCTTTACCAATATTAAGGGGATTTTATTGACAGTGCAGTTATACTCCCAATAAATGGATTTATTTTCCAAAGGCCGCCTCAAATGGACATGTATAGTCTCTTTCCTTAAAGAGACGACTCCTTCACCTGAACATGAATGGTGACCAGGAGCCATTATCTTTCATCATGCTGCAGTTGGCCAGCCAGCACTATACAAAAATACACAGACAAGGGAACAACGTGTGTGTGTGTGTGTGTGTGTGTGTGTGTGTGTGTGTGTGTGTGTGTGTGTGTGTGTGTTTGTGTGTGTGGTGGCAAACAGACTGAGAAAACGTTTGAGAGAGTACACTGTTCCTGATTTGGATGCGCTTTTAATTCCTATCAAGATGAGAGCTGTCTGAACAGATTTCTCTCATCATTATTTGCTCTGAGATTTACTTGCGCTTGTAAATGGTGTTGATTGAGGGTAATTTGGCTTTTTAATTGCCAAACAGCTGCCACACTCACTGCTGATTGCCATTGTAGACTTTTTCACTAGATCACTCATAGGCTCCTAAATGCCTCATTAAAACGTTATGCAGAATCGCATGAAACGTGAAGAGAAGGAACCCTCGTAATGTTTTGCTGATTTCTGTTTTATCGTCAGAAAGGTCGTTGTTATTATTGTCAATGTCAGCAAATGCACTGCTAAGAAAAGGGTGTATTTGTGAATTTAAAAAATTGAATCAAGGGCTATTCGTGGATAAACTACACACATTTGCATTTCTTTGATCAACATTAACTCCATATGCCAGTGTAACTGTAACCAATGTTAGTTTGGCATAGACGAGCAAGACTCAGAATATTTATTCCATTCTCTGCAGAAGACAATATCACACACACATTTATTTCTTCATGTCTGTTGCACATCTGGATCATCAATGGAAGCATCACTTTGAGGACTTTTTTGTCTTTGTGATGTCTCAAGCAACGCAATAATACTACATTACTTTAACACACAGCTTTGACAATGTGTTCCTTATGTCATACAATTATTAACAAACTGACTCTCTCAATAAGAGTAAAGTTAAAACGTAAAGAAATAGAAAATCCAGTGTAATAAGATGCATGTGGAGTTAATCCACTTAACATAGGCGATGACATAATGACACAAAGAATGTACCTGTAGGAACACACAATCTGT
This sequence comes from Clinocottus analis, assembly GCF_023055335.1. Lineage (NCBI taxonomy): Eukaryota > Metazoa > Chordata > Actinopteri > Perciformes > Cottidae > Clinocottus > Clinocottus analis. The sequence goes on along the minus strand of NW_027176153.1, from coordinate 13,717,309 downwards.
CTTTCATTCTCCAGTTCAGTCACTCGACATCTAGACTTATATTTATGAAATAACAAGGAGATGAACACAAAAATCTCTGTGAGTCCAGTATAAAAAGGCGAACTGGCAGGAATGAGGCTCAGCGAACATTGAAGGTGAAATGGAAGCATCTACAAAAAAAATTACAGCTGTCACAATCATCTACTACAGTATAGTGACATATTAATGATAACAATATGCATTACAACTTGATTAGTGTACAAAACAACAGTAAAATAGCACAAATTACCCATGATGCAAAGCAGCACTGTGAGGGTTGTTACAGGAACGCGGCAGGTACATCTCATTAACAGCATTGTGACTTATTTAGCACAGCAAACATGGGAAATAAAGAGAGCCTACAGGCCGCTCAACCAGATGAAATTCACAGATTCGAAACAGCATATGTAATTATACATAACATTCTCATCAACAAAATCCAATTGGGAACTAATAAGTGAAGGACATTTGATCCCAGTTACACTGGCTGCGATACAAGTAAAAAAAACCTTAATCGTGGCTGTCAATTTTTTGTTGCGTTCCTGCATATTCATTATTACTTGTAATGTATTCTTTATGTGTGACTTCATTCGTAATATTGGGCAGCCAGTTATTCTTCTCAGTGTCGGCCACAAATTTTATATATATATATATATATATATATATATATATATATATATATATATATATATATATATACATATGGTATGTAAACACGCATATACATAAATTCGATCCCAGCATATCCTGATGTCTGTTTTTCTATTGAAAAGTCAGCCGGCTATAGTGTTAGCCTGTATCATTCATTCAGTCTTTAAAAATAATTATGTATACAGGTTAGTAGCTTTGGCGGGCTCTGTGGAAAAAGTTTGTCTGTAAAGAGATTATAGGCTCACCTCTTCATACCGCAGCCATTAAACAAAATCTGTGTCTAACCTTGGGAGCAAGATCTGTTTATTTAAGGTTTTACTAATGCTTGAAAAAAAAACACCCACTCTCTTTGTTGTATGGATTGATGGCTGCAAGCATCTTCGTTTTCTGCTGTCTATCAGGAACACCTTCACCAAAGCAGTCGTTGATAAACTGCCATGCTGGAAGATTTTTTGGCCACAGCTATTAAAAAAGATGAGGAAGAGGCCTCATTTGCTTCACCTCAAAGCCCTCTAATCTTCTTCTCTAATTATCAGGCCACTACAACATTACCAGGTCAACAGGTCATTTTAATTACCTCTGGTCACATCAATAATCAGCTGTTTAAATGATCATTCAGACAAAGTGATGATTGAAATGACCAGATACTAGACGTAATTACGCGACCCCTGCAAGTGAGTGGATATGATACTCTTCATCCCCAATCAGCTGTTCCCTAGTTGTGGATTTACCTACACACTGTACCATAGCAAACTCTTCTATCTGCAGGCTGGGAAGGCGGAAAAAATAAAATTGACAACGCATTACAGCAGACTTACTCTCTTTTTAAGTACCTTGAAGTTCTCTGAGTGCTCCCAGTCAGTGTGATTTTTGTCTTGTCCCCAGTAAAGTACACATAATTTGGATTCAAATGCAGCAAATCCTTTTATCTTGTCAAAATCCTCTTTGATTCGGTTCAGAAAGCGTTGCTGTGATTTGAAAGAGAAAGATGTAAAAGATAAGATGGGGGGTGATCACTTTTAAAGGGCTGTCATTTGGATTGAACTCAGCAGTGGTGCTGCCAGCAACAAGAGTTCAGTGCAAAGCTTCCATTGTTAAACCTCATGTAAAGCCTGTGTCTTACACAAGCTGAGAGTGTTGCTGCACTCTCCTGGTAACGTTTTAATGAGTAGCAATTGTTAGCCAATTTGCATGTAAAACAATGTAATTATAAACAAGCATCAAAAAGCTGTAATACTTCTAAAAAATGTAAATTACTCTCCATTATAAAGCGCAACAAAACCTAAGCCATGCCTCTGAGCCAGGGCCTCTAGGTTTTGGATGCTCGCTTCCATTATTAATGCTATTCACAAGCCAAACTTTTTAGGTTGGGCGCTTTAATCTATTTTTGCTGTAAATTAATGAATTTTTAAAGAGGACTAGTCCTCGCTGAATAAGGCTTGATGTGAAAATGTAGTTTGAGTCGTGGTGATGCAGTGCTATAGCCTCCTTTTACTGTGCAAAGCATGAGTTCACAAACAGCATCCCACCCCTCTCTTGGGACCTTTCGTTGGGGGAGTTTGCCTGAAATGCTGCACTCCTATGTTTTATTTATGACAAAATATGCCTTTTTAACTTTGCCGTTGTCAGAATCTGGAATTGTGATAGCTTTTTCCTTGTCGGCAGCGGTAAGTCTTCAGGGTCGCTAACTCCCTCTACCTTGGCAGATGTTTTCAGGTGTTGTGTTATGTGTGGGCTTAGTGACTTCAATATTTTATTCTATGCTTCGGGGATTCAGTGGAACCTACTGATTTTCTTGCCTTCTTTCAGACCGTGTAAAACTTTTGCTAATCACTAGGCTCAGTTTCATTTGACATACAACTCCATTGCCTTGGGCCAGTGATCAGCAACCATTGATGAAGCTGCTGTTCTGTCACTGATCAATTTGTCGTCCTTTCCCTGAATGAGACCGACTTAAATGTAATTTTTTCTTTTTAAGAATTTGTTTGCCTGACCACTCGCTTTGAGGAGTAAGGTCACAGAACTGGATCTGAGTTTGAAACGGTGCATTACATTGATGCCTCTCCAGGTCTCCTTTGAGAATAAGTAGACAGTATCAAACGATAATTGCTTAACCCAGCTCCATTGAGCGATGAGCAAGCAGCCACCATAAGGGCAGCTGATTTGCCTTGATATCTTATAATTAAACCTTTTCAGGGGTATGTTTTCTGGCACTGAAGCAGAAAGTAATTAAGACGTTCAATACTGCTTTTTGGACCTTTTCCTTCTTCCTTTGAATGGCCCACCCTTCTAGACACGACATCGCTCAGTATGCTTACAGACTTTCTTTTGACACATTAGCCTTACCGTTGCCAAGGCAGTCCTTCCCAGAAACCCCCTCTGCTTTGCGCTCTCCGGGTGGGTATTTTGTCATTACTTCATTTTCCTCTGAAAATATTTTGATGCCTCTTTCTCTTGGCTCCCTCCCCCCTTCTCTAACCCATCCCCCGTCACTCCATTCAAAGTTCTCTATTAAAATGCAGAACTGTAAAGCCTCTCTCAGTCTAAAAGCCTGCTAGCAGCGGGGGACTGTTAGCTGTTAGTGATGCATACAGCTGAGTGAGTGCATCACAGCTACAAAGTCTAATGGGTGAATACATTCAATCACACACAGACCCTCAACTCTTTTAAAGGGACAATGTTCCCAGTCATGAAAGCCCCATCCGCAGTGCAGAGAGTGATGTATTTAAATTCTTTGGAGGAGAAAGATTTCTTGTTCATCAACATCCAAATCCTTGCTCTTCTTTTTTTACTTTTATTAATGCTTGTAATCTCTTCTGGAAGTGCAAAATAATGTATCACAACTTTCAAGTTGCCAAAGAAATTAAAATCTGAGATGCTACATATTCTCCTTCTTCTAATGTTAGCCAAATGACTATCTCTGAAATTGTATGCATCTATGCACATTCATACTACAAGCATTCAAACTATTTAATCAAACACTCCTACTTCTGTATGATCAGCTGCCAGGATATCCCCTCTTCACTCCCTTTATTTTGTCTTCAACTTCAGCTCTTTGAAATCTGCCTGCTTGGTAAAGTTTTTGATGTGTCCTGATCAATAATACGGAGTTGTACCTTGTGGGGATTTGTCCATTACTGTGCTGGAATTGTGTCATTCGAGTTACTCTGTGAGCTCTTAATCATTGTATTACAATTAGTTCTCTACCACACTGCAGCCATGAGAATCACTTTTTAGGGACAATTTTCTAAACTGTCATGAAATTTACTTTAGATTATTCTGTTCAGTTTTGTTTCTCAACATGCAATCAATTACATATCTATGAATGGAAACCTATTTTTCATTAGTAATGATAACGTAATATTAGTAGAGTGTTGAAATTGACACTTGCATTTAATAAAAAAGGAGAATTACCTCAAAGGCACTTGATAAGTATACGTGCAGTATACTGGTAAGTTTGCATGGATGTACCTAGTCCAAACTTTGGGGCTGAAAACAAAATTTCACCTGAAGGAACATCATCAAAGACCAAATTAGATGGGAGGGTTTCCTCTCTCACATAATGCTGTTTCAGAACGCTCAGAGAATCATGAACATGAGAGGAGAGTTTAGAACTCAGCATCTTTGCATACAGTACAATGCTTTTCTTTAGAAAACTGATAGCCCGAAGATAGAAGAGATATACAGTAAGCTGTCTTCTCTGCAGTGATATTTTTTTTTCTCCCCTGATACCACGTGGGCCTGCGAGGCTGATGTGAAACGACAGATAGCAGAAACAAAAGGCACAGTACTGTGGTTAGCCCAGTCACTGTGGGACCAGTTGACTGAGTCGACTAGGTAATTGGTTGCGTCTACCCGCCCAGCAGGGCCCCTCTCCCCAGAAGCCAAGTCATGCCCTTCCTCTTCTCTCTCTCCGCTCTCTTCTATTACTCATCATCCCATCGCCTCACCAGGCTAGCGGTGCGAAGCTACACCGTGCCGCCATGCAGCCAGCCCACGCTCCCAAACTTCTCGACAACAACAGCCACGGCAGCACAGCAGGTCAGGGCTTGTGGCAGGCTGATTTGCAACTTGAGCCTCCTTTTAATGAGGGGAAAATAAGTACTTGTTGTTATGTGTCTTGTGTGTCACAACCCCCATCCCCACCTACCCGCCACCACTACTACTCGCAATGCTACCTTCCCTTCAGCGAGAAAAAAAAGGTGCACTAATTAAGATGGCTTCCTGGGATTTGGAAGAAGGGGGTTGGCTATGACTTCTCCCACTGTAGCGGAGCCTTGAGGAGGAGATGGGGGTGGTGTTGTGAATGAGGCCTCATCGGGCATATCTCTTCTCTCTGTTCCTCTTTCCTTCCCGTAGTCCCACTGCTTGGCTTGTTTGGCTTGATGAGTCTGCGGCTTTTTTTTTTTTTTTTTTACTCGTAATTAAGCAAGGTTTTTTGCGGGAGCTGAGCACTTCCCTTCCTCTTCTTCATCCTGCTGTACTGGGCTCTCCAGGGGGATTGAGAAAGAGAGACAGGGGTTTGTGTTGCTGGTAGGCAGGCTGCTTGAAGTTCTCCCACCTTGATTATATACACTGAGCATGAATGGAAAGTGTGTGGGCCAATATGCTCTTTGTTGTTCAAGGACATGCGAAGGTTACTGCATGGGATGGTTTAGATGTAGATTTTTGTATCCTTAGGAGGCTGAATACAGTCAGCCATTGTTAACTATTCACTGGAATTGGCCAACTCTGAATCCATCTCTTTTATAAAACTTATAGGTTTACCTGCATTTCCCAGAATGCACGATGTTTATCTTCTAAAAAGCAAACACTGATTGTAAAATCAAAGTGTTGTCTGAATGCAACATTTTTGCTCCAGTGATGAGTAACAGTTACATGACATTCTCCATCCAGTAGTGACACATTTATGAATGTTCTGTGACTGACTGGAGCGCAGAACAATTGGTGAGTAATTTCGCTCTGGTGTCAAATGATCATCATTTGTCAAAATCGTGTTAAAAGTATTTTCAAACGCCCCCACAATCAAAAAAAGAAAGTTCTCTGCTCACACTGGACACATTTTTTACTTCAGCGCTGCTCTAAAAATAGCTACAAAGTTAAAATGTTGGGACTTCTCGAGTTCTTTCATTGTTTGTGTCTATCTGAACAGGATCAGAAATGCTGGGGGAGTAGTGGGGAAGGAGGAGGCAGGGGGACGGGAGGGGGTTTGACAGGAGAGTGAGGCACGTCGAGAGTCGGGGAATGGGAACACGGTGCGGGGGGGCTCCACAGAGAGGGAAAGGGGACGAGCCTTTCGGCTCCTCTAGAGGGTTGGAATTCCTCCCGAGCTGTTCCCCCCCATTTGGCAGGCACTTGTGAAAACAATTCCCCAGCTTTTAGTCACTCTGCAGATCCAATTGCCATTTCCACTTTGGAGCGAACGAGACTGAGAGGCAATCCAGATAGACAGAACACAGAGCACGAAAGAGAGAAGAGTTTTAATCGGACTGGACAGATGCCGAGGCCAGTTGAGCGGTTGTGCGATATTAATATCTTATGAAGGCTGTCTGGCAGTGCAAGCTCACCGTCTTGTGTGGTTTTGTGTTTGTGCGTTGCAGCAGCGGCCATTGCAGTGGTCTAAATGAAGAACTTGTGAGGATGCACGAGGGAAGGACTCTACCTTTCACTTCGGTGACTTCCCCAGATGCTTTGGCCCAAAGAAAGATGGAAAGGAACGGGAAGAGTAAGACTTAACTCATACCTCACCTCCCATACTGCTTTGCTTTTCACAATGTAATTAATGGAATACAACTGTGTGATTAAAGTTTTTCTCCTATCCGCAGTGCACATTGCGGGTCATATTTATGTGCAAGGAGCAAGTGATGAACATGCCAAAATATTTGGTTTTCCATTATACAAAGCAGCACTGTATGTGGAAAATGATGTGCAAGTTAACATCTGCGTGTCTCTGCCAAGTGTGCTTTCTGCTCCTGCTAAAATAGATGAATAGTCGTAGTAAACAAACCTCCTGCTCTTTCAGACTTGAGCCACGGCGGCTGCACAACACCCATTCAGTGAGCCGACAGGAGATCCTCCGTACGCCACGTCGCTGAGCCTCTCACCATTCCCTTTTGACCCCTCTACCTACAAGAGCCATGACCTCTGAGCTGGAGAGTAGCCTGACCTCAATGGACTGGCTCCCCCAGCTCAGCATGAGGGCCGCCATCCAGAAGGCCGATGCGGGCCACCACCACAGCCACCACCACGGACACCACCATCACAGCCACCATCACGGGCACGGGCCTGGCAAGAAAGTTGTCCACCTGGACCCGGGAACAACGCTGGACCAGGAGGAAGCTGCACAGCACAGAGACGGTAAACCGCCCTACAGTTACGCCAGCCTGATCACCTTCGCAATCAACGGCTCGCCGCGCAAACGGATGACGCTCAGTGAAATCTACCAGTGGATCTGTGACAACTTCCCCTACTACCGAGAGGCGGGCAGCGGCTGGAAGGTAAGACCATACCAGAGAGAAAAACCTAACAATATATTATCAAGCTTTTTAGGGTTAAGCTTCTACATCTGGTCTCATGTCTGTGTGTTGACATGTCTGATGCCTCGTGGATCCTGTGGGGAAAAATAATGGAGGAAGGCAGTGGCCTTCCATTCTTTTTGGAATTTAACAACAGTCTTTGAAGCCTTTAAAATACTTTTTTATAATTAGTTTTCAAGAAAGTTTGGTCTCTTTTAAAATAATTATTTTATCTATGTGGTTTTGGTTTTCTTTGTGTCCTATTGCTTCCAATTTGCCAGTTAGAGTCCATATATAAAAATTTGTAACTTTGAAACCTAGTAATTTTGTAATTAAGACCTTCCGTTTTGGAGCAAGTAGCTCAGGAAATATAAGTAGGCGACAAGAATTATTTGTTTTCTTGTGCTCATCTTATTTTCATGTCATAGATACTCAAAGTACTTCTACCTTCCCACACAACAAAAGGTGATTACAGATCTCAATTTCATGTGAAGTTATTTTTAACTTTCAAATGTTGAAAGCTAAACCGAGACGAGCAGATTCTAAAACTGGACTGATCAAGTGCTATCAAACCTCAGCCCCATCGCGAGTGCTTAAACTGCACAAATCTGATCCAGTGGTTTCCTGGAAGAGCACAAGAACCTTTTAGTGAACCAGGAATGATTGACAGATGCGTTTTGTCTCATTCAGACGACATTATTAAATCTTTATGTAAATGCTGCTATGCAAATCCTGGCTAGTATGAACAGAAAGGTGGCAGTGTTATTGGAGAGAAATAAATAGATCCCCACGGTTGTGTCTTGGGGATTCTCTACCTTATTAGTGAAGAAGGGGAAGGATACAGTCCTTTCACTGACACATTGTAAAGGCTGTCTCCAAACTATCAACCAATTCATCTCTCTGAAAGCGGCGACATTTTTCTTCTTCTCTCATTATTTCTCTCTCTTTCACTTTCTATCTTCATCTCCCGAGCACTCCCCCAGCCTCTCTCCTCCTCTCTCTTAGTCATTCACTCCTCTCTTCTCTTCTTCTTTCCCTTTCACAAACCTGTGTTTGTTTGCCGTCTATAATCTTCAACACACCATTCCCTGAGCAGAGATGTATGCCAGACATGGGAGACAAAAAGGTTATGATAGAAGCCAGGTTGTGTTGGCAGAGCTTCTTACCTGCATGTAGGATTCAATCAATTTGATTTCTGTTCGGAGAGAGAGGATATGCGTTATTAAGACCATTCAGGATATCTCTCGCTGCAGCTCAGGACTGCCTTCTCCTGCTAGTTGTACTTGGGCGCCAGGATGTTTTAGTATCCCATAATTACACCTTTTAGATGCATTGATTTGTGTGTATATGTGGCTGCATTCAAGTAGCATCATTAAAACCCTGCATTCATGGCATTGTGGCTATATTCTCACATTTCACAAGACCTGTGCAGAGAGTTTGTTGTTACATACATAACCCAAAGTTGGGTTGCTTTCCTGTTAGGCCAGGTCCATTTAAACAATAAGCAACAGTATTCAGTATTTTATAGACTATGAAACACTCAAAAAAAACAACCTCACTCAGTATGTTCTTTCGGGTTTTGGCTTCTTTCGCGACCAGTGAACCACAGATCTGTGGTGAAAAAAAAGAATTCACAACCACTGACTTGTGCATGAACTGATCTGAAAGAAGTGTAAAGAATCTAATTAAGCAGTACTTCAAGTTAAAGCAAAAGTCACATTTCTGTGTTGGAAGAAGCTGGAAACTTTTGCTTCCTGGATGACCCGACTCAAAACCGTGGGTCTTGTTTTATACCAGGCATGGCCGTCACAGGGAAAGTTACGTAAGTCTGGTTCATTCCAGTTCAGGTGATTGCTGTCAGCTGTACACAGTGGGACACAGACACAGAGATTGTCTGGCTGCCATGTTCAGCAGACATGGTCGGCTCACACGTTGCAAGTACACAGTTGGAAATTCGTGTTTTCTGAACGTGCCGACTCAAGGCGAACACTTGAGCTTCCAGAAAACGGCTCATACGTGGTCCGTTGTGTTTGCCGTCCCTGCCACACATGTGCGCGGACGCACATACACATAAACACAAACACGTACACCCACTGAGAGACTTCCACTCAGGTAGGCAGTGTACGTGTGCAGTCTGCAGATTACACACAAGAAGCACAGCAGGAGAGGAGATGAGGGTGGGGAGAGTTGGAGAAGAGAGAGGAGACTGTCAGAGAGCAGAGGAGAGTTTTACTACCCAGCACACGCACTCCGTCTGCTCTGTATGATAATGTGAGGGGAGCACAGGCACGGCGCAGTTGAAACCAGGACACACACAGACAGACATACAGACACACACACACACACACACACACATGCAGACACACACACACACACACACACGTCGGCTTCCATCCTTAGAAATATCACGATTACGTACACTGGTTGAACACCACAGGCTTACTGCATGTGTTGCGTCTACACAAAGACACACACACTTTCAAATGCTTTTCAAGGTCGTGAGATTTGTGTGTGTTAGCTGGAGATGAATATATCGAGCTCTTTTCATCTGAGGAGTAATGATGAGCACCTCCCTCCAAAGAGGTGGAGGAGATTTAGAATGTGTAACAGAAAAACATGAAATTTGATTGCACACAAATACGTTTGTCGCCATTTGTTTATGGAGCTCGTTGACGCACCCAAAAGCATCTCTGTTTTTAGAGCAAACGAATGGAGCTACTGGAGCAGAATGCAAACAGCGTTGCATCAGGCTGCATCATTCTCGCATTATGTTTTATCACTGGAACAGCATTATGTCCCTCATGTTATCTTCGCCAACCTCTCCCGCTCTCTGTCTGTGTCCTACGCTGTGCGCCGCTCTACTTTCCCATGCTCTCTGCAGCCCCCTCAGCCCTTTCACACCCACGTGTCCCTCCACTTTAGGGTCCCCTTTTACCACATCTCATAGTGAACACGCAGCGGGAGACAGGCGGGGGGGGGTTCTCGTTTTTGTCTTTCATCTTTGTCTCTTATTCATCAGTTTGTCTGAAATGAAATCAGCTTGTGGTGTTTTGATTTTGTTTTATTCCAAGTGCAATCACAAACTCTTAAAAGCTGACCTTCACCACCTGCCCTACAGTATCTTGTGTTTTACATTTTGTTTTTATTAGCTTTCCTTTTACGCAGTCATTTGTCCCCATTTGTTTGACATTTTAAAAACTAAATGATAAATTGATTAAATGAAAAATTATGTAAGATTAATCCGTATTCACGCTGCTTTATTCTATTCAGGCTGAATATAATCATCATGGGTAACGTTAGTTATTCAAAGCTCACCTCACAGTTATATTATTATTGAAATGTGAAGGCCTTGCCGCTATTCACCGCTTGAAAAACACAGTCTGGACCTGTACCTTCACCGAATGGTTTGTTGCAGTCAGTGCTGCTCTCTGACAACCCCCATTGCCTCAGGCTAGCTCCCATGCAGCCAGGCTAATTGCCTGCGAATTAGCAAGGCCTAATGTGACGCTGTAAAGGGCAGCGCTACCGCAGTGGCCTTTGGCCTTTGGCTGAACACCACATGTCACAGACAATCACCTGATATGAATCAGCATCGGGCCATTGTTCTGCCTCCCATCCCCTCCTGCCTGCTCTGTGGGAGATGTGCGACTGAGCTCAGTAGAGCTCAGTGCACAGTGTCAAGTCTACTTACATATGTGGAGGAAGGCTGTTGTCATTGGCTGCTGGGAGTCATCATGTGGATGTAGCTGCGCCGTGGCTCCTGAGTTTGTGTCTTACAAGCACAACTGAACTTTCAACACAGTGCTGTGCTTGTTGTGATTTAGCTTCGAGATAATCTGTGGAAAACACAGTGTGCAGAGTGTGTGTCTGTACATCTCCAAAATATGATGTATACAGTATGTTTAGTTTATTTTTATATATATATATATATATATATATATATATATATATATATATATATATATATATATATATATATATATTGTACACCCAAATGTGTAACACTGCGTGTGCTGTTAATTACATACTAATCACTAATAGCAATTTCAGTATTAAATTCTTAATTAAAAACAAGGAATTTCTCTTGCGATCTCCTCGAGGATTTGGCGCCCATCCAGCACTGAGTTTTCCTCTCTAACCAGCCTGGCCTGTAGCACTCTCCATATGGCTAATAATAGGCTTAAGGCTGCTTTCCGTAGCACTCTGGAATACAACGATTATGCCACAGAATGAGCTTATTCTCTCGTCCCTGGGTTTGTACCCCGCAAAGCTCTCTTGTCAGATCCTAAATAACGTCACTGTGTTTATAAAACAAAAGAGGGAGCTGTAGAAACTGTAGATGTTTGGCAAAGTTAGAAGCTGGGAAAAGGCTAGTTTTACTGGTATCATCAAGTATTTTGACCTAACCAAGTCTGAACCAGTCGATTTAATTTTTAGGTTTTTCAGAAATTAATATAAAGACAATGGAAGTATTGAATAAATGCAAAACCTTGCTTTCAAATACGACAAAATTAAATGGTATAAAGTAACAAAATCAGTTCTTCCTCTGTTTCGCAATTTTTGCTTGATTGTGCTCTGAACACCGTCACCGCGATCAAACACGCACACAGTATTAATGTGTGTACACGTTTACATTAAAAAACACCTAGTTATTTTAAATCTTTCTCTCTGCATATATAGGAAAAAATGACATGCCTCCACCCTGGCACTCTCAGGTTGTTTTGGTACAGATACCTGTCTACACTGAAACAAGTCAAACATGTCTAGAATGGCTTCTCTTCTTCGTCCTCTTTGTTGCCAAACAACACAGATGTGCGTCATAGCCGACAACGGTTCGGCTACTTTACTGAATCTGAAATGAATAAACCTCTAAACTCACAATTTGTTCATATTGTTTGGAGTCTGTAGACGGACAACGAAGCGAACATAAAAGAGATGTGATCGTAAATGTTAACTGTTAAACCAACCTGAATGGCATCGAGACAAGGAGAATGAGGCTGTCAACATTTGCAGAGCAGCAGAGCACAAGCTGGACACCTGTTCTCCTCTTCCTCTCCTTCCTCCTTCCCTACTCACTTGCCTCCTGCTCACTCACCTCACAGTTTAGGATGGTGATTACCAACATGGAGGTCAGGACACCCTACAAGATGGGTACTAATTTTCTTTTTTCTTTTGAACAAGTGGATAGTCATTGCAACTTCCGGCCTCTTGGAACTATTTAAATTAAACAGTCCCAGACCAACACTTAGTTGAACTGCTCATGACACCATTTTTGTTTGTTGTACTCAAGTCATGCTGCAGTATTTATCCTGTCTCCAGAATGGCAAGTGGAAAGAAGTTGTTTGCTTTGATGACATGTTGGAGGTGTGATGGTTTGCAGAAAAGCCAGAGAGGAGGTGAGAGAGCGGGAAGTTGGACACCTAAGTTGCTACCAGGCAGGTGCTCTGTCAGGATACATGTGTTCATGGCACAGCCCTTTGCAGTGATTAAAGCAGGCTGACGGAGGCTCGTTGACGATGGATGAACACACTTGTGATCCTATTTTTTCACTGATGTTGCAACATTGTGAACAACAGATCTCTGTTAAAATCGACAGGTGAGCTAGTTAACATTAGCGGTTAGCAGCCCCCGGAAAGCACAGTCATTTGCAAAATTACAGAGCTAACAGTGAACATGAATCCAGTTGTTTAAAGAAAGTTGTTATTATAATAATATAAGGTAGATGGGAAGTGAGGGAATTTTGACCTCTTTCACTTTTTGTTTTTAACGCACTGGTATTGGATTGATACTCGGTATCTACAAGTTAAGGTATTGGTGTCGGGAAGGAAAAACTGGAAATTTTTGTATATTATTGTTTTGGAGCTTCTTCAGAGATCTCCAGAGACAACAGCAACCCTTCTTCCACCTTGTCTGAGATGTCTTTATGCCAGTCACACACACGCACGCACGCGCGCACACACACACACACACACACACACACACACACACACACACACACACACACACACACACACACACCTCACACGTACACACACTCACTCACTCATGTCCTTTTTCTCCTCCTCTTTCCATCCCACACAAACATATCTGTAAGCAGATACAGGTACACTATTGCAGTATAACATCTGTATACACACTCATATTCACACAGATAAACAGGTGTGACAGGCGTATGCACAGATGCACACACACTTGCCATCATACACACTTGAGCTCAGGTGAGTGCGCAAGCAAAAACTGAACACACACTGTAAATACTCACAGCTGCAAGCACACACACATGCACGCACATACAGCAGTGTACAAACACAACCTGCACAGTCAGTCTCTCACACACACGCACACTCTTCTTGTAGATGACTTGTGTGAAGTACTTCAGTGAGGGAGTGAAGAGGGCGGGGAAGGGTCCATCAAATGGAATGAATATGTATGAGATGGAGTTTGAAGTAAGTGACTTGTATCCAACCCCGCATTCTCACGGAGTGTCTGTCACTCCGTCACCATCAGGATATAATAAGGCATCTGAATGATGCTCAGAACCCAGGAGACTCTCACATCTAAGACACCTGTCCGTATGTGCTCGTACCCCCAGATTCCTTCTTCCAGCCGGCTCCAGCACTTCTTCTTTGTGCTTTTTGCACCCCCTCCTAGCTCCTTCTCCTCTGCCTTACCTTCAAACTTTACCACATTTTACCCTCTCTTTATGCACTGTATGGGTTCAGCTGAAAGTTAATAAAGTCTCCTTCCTCTCTCTTCTCTCAAAATATGCCCTCTTGCTATATCATCCTTCTTTTTCTCTCTTTCTTTCCGTTTCTCTATCTCTTCACAAGGGCTATCTATATCCTTCCACAATACATCCATCTTGAAGGGCAAGAGAAGCGCCTGAATACTGCTGTTTGTATGTGCACGTCAAGCTCCATAGGCCCTCCACAGTTCAATATATCATGGCCAGCAAACGTCTTGCCCTTTGACCTCAGTCTCCTTGCAGGCGCACAGTTGAGCAGGGATTCACACAACCACATATATCCTTTCTGTGTATACTTTCTGTCTCACCTTAAAGACTTACAGCCTTTTTGTCACAGCTTGCCTTTGTCAGCTTTGTCACAAATTTATTTTCAAACAGAAACTTTTTTTCCAGCCTGCAAAACGGCAATGGTACATTTGTTTAAATTATTTTCTTGAGTTTGTATTTGTTTTTAGCTGTAAAATCAAACATTATCATTTAATTGCCATCTTGAGTTTCATATCATTTATTTTTTACATTGTTGACAGTCCTGAATTTGATACCTATGTTTGTGCATTTTACTCATCTGTATTTGTGTTTAATGTCCTGTAAATTCTTAAATAATCTGAAATATGGAATAAATGCACTTTAATGCTAAGAAGGCAAATTTAGTGTATTTTCAGTTTTTACAGCCATTCCATTAGGACAATAACACATGCTCATACTCACTAAATGCCATCCACTGATTTTGTATGTGCATTTTTAATTTAAAAAACATATTAAAAAAACATGGAGCAGGGAAACACCAAAAATAACAGTTGATAAACTTGACTACTAATTAATTAAGTTAAACTCAGCCTGTTTATCTCACTTCTTGTCAACTAATTCACCAAAACATTTCTAACGTTGGCAGTCACTCATAGCTGACATAGCTAGAAGCTGGTGGAGACAAAAACAGGTTTTGAGGGCCTTTTAAGCGTTTGTTTATCACAGATATGTTTTGGGAGTTGTAGATGATCTCACTCCTTCAGGTTTTATGCTCACAGACCAGTACCTTTGACTGTTTTAGCAAATAACCGGATGTCTCCCTAACGCAGCTGCTCAGCTGATGATTCACTAGGACAGTTGGAGAGCTTTAATTATGAGTCACCTCACATTGTCTCTGCAGAAAATCATTTAAATTCAATTATTGTTATATTGCGTAGCCCAAAATCACAAATTTGCCTCAGAGGGATTTACAATCTGTACAGCATACGACATTCACTGTCCCAAGACACGCCCCCACCACCACCACCACCTTTAACAGGGAGAAAAGAAAGGAAGAACCCTGAGGGAGAGCAACAGAGGAGGGATCCCCGTCCCGGGATGGACAGAAGAGCAATAACCTTGATACAAGTTGGGCTGCTCTGTATGTTTCCAGCGCACCCAACTTCACCAACCCGTCATTTCAGTGTAATCAGCCGTGTTTTGTTAAAACGTGAGTGTTAAAGCGTTGCTGCCTCACTTGTGAAGCTTTTCCAGACTGTTTAGTGTAGTTTAGAGGAAATGCCATCTCGTGTTGCCCCTTTCTATTTAACTCAGCTGCCATGACCCAAATCTTCCAAAC
This sequence comes from Clinocottus analis, assembly GCF_023055335.1. Taxonomy (NCBI): domain Eukaryota; kingdom Metazoa; phylum Chordata; class Actinopteri; order Perciformes; family Cottidae; genus Clinocottus; species Clinocottus analis. The sequence goes on along the minus strand of NW_027176153.1, from coordinate 13,701,795 downwards.
CTACCCGCTTATATAACGTCAGCCTTGTCTGTGTGACCTGTTTGATTGGCGTATTCATACACACACACTGTGCGCACACACACGCACACGCAAACAGACACACACACACACATATTTTTACCTCTTCAACCATTTCTGTCAAGCTTCAAACGTGGTGGTCTTTCTTTGATCACACTTCTGAGTGATCCACACACGAAACACGGACACGCACACACACACACACACACACACACACACACACACACACACACACACACACACACACACTGACACTCCATTCCTCTGTCTTTCTTCTCCAAAAACAAGTTTCCAAAATCTGACTTTTTGTCACACATCACATTATATCACATTGCATTTAGTCAAAAAGTCATCCATGCTTATCAAGCCCTCTTTATATAACTAACCTCTTCAACGCCAGAATGCTGCACCCTAAGTTAAGCAGCAGCAGCCACATACACAGTATCTGTAGGCACCACACATGCATGCACGAAGCCTCATAGCTAATAATAACTGTTTAAAAACAGTAGTTTGACCTTATTGTTCTGCAACGTAGCTCTTAATCTCCAGTCTCTAAAAATTGCCTCTAAAAATGAGGCATTATGGGAACTGAACTGATACGATATGTTATACAATACAATATGTTATACAATAAAATACAACGGGTGTATTGTAGTTTGCACGAAACATGATCGATTCACTATCTTCATACGTATGTACTCGCATACACACCCCTTGTAAAACATCCATTGATGACTCTTCCCTATGCATTCCTCAAATGTGCTGATCACTCTTTAATTAAATAATGATTAAAGAGTAAATAATTAATTTTTCATTATTCATTTATCATTTTGACTACAGAATTATGTTTTACAATATCATTATTATATAATAAGCAAGTTTTTCTTAGAATACATGATGCTTTTACAATTATTCATACAATATTCAAATCAAAGATGTTAATAAATTGTGGTTCTGCTCGTTAGGTTGTTTACATTTTCCCAAAATTCTGTCTGACATGTCTCAAGAAACTTCTGCACTTGTGCTCCAAATTAGAAAATGTACTTTAGTGTTTGTTTTTTTAACTTGGGTTTTTTAAAGTTTGAACAAGCTATGCACTGCACAAGTAGAAAATCTTACGTGTTCATACTTCTTGTGAGCTGCCACACTCAAGGCAGAGTAAAGCATAGCGAGGAGGGAGTCAGAATATTCTTTAAATATGACGGTGACGGTGCACATTTTCTGACTGTCGCTTCTGGAAGGCATCCAAAGTGTTGCACCTGATTGTACTCATGAAAAGAGACGTACAGGTGTGTTAAGATTAAACAAAGGGAAACAGACAGAAGTTTAAACCCTAGCGTGTGTATGTGTGTGCGCGCGTGTGTGTATGTATGTGTTTGTGTGTGTGTGTGCGTGCATGCGCGTTGGGATTGTTGGTTTCGGAAAGTTAAAGAGATGGTGGGCCAGTAAGCCAATGACGGAAAGGGAGGTTTTTTTTCCGAAGCTCTGTGATCATTGGACATCTGACAGCTTAAGGCTTTGTACACAAAGATTGGCTGTTTATGAAAAATACATGGGTCATCATGGGTTTGGCTACACCGCTGCATATATCGATGGCAAACACTGATTCACTCCTTTTAGAGATATTGTCCTGCAATGGAAACACCGAGTGTTTGTAGAGCTGCACCAGTCGTCCAATGTCCTTCTTACATTTCATGCAGACATGACGCCTGCGACTGTGTGATCCATCAGCTACTGGGCAGGAATGGCGCGGCCTCATCCCGGCCCAATAAGCTCATTAATCAGGCCGGGTGAAGAGTGGGAGTAAGGAGGACACAGCAGTGAATCTCATTACCTTACATCACAGCACTGCTAATCAGTACGTTTATTGATGATGTCTATTCCCATTCAGTGAGGGGATATTACTGTTTCCTTAACATGCTGGAAAGAAGGCAATGTATCCAATATGTGCACACAAGCAGGCTTAGACTAATGGTCTCTTGGATGAAGGGCTCCACAACCATTCACACACACAGACAGACACACACACACACACAGTTTTCTTAATGCACATGTTTGTCCTTGGAGTTGTGTGAGTGGAGAAATTGTGGCAGGTTTGTTTTTTGTTCCCTGTATATGGACGTCAAAGCTCCCTGCAAAACATATCCTCGTAGAAATGAGCATACAGTAAATGGTTATACAAGTATATTTAATCTAAATGGAATTGAAGAGATACAATTATAGTTTTTTGAATAATACAAAATCAACTGAAACCAATATGTATTGATGTAATGCTGAGATTAGCTTATGGGTGACAATTGGAGCTTTAGAAAGATAATTGACAAGAACATTTTGAGAAAAAAAAAACATGCAGATGTTGTTTCACTCATAGACGCCAGTGAAAGCAGGAACACACAAATATGAGCTATTATAATAATACTCTCGTTATTGTTTAATATTTTTATTTGTATTGTCAATATTGGTTGTCAAGCTGACTACAGTAATGAAAATAAACAATGCATAACCACACAGCAGGACTTCAATGAGCAGCAAGAAGGAAGCACATCACAGACTGCACACAGTACATGACTCTACAAATATCTTGTACATGCACATTCAGCTAATATCATTTATAATGTAATTTAGTATGCAATTTCCTGATCATAAATATCAAGTTTAATGCTATTAAACACTGGGCCATTGTGGGAAGATGTGTGATTCCTCCAAAGCAAACTAGTCATGTTTAAGGCATCAAATGGATTATTATAACAGCTGAGCAATATGATGCTAAATAAATACAACAACAATTGTTAACCTGGTCTGAGAATAGCTCGCTGACAAAAACATCTCAGCATTAAATTAATGGCTAAACTCTGTTTAAATATGCTGCACTACAAACTGACACTGATTATTAGCGACATAAGGAAATCATTGTAACATGAAAACAGGTGTTGTTTGGTATTTTGCCATTTCAATGGGTTTGGATATTGAAGTGTTATACTGTCTGTGTGGATCACCAAACGTTAGGGACACACTGATGACAAAAACAAGCGCTCCAAACAAACCTAGAAATAAACAAATAAAAACTCTTAATTTACTACAATGGAAGAGGTATTACTCCACGTGCAGGGAAAGCATTGACCAAACTTAATGACATGAACGCATGCCAATGAAGGCTAATGTGAGATGTTAACATCGGCATTGGTAACTTTTGTTGGCCCCACCAGAGAACACACGCTTGAAGGTGAAATTGCCAGAGTGTGCGAAGTTTGAATTACACAGGATTGTGCATTGCAAGTTGTCCACATGTGTGCAAAAACTAGTAAGACTTGTGTGTAAGTAAAGAAACAATAGATAAAGGTTCGCAAAGTTAGACGGGCTGGCGGCTGAAGGGACGTTTGGACTCGATGTTAATGATCCAACGCCACCTCCCCACAGGAAAGTTTCCGGAACAGATGGTTGCCTTTGTGTGCTGAGCTGGTGGCGGTTCTCCTTGCCGTTTTCATCTGCTGACTGTCACGCGTTTCCTTGATGGACGGCTGCGTGGAGCCAGCGACCCGCTAAGTAGAGCAGCCGAAAACTGCTGGAGCTTTTCTCCAGGAGCGGAAGGGCGAGGCAGAGGTGGACCAGGCTGTTCTGTTATGCCACAGACTGAGAGAGAAGTTGGTTGTTGTAGGAGATACAAAGCCGGTGTCGAGCAGCGAGAGCTCAGGAGAAAGAGCAGAGAAATACCGCCCATCCCTCTGTCTTCTCCCCTCCTCCTCCCCAGTGGTATTAATTAGCAGCAGCAGATGAGTGGAGAACGGTAGCCTGAAGGGAGAACAGGTTCACGTTAGGTTAGCCTGCACTGCTGTGAGCTCTCTCTCTCTCCCCCTCCCTCCTCCTTTACCTCTTTTCACATGTACACCCACAAACAATAGTACGTGTTACAAATTGTGGAAATGTTGGTTTCCCTTGATTAGGGCCAGAACTATGAATGTGTTATTGTACAACAGAGTGTTGTTTCAGTTCTGCTTGAGTTTTTAGGAAGCCCTAAGTAACGCCCTGTTTTTACAAAACTGCATTTAATCCCTATATCCTCACTCTGTCTCGCCATCCCACGACATTGAATGTGCTTCAGTCACCTTCTTCAATCGGCAGCTTCAGGTGTGTCCAACGGAACAGATACGCTTTAGTTTGGATCAATACATCTGTCCACATCTGCAACATAATGACTCGCGTTTCACTCGGCACAATAGTGGAAAGTGGAAGACCGCTTCACTTTCACTAAAGGCCAACATGGAGGTCCAGAGTCAGAAGAAACTGTGCAGCTAAAACTCTTAATGCCTGTGATGTTCTTGGAAGATGCTGATTTACAAAGATTTGGTGAAATCCTTTTTTAAATTTTTTTTGGACCTATCCTTTTAATCTTGTGACATCTCAGACTACGTTGTGAGCCACTGATGAAAGGACAGAATATCAAATATCTCTCTCTCTCTGTAACAAAAAGGCAAATACATGCTGTTGCAATAACAATGGACTGGGACCAGAATCAGTTTACTGAAAATGTATTTCACTTGGTGAAAAAATGTATTTGTTGTTAAGTGTTAAGTTACTGCAACAATTGTTTTTCCCCGTTTCTTCTTCTCTCTTGCCCTTTTCCTTCCCCTCACCTTCTCTCTTTCTCTCCCTGCAGAATTCTATACGACACAACCTGTCCTTGAACAAGTGTTTTCTCAAAGTGCCTCGCTCCAAAGATGACCCTGGAAAAGTAAGTATTTCCTGAACAATATAGTGCGACTGAAAAGCTCAGCTTGAATTAAGGTGCAGCACACAATAAAAATACAAGCCTATTTCAACGAGCTTACAAAAAATGCGGCGGCGATGACTTGTCACGTGTTTAGTCGCCCTTGTGCCGCATGTGTGCACACACTTGTGCATAAGTGCACCCAAAGACCACACTCGCCTGCTCTGATTCTTTGTCGCACACGCAGTGTCTGAACTTAAAAGCAATTCGTATCTCCATAACCGCCTGAATGCCTAATGGTGCTTTCTCTGTTTTCTGCGGCTCTTCCGATATTGATTCTGCCAAATAATAATGTGGTACAGAGAGTAATGAATAATAAGTATATGTAGGTACACTCCTTCAGATTCGAGGCTGTTCACGCATCTGTTATGCTTTATTAGGCCCGATTTCTCTCTCGCACACATACACCCAACACGCACACACACACACACACACACACACACACACACACACACACACACACACACACACACACACACACACACACACACACACAATCAGAGGAAGCATTGATATGTTTCACCACTGCTACTGCTGTGGTTAGGAGTTGCCATGGCCACTTCAGCAGCATGGGTTTGAAAACAACAATTTGTCAACTCCTTGTTGGTGCTGAATTGAAGGAATTGCTCAGATGCAGAATGTATATAATTACAGTTGATCAGTGAAGCTTGCCCTCACAATATTTTTTTAAAGCTCAAATGTCTGCTTTTCAACTCATCACAGGGTTAATGTGAGAAGCGATCCACCACTTTCGCAAAAACAGACAAGCCAGAACTTTTCATTGTGCGCTCAAAACTCATTTTGTTTGGGGGGGTTCTCCAGGCTTCAGGGATTTTGGAGCCATTGAAAAATGAATTAAGGGGAAGAAGGTTTAAATAATTCAAACTAAATCCAAGGGCTTGAGTGGAGGCCTATAGTCTGCCAAGACACAAAGAGAGCGGCTCCCCCTTGATTAGCCCAACTTGGACCTGACCAGCCCCTTAATTCACACGCGGATCGAAGTGGTCGATACCTCGGCTACACATCTGTGTGTAGAGAAGTTGAATGTGCGAGCTCTGTTTGAAGCCATAGAGAGAGGGGAGAAGCTAAATCATGCATGTGCTAACGTTAATTGGCTGTGTACTGCTCACTGATGTGAGACTGAGAGACAGGAGGAGGAAGAAGAGGAGGAGGAAGAGGAGGATGAGGGGGAGGAGGAGGAGAGGGAAGAGGAGGAGGAGGAGGGAGGGGGTGGTTAGGTGTTCAGAGATGAGCTGTGTGTGTGTGTGTGTGTGTGTGTGTGTGTGCGTGTGCGTGTGTGTGTGTGTGTGTGTGTGTGTGTGTGTGTGTGTGTGTGTGGCCTAGATGAACGTCCTGAATTCTTTCTGCAGCTTTGGACCTCCCTGGAAGGATGGACGAAAAATGAAAGAGGGGGAAAAAACAAGCTAGCAGGAATGAGGAAGGATCTAAAAGCAACTGATTTCCTCCACTCCCATTGATTGTCTTTATTTTTAAGTCTGCTGTGTTTTAACGTTGTGTATCAAAAGGATTGCAGTGGATTTTTTTGGAGAAGCAATGCAGGGGTGTGCAACGCAAGAAAAATAAAACCTAGAAAAAACTGATTGGTTAGAGAAGTGGAATAACAACAGATGCATTGGTTTTATCAGATGCAAAGGAAATCCATCTGCTGCGCTTCTTTTCTGTCTAGTGACACTAAAGAAGTGGGGAAAAAGAGACTTGATAGTACCCACAATAGGAGTAGATACACCAGTGACAAATTGAAATGTTATAAAGAATTGGACGGATATTTCTCAAGCACTCACAATAGTTGACAAATATAGGCAAATAAAAGCTTTGATGTGTTGAAGTCTAGCACCCAGAACATTTATCTGCAAACAAGTAGTCAAACTTTATTTACAGTAACGCTGTCAGGGTTTAAATGACCTCATACATATATTTGAGGGTTCGTATTGAACTTGAAAACACTTTCATCTCTGTTCGTTCAGTCTGTGACCTGCTTGCTCTAAGCTTAGTTTATATGCTGTAGTAAAGGCCAGCACATGGTACATTTTTGTAACAGACACACACACACACACACACACACCTCTGAACACCTAACCCTCCCTCCCACAGCGCCGCGATCACGTGGCTGTCACAAATTGTCCTCTGATAAAAGCACTAAAAGGCAAATTTGTTTTTAAATGCTTAGAAATAGGTGGTCTTAAAAATCTTCTTCTTTTTTTTTTAAAGGATACTTAACCTTCTGTTGCTTTGTAATGCATTTATTTGTTTTTACTTGTCGTACGAAGACAATAAAGTAGTCTCTGAATGGGAGATGTGAGTTTGCAGTTAATTATAATCCCTCACCAACATTGTGGAAGTTTGTTTCTGGCTTTTTACACCTACTGTCTATATATCTTTGAGTTTCTTCACAGTTTGTTTTGTTTTCATGCATAATAATACAACGTACAGTGCATTAAATATAAACACCTCCGTGCATGCTTGGAGCTGGCGCGGCATCTGCGAGTGGAAAGTTTTACTCTGGGAATGGTGTGGGGAGGCCGTTAGTTTACACGTGTGTTTCTTAATATTCAGTGAGCTCACAGTCAGGAATGGGTCTTGTTCACCGTTCAAGGGCGTATGAAGGACAAGACCACCGGAGGGCTGCTATCAGCTGACAGTCAGTAAATTCCCCCAAAACATAAGCTGGCCAATGAAACAATCATGTTGTGTTTTTTAAGACAAATCTTTGTGAATGTAGGAGTTGTTGAAGTCTCCTTGGACAGAGGTTAAAGCTTTGGTTTCAAGGTCACCCCTGTTTGTTGTTGGTAGTGTGTTAAGTAACTGGTTAAGATGCTCCAAAGATTTTTAATGACAACATTTTTGTTAATCAGAGACATTGTTAGGTTTGGTTTTATATGGATTAGTTATACAATTGTACAATTTGAAGGTTTCATATTATATTTCTTCTATATTTAAGGTAGGCTGCTTGGTTATTAATTGATCAGCTAGTTTTTCTAATTATTGGTTTGGCAGGCTGCTCAGCTCCTTCATATTCCTAGTTGTCGTTCGAATGTTGCTTACTGTGACTTGTCTGTCTGACCTGTGCCATAATATTTTTTTAGTAATTTTTTAAGGACTTTAAATCTTACCACTGACTTCTTATTTAAGCAGAATAGGAAAAAAAAGGAATATGAAAATATACTTAAACTAACAGAGCAATGAAAAGCAGTGGAGAAAACTTACAAGCAGAGCATCTTCCATCAAACACATTTTATTTGACAATGTTTGTTTGGGTTCCTCTCCAGGGTTCGTACTGGGCCATAGACACCAATCCTAAAGAAGACACCGTACCCAGCAGGCCCAAGAAGAGGCCGCGCTCTGGAGAGAGGGTAAGTACTTTGACAATGCTTTATTAAATTCTCCTTGTAACACTAAAGCTTGTTGTTTTCATAATGTGGCAGTAAAACAACATTTTCACCTTCTAGTTTCCATTTCTTTAAATTATTTATTTACACCAGTTCAAGCTCACTGACATCAAAGTGGCAAAGGATGTCGGTGTGTGAGAGAGCCCGTGGTCACAAAAAACAAGCGAGTGAGAAAAGGCAAGGCAAGTTTATTTATATAGCACATTTCAGAAGGAAATTCAAAGCACTTTACATTAAACAAAAGACAAAGTGCAAAAGAAACACATTATGAAAAGGACATTGGAATTAAAATCAGCCATTTAAGAGAGAATAGAAGAACAAAAAACAAGATAAAATACAATAACACAATAATGGAAGTTACATTGCAGTGTAAGGATTTATTTAATAAAAGGCAGTGTCAAAGCTTTGATTTAAGGCCGCTCCGGTCAACTGAGATGCTACAGAAATATTTGTGCGAGAACAGTCTTTTGTCCCCTTTCCCCTGCAATAATGATGCCAAGATACACCAGCAGGCAAACAAGGTGCCTTTAAAGCAAGGAAACCTCAGCGTCTACAGCCAAGCTAGCGACTCTGTGTGGTGTGATGACACAGTTTTGGTAATTGCATCTGCATCACGGTTGAAAGGAGTCTGTGATTATGTGCTAGATCAGTGATACCAAGTAAAAAAGCCAAGAGGTGACAGGGGATCGTATGGTTGAGAGACGATACCGCCACTCCCGACTCCAGGCTTCGTATATTGATCCTGTGATACTGTGCAGTTTTGTTTGGAAAAACAACACAAGCTACCTGCCTGACTGTGGTACAAATGCATGACTCTTGCTGCATGTTGTGATTATTTGGACGACCTCCATTAGTCAAATTATCGACCAGAAAAGGCCAGACTATGAATAGGGTTGTGTAATTATGATTATGTAAAGACACAAAAGGAGCAAAGACCTTAATTGCATTGTACACCTTCTTTCCTGGCTGACTTGAACAGCAAGGGTGATCTGTGACACCAAATCTGCTTTGTACCTTTTTTTATTGATATCGACCCACTTATTACTTGACCTCTAAGCTCAAAAAATATTATATAAATAAATATATATTTTGTTTCATCTCTGATTGTCTGTGGATGATACAAATAGTAGTGTGCTACAGCGGATTACGGCAAATTGCCCATTCCCCCCACCGCCTCCCCAGGTAAACTATCATGCTGTTGTTAGCTTCAAGCCAGGTCTTAGCTATCGCCATGTTGAGACCCGTGTGGAATCAATCCCTCAAAATGCTCTGAATTTGGAATGTAGCACCTTTCAAGAAGTTGCTGTAGCTTTTAGCAACACACCAAGACTTTTATTGTTAAAAGAGCTGAAGGCATTATATTGCCACACCCGCAGAGATTGACATGACCACATGCTCAGCAAAAGGTACCTCAGAGATAATATAAATAAAACATATAAAACTGTATTTCGGTGATGTTATAAGTATTTATAACTCATCAACATCCCGTATCAACGCTAAATTTCAAGTAGCATGACAACCCTCCTTTCAGCCAAGGTTGAGCAACTATTTCAAATAGGAGGTTTTAATTCCAGTGTGCAGATACAATCGTTTTTTATTTTCATTGCATTCTGTATCCAGCTTCTGACCTACTGAGGTTTTTTTTTCTGAATGTACAGCTGACTATGTTTGTTGTTGCATTAAAAACCTGCAGAGTCTTTCATCATGGTGCAGCACAGCTGGTCGTCTCCCTTCTTTTCTCATTCTGTGTCTCCGTAACTCTTTGTGTATCTTGATCATTATCTTTCTGTGCGTCTGTTTGTCTGCCACTCTTTCCCCCGTCTCTGCCTCTCTGTCTGTATCGCTGCTTTAGCCCTCTCCTCTCCAGGGACATCAGGCAGACGTGGCGCAGTAAAGTGCACAATCACAGTTGCTCATTGAAGAAAGAATTTAGGTGAAAGAGAGAGAAGGATGGTGAAAAAAAGGGGGGAACAATAGAAAAAGTGTGAAAGAAAGAATGCAGAAAAAAAGAGACATTAAGGTAGAGAGCAGAGAGGGAAAATCAAGCTGCAAGGAGACGGAGGGGGGAAAGTAAGAGGAGTAAGATGGAGAGGAGGGAGAGTATTCTAGGCTTGTGTTCCAGTTAATTACCACAGAAGGCCCCGGGCTGCCATTAGACATATTTTCTTCACCGTTTTTTTTAATTTTTATTACAAACATTAATTAATTCAGAGCCTTGTCATCTCGTCTTACATGGATGGGCCCTTCGACCCCTTTTCTTACGCCTCGCTTGCACTGCTGGCAGACACACTGTGGGCTGTCACATGGGCTAAAGACAAACAGGGAGGTTTTAAGTGCTAAGATTTATAGCAGTGTTACCATCTGGGAAAAAAAAAAAGCTGGGCTAAATATGTAGTACTGTTTTTAATAGAGTTTTGTTGCACCTAGGCTACACTGTCAAAGTCTTTACCGTCTCCTGATGACAGCAAAATGAAAAGATTTGAAGTTGGTAGAGAGGCTAAACGGCAGCTGCATAAATGCATTGTATAAATGTGTAGACAGGCAATGTACACTTAGTTTAGTAGCTGCGTCTCCGGTGCCCTCAGCATAATCACTCTCTTTCATTTCCTGTACGCCTCTCTGTCTGCCTGTCTGCCGGTCCGTCACCACTCAATTATCTCCCTACCTATTCTTCCTTTTCGCTCCCCTTCTTCCACAAGCCTTCCTCACTCCTCTCTTCACCTCACCGTTGTCTTCTTTTTAAGTGCCTCCACCAGGGAACCGACAACCCATTTCACTGGGAGTTTATCATAAATTAAAGATTGCATTGTTACCAACCAATCCTCTTACTGTAAGCAGTTTGGGAAGGCAGGCAAGCCGTCTTGAACCCTGAAAGGAGTCAGACAAGGAAGAAAATATTGTCCTCGTTTTTATTTATTTATTTTCCACTTTGCGGGCGTCAATTTAGCCCCTCATCGATCTTTCAACAGTTCCTCATATCCCCACACTCAGTTAACTACTCTTCAGCTCTTTGTGTGGACAGCGGAAAATTAACTGCTGCTGAACCAATTTGAGATATTTGAATAATGCATGAAGGATGGGTTCATTTATCTTATCAAGTGTGAGTGATGTATCAACTTTTCAGGCTGTTTAAGTGTCCAGTCGTGAAAATGGAGACCGTCTCGACTGGCTCACATATAGTTGGCGCTCGAGCCGTGGCGTTGATTCAGGAGGCGCGGAGCAGAATCAGGAATTTCCAGCGTTCAGACGTTTCTCATAACATTTTTTAAATAAAATGTCCTTCATATTTTCTACTGTCACAATCAGCTGTGAGTACTAACAATAGCCACGTTTCTTGTTTAAGTTCACATCGATCATTTTAGGGGAGTGGCTTTGGAGGAAAGTGTGAAGGGACGAGCTGTCAGTGTTGCCAACTTGACTACCTTTTGTACGAGCGCTGCTACAAAGCTACTGTCAACCTTGCATAGCTTTTCTTTTATCATTAAAATCCACTTGCCCCTTCTATTTTATAATATATACTTGTTTTAATGTTCTGTTATCTGTTTGTTCTTTTTATTCTTTTATTGTATTGTTTCATCCTATGTCTATGTCTATTGTTATGCACCTTTACCTCGTCTAATTCATTGTATATGCGACCTACTTGGCCAATAAACAATTTGGATTTGGATTCATTGCAAAAAAAATCGCCGCGCTCGGCTGGGTTTGGATTCTTTATATAAATCTAGCGTACTAATTTATTAAGATTACCAACCATGGCTTTGATGCGCAAATGAAAATACATCGTATGCCAAGTCAACACACTGAAATACACTCAGTATTTTCATGAGTGTCAAGAAAATAAAAATAAAATGCATACTTTAACGAACATACATAGCTTTACGTTACTTTGTGGTGCTCCACAGGAAGCACCGATTAATTTATGTCTTCATCCTCGTCTTCTATCCTCTACTTTCAGGCATCAACTCCTTACAGCCTGGAGTCTGAGTCTCTGAGAATGGACTGCATCATGTCAGAAGGGGCGTCCCCCACGCTGGCCATCAACGCTGTCACCAACAAGGTACAATGGCAGCTCCTCATTTATGAAAGTTTGTTTTACCGGAGTCAAATTTACCAAAAAAAGCACGGCAACGCGTATTTTGCAAGCGTCCTTTTATCTAATTCTACATTCAGTAGTGGTCAGTGACAAAAACGTAATTCCCAACTTGCTGGCTTTTGAACTGCTTATTTGTGAAAACACAGATTGCTCTTTACGAGCACCAAACACTTTTAGTTTAAGTTTTAACAACTGGTACTGTGCTGCTGATGGGTTTAAAAACATATCACGCTAAAAGCTTCTCACTTAAAACTATTATAAAATGTTACTTAGTGACCCTTTAAGTCTCATCAATATTCCTGTATTAATACATAGTGTGTAATGATAATTCTTAAAAAAATAATGAGTCAAGAAGCTGTAGTAATTTATACTTTCAGCTAAGAAAAATGTGTTGAAGTTACAATAATTATCACTAGCTGGATATCAGATGTACAGAATAAGTCTTACAGCTTAGACACGCACAGTGTGTGCACACATCCAAATCACGTTTACCTCACTTTTACAGACAAACCGTATGAACTGAAACACACACACACACACACACACACACACACACACACACACACACGCTGACTAAACTGAGTGGGCCGTCTGTTTAAGGGTCAAAGATCAAGTAGCGACTGGGACCTCTGACGGCTGTCTGATCTGCCCCACACACACACACATACATGCACACACACACACACACACAGAATGATGATGTGTGTTTGGTGACCTTTTCGTCTGACCCCGACTAAAGAGGAAAATGTGACCCAGAGCAGCAGCTCACACAACTCTTGAGTGGTCGGGATAATGTGAAGGTCTGGACATGACGGCTTATTCCAGTTCTCCATCCTGCTCTTTTCACACATTTTGACTCATACTTCCTGGAATTTGTCAAGATAAAACACTTTCATCACAGATTATTAACACTCTGTTAATTAAAATGTTGTATCATTATATAGACATGTATTCACTTGTTAATTTATCCACGAGAGATAACGAGCACTTAAAACTTTAAAAAAAAAAAAAAATTAAAAAGAAGTTTTTTTTTTACTTGTAGGTTTTTCAGAAAAAAATAGGCAAATGTCTTTTGGGGATTTTTTGGGGATTTTGGGTGCTTCTCATTCATTTTGACATTATATAGACTTAAAATGAATAACAAAGTCATCTATAGATCGATATAATCTAAATCCTAATAGTTGCTCTTTTTTTTCGCAAACTAACCACTGCAGTGCAGTGACTTAAGTTACTTGCATATTATGTTATGACTGTTACTAAAACAGTAGTTGGCACCTCCACATTTTGCACCATTGTAGTTTGAACAATGCTATGAATGCATTCTTGCTCAACCTCCTGATTTTATTGCCCTCTCCCAGATTTCTCCCAGGGCAACAATTCTTCCATATATTTCCTGAATCATACTAAACAGTGCATGTAAACCAAATACAGTCGACTATTATCACTCATATCACCATACAGCCGCTTGCACTTCGACCTCAGTGAGTGAAAGATGGAGAGAGAAATACTCGAGGTTGAAAAGTTCGCGTCAATAACCTTATTGCACAATACTGTTTTATTAGCTCGACATATAGAGTCTTAAAAGTGTGACAACAGAAAGTGAGAGGTGTACATCATTACGTAAGTATTGTTTTCCCAGACAGTTGGGTGTAATTTACCTCTTGCATCAGTTTGCACTTATTCTGTTTTACCAAAGGGAAAATTAAAAGTTGATTTGTCTTAGTCATCAATATACATTTAAAAAAAAAATGATTCAGAGCAGGGAGAGAAAGACCTTGATGATAATGATGCCGATGCCAACGTCAATGATGTCCGCCCACATTCAGACAGGTGGCGTCCTGCAGGCACAGCAGCACATCAGAGCTTGTGTAATAACACATTTGCACACTAATATTCTGTTTCCATTGGAGAGTGCCTGTTCTTCTGAAAAGAACATTCCTATAAGATAATACTAAGAGCTTAGGATAAAGGGAAATATTTTTCTTGATCGCTAAAGTCTTTTACCTTAACTCTTAAATTCATAGAAATTGCAGCTCTGTCAAGTCTAAAAAAAATGAAGTTGAAACATTTCTAGAGCCATCATGAGGTATTTGATAATTATCAGTTTTCCCTTTTCTTTTCTAATGTATAAATATAGACTTAAAATGTTCTCATAAACCACATAGTTATTTCTTTGTTTCTACAGTGATACAGCAAGTAAAATTACAAATGCATGAATAAATACAGAACACATAACATAGTATAACACTCAAGGAAACTGACTTTTTAAAATGCTTATTTCTTCCGCTGCAGGAACATCTACAGGGTAGAGCACGGCCCCAGAGAGCCTTTACGGTTTTCTCACCCGAAGGCTATAATTTTGCATTTGTCTATACAATTAAATGTAGCCTGGAGGTAATGCTGGCGCTCTCTTTCACAAGTACTGGCAGTCAAAGACAACAAGAAAAACATGATTCAACATAATCCTGAGGCATTTGTTTTAAAAGCTTTGTGATCTGTCACCACAAGACCGTGTACAGTACACTTCCTCTAAATCTGTGCAAAATTCACAAAACCAAGTCATTTCTGAAGTTACTTAGTTGTTTCTGGGTCACAACGTTTAATCAAAATCACCATGTTCAAGGAAGAAAGATCATCATTGGTTAACGGTCTGTGCTGTCATAGAGCGGCAAGACCAATTTGCATTTACCAGCACTCTAATTTCCATATTTCCTCATGAGTTGTCTCATAAGTTAATGGTGCATGGGTAATTTCCTAGAGGTGGATAGTGTTCAGGCCGGAGATGAGTCTGCAAATGGACAAAATGAAGGAGAAGAACAATACAATCTCAAATCACTTCCACGGAGTGCGTTGCCTCAACATTTTGGCCTCGTGTAATTGCCTTTATTGTCACATTAACATGGATTGTGTGTGTGTATGTGTGTGTGTGTGTGTGTGTGTGTGTGTGTGTGTGCGCGCTCGCGCGGGCGTGCGTGTGCATAGGTAGCGCTGTACAACTCCGAGGCAGAGGACAGCGAGAGCCCTGGTAGTCTGGGCAGCCTGAGCAACAGCCTTTCAGAGCAGAGTTTGGCATCCGTCAACCTCAACAACCTGAACCCCGCCGTCAGCAGCGGCAGCAACGTACACGGCTATACACCGGTAAGTTCTTCTCTTTATTTTGGGTGACGGTCTAATGATTGCTGAAGGAAAATGTCTCTATTCTTATTTCTGTCTGCACAAGGACAACAGCTGACCTGCCGCTGCTGCAGACTCTTGTTAAGAACACTTCAGCAGCTTTCTCACACTTTTCTTTTCTTTTTCCTTTTTTTTTTTTATCTCAAACTGGCAAATGCTAAACAGACAGCATTCAAACTAAAAGTTTGTACTATGTTCACTTGATTCTGAAATAAACTGGATGATTCAGTCACCAGTTCAGACACTCAGGAGGTACAGAAGGTGTCTGCTGCACCCTTAGCAGGGTGAGGAGGTGGTAACCAGCTAACGACATGTGCGCTGGAGCTACACTTCTGCTGGAACTGGGTTTCACGTTTATACTTTGCAAGCAAATATATTTTCAGTTGGCTTCTGAGTATGCTGAGATAACATTTGTAATATTCTGTACAATGTCCGTATAGTTAAGGAAAAGACATGAATAGACACAGTCGTATATCTTTTTAACCTGCAAAAATCACAGATTTTAATCATGCTCTCTTGCTAAATAATTATTGTTTTCCTAATATCTATTTTATTGCTATTTGACATGCAAAGATATGCATGTTTTCCATACAAATAATTAATTTTGGCTCTCCAAATAATTAGAATTGCAGACACCCATAAAGATGTTTCTAATTATATATATTTTTCAGAGGTGTGGAAATGCAATTAACAGTGCAGGTTGATTGAAAACTCTCTTGCTTGTTGTTGAGTGTTGCAATGCATTTAGATGCACCCCGTGGGAATTACATTTTGCAGCCAGCTATCAATACTGCTCGCAACCCCTCACACCCCTGAAGGTCGACCAGCACAAATACGTTCTAAACCTGTGGGAAATACTGGCATTTTTTCATAAAAGTTGTTGTGCAAAAAAAGGAACATCAGAGTCATCCCTCTTCGTGTAGACAGTTCCCCTTTATCGGCTTTGATGAACATAAATGATGCCTGACCGATCCAGTATTAATGACTTTGAGAAAAAGGGGAAAGATTGCAATACTATAAATTGTAGATAAACAAATAAATGTTTTAAGTCGGCAGTTACGCACTTAGATTGTTCTGTATCTGTGTGTTTACTACATTCACATTAACACACACACACACACACACACACACACAGAGTGAGTTTTTTTGTATCAAGGCGTCTCATGTCATCGACTGTAACGGTGCCTGCGGTCTTGGCCGATATAAAGTACAACCAGGACTTGGCAGGCCATAGATACACCGAGACATTTGGCCAGATTTTACACACAGGCTCCTTAAATTCTTTCTCATCCTTTTTGGAAAACAAGGACCTTCTGCCGCAATATTTGTATTGATTAGTCACCAGTGTGTGAGGTGATAATAAGTTGCCTTTTCATCAAGGCGGGACTAGATTAGCCAACCCTTCTCTCAAGAACTAAACTGCCCGATACTGAGCGAGAAAATATTGAATGGAAACGACAAACAATTCATCCCCAGCTGATCATTGCAGAAAACATGGCTGAAGCAGGAGTCTGTTATACAATAATGGCTTTTTAAAAATTATGCTAATAGTGGTAGCAGGTTAAGATGCAAGCAGGTTTTATTTTTGTTTTCTCACAACTATTGATTGAAGATTTCCATATTGAATGGGGACTTTTGAAAGACATTTCACATGTTGGCCAAAGTGTTTGTGTTCTGTCCCTTTCAAACCAAATACAACACGATTGTAAAGGGCAGCCTCTGCCCAAAAACATTTGGTCCAAAATTACAGGAGGGCTGAGAAGTCCCAACTCTTTATTATTTTTCTCTTGTAACAGCTGCTCACCTTTTTACCATCAATCACTTTCCCCCACGCACCTCCCACCTGCATTAGCGAAGGTCAGTGCAATCTCATCTCGTTAACCTCTCATTTCTAGAGGCCACTTTTTGTTTTCCTCCTCCCTGCATCGTCTCATTCATCCCTTTCCCTCCTCCTCCATCGCTTCAGACCTAATCTACAATTTTGTCCAGGGGGATCAGGGTTAGTTCTGCCTCATTACCTGGCACAGGTGATATCCTCCCTAACTGACGGTGATTACTAGTGGCAACACTGGCATCTCAAAGACACCAAGAAAGTTGACAGAGAGGCAGCCATTACTGGGTGGAGGTAGATGTGTGGGGGATGTGTCGTGCTAAGTCGACTTATATCTGCAGAGGCACAGTGATCGCAGCATTGCTTGTGTTTTCTGGGTGGATGGTGAGGAAGATGACAGCTAGGATGAGATGATTGAGGGGAGAGGGAGACAGGCAGCAATCACTACATGAACAGGAGACGGAAAATTGAAGCAGTGGATTTTGTTTGTGTGTTCATACGAAAGGAAATTAGTACCAGCCAAGATTCCCTATTAATGGCATGAAATTGAATTTGGTATGGTAATCATGGTGAATAAAGACAAAATATAATTTGTTAAAAGAATTAATGTGAACATTTAATTTTGAATGGAACAATTGGAAAATAAATTACATTTCTTAAAAGTCA
The DNA here is from genome assembly GCF_023055335.1 of Clinocottus analis. Lineage (NCBI taxonomy): Eukaryota > Metazoa > Chordata > Actinopteri > Perciformes > Cottidae > Clinocottus > Clinocottus analis. The sequence goes on along the minus strand of NW_027176153.1, from coordinate 13,683,841 downwards.
GTCAATAAGTATTGAATGTTACTTTTTTACTCTGTGCAGTTCTCCTCAATTGAAATTCAGGTTTCTCAATTTAGACAGGAAGCAGGTGTGTGTGTATGTGTATATATATATATATATATATATATATATATATATATATATATATATATATATATATATGCTCATTTTTGCTCAGTTATTGCTCAGTTCCTTCCACTTCCACAGCCTCCTCCTGCATTAGCTTTTAGCTGTTTTCATGTATTTTAATTTCAGTATACGGTGTGTTCATGTAAATATGTAAAACAGGGGGTTGCGAGCTCAGAGACAGTCAAGCTTGTGGTGATTTGTTTCACAGCATCCCAGAGCCACGACGCCAAACTGAAACTGTTCCTATAAATGATGAGAACCTCAAATTGCTTGTCATGGCTGAACAGTTCCCTACCAGGAATGTGCACATAGCCATGTTTTATTTGTGACTGTGACGCTTTAATAGATGATGTTGCGTTTTGTTTTGATAAAAACCCGGATCCCCGGTACTCCCATTGTTCCAACGCGGTGGCGTTGTTGGTCTTACTGAGATGTGTGTGTTTTGATGCAGTGCCGATGTCGGTCTGACCGCAGGCTTTTCACTTTGAGCTGCAGTGTGAATTCAGCCTTTGATGTATTTTTTTTTCAAACTAATTCCTTCAGTAATGTGTTTGTGTACCTCTCCCAACCTCTGTGTCTGTTCCCTCTCTTCTGTCTTGAAGGTGAGTAGCCACTCGGAGCCTTCATCCCAGTCGCTGAGCCTCCAGCAGCCTGCCCAGCCGCCACCCCCTCCTCCCCCACAGCCCCAGTACGATTTGCCCGTCCTGGAGTCCCGGGACAAGCAGCTCTGTTTCTCAGACTTCGAGGACCTCAGCTCTTCTTTCCGCAGTCTGTACAAGTGTGTCTTTGAGCAGTCCTTCTCACAGCAAGGTGGGTGTCCACCCTCATTTTTTTTATGTGCGTTAGTGTGTATCAGTTCGTGTGTGCCCGTCAAACATACTAATTTGACACATGTGTTTGCAGGGAAAACAACACGTAAACCTCTGTGTCATGCACATAATTAACTGTCAAGCTTAAGCTCCTAATGAAATGCGAAGAATTTAACAATGCTTTCACAGCAGTAAAAGCATTGCAGTATTAACCTCCATCAGGCTCGATTCCTACTCCATTGTATTTTAATAAACAACCTGTTGTTCCGCATATCTGCATTTTACGACTCGCTCAGTCAAATGAGTAAAGGCAATTAAGAGGAAGAATTCAATAGAACTAGGAGGAAAACTCACAAACACATCTGCAGTCGAGCAGAGCAAAGGGTTGTTCAGCTTTGATAGCAGCTAATTAGATTGGTTCTACAGTTTGTGAAGCATCTTGCTAATTGCTTCCTGAAGCTTTCAGGTCACCAGGCCTTCTTCCACTCCGACCCCCCCCCCCCTCCCATCATCCCTATCACCTTCCCTCTCCTGCTTCCTTCTTCACATGCACACATCCATGTTCGTTATGTCACCGAGGAGATTGATGCGCTCTGTTGAGCTCAACAACTGCTGCCTGTATTCACACTCTGACAAGGTCCCCTTCAATTTGTGGTCAGGGGTGCACACGCAGGAAAGATAAGACAATGACGATACAAGTTGGGAGGGGAAAAGAAAAATACAATACAGACAACTCAATAAGAAAGTGAAGAAGAAAATGGATTTAGTGGATCCTTGAAAGGGTCCCTTGAGTGTGAGGCTTAGCAGGAAGTCATAGTATTTGAGTCACATTGAGTCATGCAGACGGCAGAGCTCATCGCCTCCTTCCAAAAACTACAGTGAGTCCAAGACCACGCACCAAACTGTAAGTGACTCAGGTGGTGCTGCAATCATTTGTTAAAACAATAGAGGCAAAATTAACATCAAATTAATAATGGCAGGGGGAATTCAAGACTTCCGATACTACCTGGTAGAGCCTAACAACTCCCTGACGGCACTAGTGAAAAGTCACTCACTGAGATGTGCTCAGATAGCCTCGGTATGCTCATTACTTTCACTATGATTTGTTGGTTTGGATAAGAGAAACTCAAGTCCCTCTGTATCAGTCCTCTGATGTTTGAAGAGATCTTAATACTGCTCAGGCATTCTCTGTCTTTTAGTGCAAGGCAATGGAACGGCAGATAAAATAAAAAGTCAAAAGACTCGCAATAAAACGGATAAATGTAGTTATGGAAAGGAAATAGGTTTCTGACTATAGTGCACTCTCTGCTGGCCACTCTTGAGCATCATCTGTCAAAACCATTGATTGTTGAACACCGTAACTGTAACAATCATTTACATTTGATCTCAATGTACAGTACATTTAAAGGAGCAGTGTCTGACATTTACAGGGATTAATTGGCAGAAATGAAATATAATATTCATAACTCTGTGCCAGAAACTAAGAATCGTTGTGTTTTCATTACCTTAGAAAATGCCAATTACATCTAATAGGCAGGGGGTTGTCTTGTAGCGCCATGTTTCGACAGCAGCCCAGAACAGTCAAACCAAACACTGGCTCAAGAGAGATTTCTGCATTTTGTGTTATCTGAAGATGTTTTTTTTTTCACTCTACAGTGAACATCTCCTCTGTCTGGCTGAGTTCATCCAAATACTAGTAAAGCCAATAGTCAATCAATACATCTGTTCAAGCAGCATTAACATGTAAACAAAAGTGAAGCCTAATTCAATCGGCTCTGTCAGCGCTCTCATCCACCGCCGATACGTTGACACAAGCACAGCACGCGCGCTAATGGCACATTTTTACAAACAAGCTGAAACAGAAGCTGTCTGTCTGTATAGTTGGTTCTTGTACATTTATCTGCTGGCTGACACAAAGCAGACAGGAGGAGTGACTCATAGTGATGGAAGTTTATGTTCTTCATTCTCTATAAACTTCCTCAGAAATGTTATTTATTTTATTAACATTCTAGATTTGTTTCCAGTAAGATATTAATGACTTTATATAGCGACTTTGCTCTTGTGAATATTACTGTTCATGCTCAATAAACAATATTTAGTTATATATCAAATATAATGATGTATTGTAATACTATTTTAAGTGTATTTGTTTTTAAACTATATATATATATATATATATATATGTTTTGATAATCCTAAAAATATCTATCCCTACCTCAAGGCCATTGTAGTTCTCAAACACCTTTAGAAAGGGAGCGGCTAAGCGGTGGGCTACTTGGTTTGTTGCAACCTGCTACACACTGCTAGATGCCACTAAATCGTACACACTAAATCATACACACCAGATAATAACATATAATAATAACATTGTACTACGGCCCAAAGGTGGCTGCCTACTTTACAGTTACTGCAGCTTCCAGTATCCATGATGAAGTACAAAGCAGATGATTAGAGTAAAGTAAAGGAGGTGCCTTCAAATAACAGCCATTGACCAGAATTGTCTTGTGTGCCTTTCAGAAAATCAACACCTTCATAAGGAATACAAGATGAGCGTGTGTGTCAAAGAAAGAGATTGAAAATCATTACAATGTTAAGGATTTTGAATGTTTGTACAGTTTCACTGTAATTGAAACAGAAATTTGAGCAATCTGTTCAGCACATGTGATTATCTTAAATTTCTGAAAAGCCAAAGCTCTGAAAACATTAGTAAGAAAATCTGTCAATTTCATAAAGCTGCCTAAACATCAAAAATATTTAAAGAAATCACTTGGCCTCCTTTACTATCTTCTTTCACATTTGTTCAAGTCCTAATCTCTGACAGATTATAAATATCTGGCATTCATGAACCGTAAAAGACTTGTCAATCCGCTCCCTGTCCATCTGTCTTTTCAGTGCTCAGAAGACATTTAATGCAGATCTTTAACCTGTTTTGTTTTGTTTTGTTGTAATGGGTGTGGTATGAGCAAATAAACAATGTTCGGTATCCAGCCACCCACTGCCCAACAACTGGAGAAAACAAAGCAAGTTTGTCTTTCAACTCTAACACACTCTTTCTCTGGTTTGGTCAAACTATACCTGTGAGTTAGATGTGAGAATATATCTGTTCTGCGCACTGTTTCCCCGTCTGTCTCTCTCGGCCCACTGAGCAGTGAAAGGTTCACCATCTTCAGAGATTACCCATTCCATTAAATTAGTGGAAAGAAATGCCAAAAAAGCATCAAAATAAATCACCCTGGTGGAAGAAAAACATATTTACTCTTTATCAGTTACTTTTCTACTGTTGAATTCAGAATAATATCTTAAGTTTCATTCATTATATGGAGTATTAGAAGGCCAGTGACTTTTCATTGAACTCTCTTCCATGTTGATATCTACACACCAACTTGGCGTGTCTCCTGATAAGTGATGAGACAGTAAGTGTCAATATGTCTCTGTTTTCAGAACATATGGGCGCCTGTTGCCTTGTGATTTTGGCCTTAACAGGCGTGATTGTCAGATGACTGGGTTGAGCTCATAATAAAGCCATAAAGACGTCATGTGTGCCTCTGTGTATTGATAATAATAAGTATTTAAAGTGGTAGCTTTGCTCATTCGGGGAGCAGTCGAGGATATGCACTGTGTCTATCACGTGTACTTCTGACTCTGCTCCTTCCTTGCAACAAATAAATGTCCTGATGAATCATTTGACCACCAGGTGTCAAGTAATTTTGTTCTATCACACCCCAAAACAGGAACACTACCGGGTGTAGGTGATAGGCATGTGGAATATTCTCTTATGATTTATATGCAAGAGGAAGTAAAACCATAAAACGCATACATTTAAGTGCTCCTCACTGATTCAGGTCACAATGTGCTTTGCCAAAAAAATAACCTTTTGAGTTGCAGGAATCCAAGAGAGTCAGTTTCGACAATATTTGCACTAAGCCTCCATTTTATATCATCAATTTCGTTGTTTGTTGCCCTCAACTGTGATATTTAGTCTTTTTCTGTTTTTGCTTTTTTTCAGCAGGCTTGATGGGCATGCCTGGCGATTCCAGCCAGCAGGCCCGGACCGCCTGCTCCTACCAGCACTCTCCTGGTGTGGGAAACGGCGGAGGCCTCCACCACCAACACAACCACGGTGGGGCGTCACACCACCCCCTCCACCCTCAGCAGCACCTCTCCCCTCACTCCGCCCACAGCCAGCACCAGGCGCACAGTCAGCATGGCCAACACCAACAGCACCCTGCTCATTCCCAGCAGCACCCATCTCTCTCCCACCAGAGTCACACTGGCCAAACCTGCCCCTCAACAGGTGAGAGCAGAGCTGCACCCATAAGGGTTCTCTGGTGACACCTGCTGGTAGTGCGCGGTATTAAAAAAGACAACAAATTTGAAAGACGCTATGAACACAAAAACATTCCACACAAATATTTTTCCTTTTGCAACATGCGAGAACCCGAGTTGTTGAACAATACGCTAGGATGCAGTTATAACATATTGAATGTGAACGAAAATTCCCATTGTTTCCTTGAGTTACGTTAAATGGCGATGAGCCTTGACCGCTGTTGTTGATATCCACCTCATATTGCACCAAGTACTGAGCATTTTGTATTAAGTATTAATACAAGCAGCTGAATGGGAGAACCGCCAAAGGTCAGTCTCCTCGGTGTAATCACAACTTTTGAAGAGCCAAGAAATCAGCATTTGTAATGTCAATGCAGCTATTTCTATAGTCTGCAAACCTTTTTAGTGATTTTTGTTAAATAAATGATATTGTTTATTGTCTCACAGATATTGATGCTGTTCAGCAGCAACAATGATTCTTCGTCTCCTAACTCCCAAAGCCACATTGGTGTAAATACAATTTAACCTTAACCATCGCAATAGGCTTGAGTCTGCACAGACTCATTGCATTTATATTATATTCTTTCCTCTGTAAGGTCCCAGAGCATTTGATATTATGAGGCTGAGCTGATACAGGCGGCATCTCCTGAGTTCCACTGATGCTTGTCCTCCTCATATTCCCAGTCTTAGTTTTTTCTTTTTCTTTTTTTCCCCCCTTTGTGTCTCTGCGACACAGCTCTCGGGCCAGTATAGGTACTCTTTAGACTATTAATCTAGGTTAGTATTTTCCTTAACCAAGCCGAGAATGAGTGAAAGCAATCCCTCAATCTTTGATCCATGGCATCCGCGTGTATTGTTGTTTAGTTTGTGCTAGTGGAAGGCGTGAGAAGCATCTTCCTCATTTCTCTCTACCAAAAGCAAACCTGTGGCTGCCATTTTTCAATGTGGAGTCACACCACCTTGTGGTTGACTGCAGAACTTTACTGAGACTTTTTAATCTGGATTCTTCACATCAGTTGACGCTGCAACACATCAGACTGAGCTTGTATTAATTTTAGTGTTGAAACAATTAGTTGACACTTTGATAATGGATTAATTGCTCAAGTAATTTATCAAGAAAATGGAGAAATATGATCTGTTTCCACTTCCTCCAATGTGACGTTGCTGTTTATTTCTGTTTAATGTATAATTGTAAATTAAAAGATTTCGTAGATTTCACCTCAGGCTCAGCAGTGTGTGTGTGTGTGTGTGTGCGTGTGTTTGTGTGTGTGTGTGTGTGTGTGTGTGTGTGTGTGTGTGTGTGTGTGTGTGTGTGTGTGTGTGTGTGGTCTCTCCCAGGCATGTCATCAGACTGGTACCCCAACCTGGACTGGCTAAAGGAGAGCTGCCGCATTGCTACCAGCTACAACTGGGCTGATGTCGACCTCTCCCCGTTTCAAGGTAACACATCCTGTACACACACACACACACACACACACACACACACCAAGAGTCTTGGTGCCATCAGTGTAAACAGCATCTGAAATGAAGACGCCGTTTACTGCAGCCTGGTTTAATACAGTCAGAACTGATGTATGGCTTATTATGCCGATCAGTTACTTTGATTAAACCATTATGATTCTTCTTTGAGCTTTCATATATATTCACCCTTGGGGCACGATATAATAAACATCCAGTGTTGTTACAGTAGTGCCCCTAATAAAAGTCATTATCCTGCATCTGAGAGGTTGCCCTCTCTGTTTCTCCGTCTCTCTCTCTCTCTCTCTCTCTCTCTCTCTCTCTCTCTCTCTCTCTCTCTCTTCTCTTACACACACACTGTCTCCCTCCCTCCCATTTGTACGATGTGAATAATCCAATTAGGCCCCGGCTCAGTAACAGCCTCTTATCACGGTCAGCACACAAAGCCGGCAACATCCACACACGACGGATGGCGACGGCTGGTCTTACAACACACAGCCCCCCCCCCCCCCCCCCCCCTCTCTCTCTCTCTCTCTCTCTCTCTCTCTCTCTCTCTCTCTCTCTCTATCTCTGTCCCTCTCTCTCTCCCCTCCCCCCCTGCAGCGCTTGACCTTCCTCACACTGTCGTAATGCCATCCTTCGCCCCCTCTGGCTCACCTCCAAAGAGCAGGGGCCGAGCCTCTCGGCTCTATTGATGCTGAGCGCAATGAGAATTGGATATTGAAAAACATCAGACAGCAGGTTGTGAATGGGAGCTTCGGTGTGTCTTTGTTTGGAGAAAAGAAGGTGTTGTCGGTTCAGGGTCTCCTTCTTCGTCTTCAAATGTGAACAGGCATGTTGTCAAAGTGATGGTCTGTGCCTGTGATGCAGGTGGAACAAAAGTGACAGAGAATTTTTGGTGGGAATTTTTATCTTGCATGTGACTTCACAATGACATACAGTATGTTACATATCATTGCTTTGACTTTAGTTGGATGTGTTTTACGTATATTTTTTCTCTAAGCTGCTTGGAGTGTTTGTCTGGAATAAGTCATTTCTGAAGCATTGATAGGCTAATCATGTAAACTGTATATGATTCAGGAAGAATCAGATTGGTCCTCATTCATAAATCAGTTATCGTCTTAGACTGGTATTTTGTCTCTTTTTTACACTAATATATTATTAATTATATATTAATAACATTGGAAATCCTTGAAACCCAGCATATGCACTTAAAGAACATTGTTTTATATTATAGTAAAGAACCTGAAAAAAACGTGAATAAAATTATGCAAAAGACATGTTTGATGTGGTGCTACTGGGCAATCATAAAAATGACAACTTTAATTCAATTTAATATTTTAAATTGATTGAGTGTGGTGTAGCTTCTTCAGTGAACGATTGTACAAGACAGAAATCACGGGGAAATCTGTTTTAAAATCAAAATTAAAGTTAGAAATTTAGATGAATGAAAAATCTAGTCTTAAACCTGTGAGAGATGTGGAACATTCAGGTTGATCTTTGAATCCTCTCTGTGACCGACAGGTCTGAAGGAGAGCATGCGGCAGGCTGAGCTCAACAACTGGTCGCTGGACGACGCCCAGATGGCCGACCTGTGTTCCTCCATTAACCAGTTCTTTGCGGCCACGGGTGTCATCCCACCGCAGGGCGCCGCCCACCCACAACCTCAGGTCCCACACCCGACGCCACCTGGAGCACCGCAGCACCCGGCTCAGCCGCACGGGGCCATGCACCCAAAGGCCAGCCAGCACAATCAGCACGGGCAACACAACCAACATAACCAACACATCAGCACGGGTCAGTTTACAGAGCACATACACACATTTGACTACAAAATACAGTTAAAGATACAAAATACAAGAGCTGTAATTTAAGCGTTTAAAGATAGATAGATAGATCGATAGATAGCAGAACAGTTAAAGGAAATGTAATAATAAAGAAAATGCTAAGTATATACAGTGTATGCAAAGTATATCTTGTAAATTAGAAGTATATACAGTGTCTAACTAAACGAAAAAAAATCTGTGCTTGGGTTATTGATGATTAAATTGAAGGAGGATCTGGCCAGAGGTGATTTATTATATAGTCTTATTGCAGTTGGAAAGAACTTTCCCCTGTAAAGGTCCTTGTGACAGCAGATCTCACTTGTGACTCCAGCAGGTGAATGTAATAGAGAAAATAAATACAATATTTCCCTCTTTTTAAGAACGGTATTTTAAAAATGGCCCAAGTTATCGCCCACCTTTTGCATTCAGAGTCTTGCTAGATTTCCTGCTGTGACGGGAGATGAATTACAGTCGCTCCCCTCACTGTGCCATTGTTTTCATTATTCTAGATTTACAAGAGAATTGTGGATGATGGCAGCTGGAGTAAAGATATGGAGGCGAGGAGACATTTCACCAGTGGGAATTCCAGCATATTCTGTAGGATTTCTCAAGCTTAGCATAATGTGGCAGTAAAACTGTGTGTGCAAGCGATGCACTCGTGTTCTGCAGAGACGCATAGGCGTGTGCTAAAGCGGGAATACTAATCTGACAGTTAGTCACTGCCCTTTTGTTCTCCCACAGGGAACATGTACATCGACTCAAGACAGAGCCTTTCCTCTCTGATGGGCCCACCAGGATACCCCCACATGCCTCCCATGAGCAACACGGCTCCCACCATGACAGGTGACTCCTCCATCGCTCTCTTAGCAGGTCAGGAGGAGCAGGTGGAAGTCAAGAATGTGTGTGTGTGTGTGTGTGTGTGTGTGTGTGTATGCAGGTTTGTATCCATGCAAGTGTTTCTGTGTTTGTCAATATCATAATGTAGACGGTACAACATCAGTGTTTGATAGTATTAATATGACACCATTGCGTAAAACCAAGATGTAGTATCACACATCAGTGTTCATAAAAAGCAGAAAGGACTTAGATATATTTTTTTCCCACCATATTTATTAATATATTTAAATCTGCATTGATGACAAGCTATACATATACAAGTGCGTCGCAGACTGGCTCAGAGAATCAATAAAGTAACAGGTACAATTAAAGGGTAACTCGAGCAATTTGGTTTTGCAGTAATTCTTGCAAATTCCTGCAAAGAAAACTGATCCTACATTTCCAATGACTCAAACGATGACCCTTGTAATTGTCTCAGACTTGACAAAGCTCCCCGGAGTGACATAAGACATGACTAGTACACTGACCAAGGTTCTTTTTCTGTGCCAGTTTCAAAAGTTTTCTTTTCTGCAAAATCACAAATTTTCAGTTTCGGCTGAGAACGGCTCAGGAAATGCTTCTGGAGATACAAATATTTACAGCATGCATAATGCAACAAATATAACTACGTCACACACTTAAGCGCCAAATATCAGAATCAGATTTAATGGCCATGTACATTTTCACATACATGGAATTTGACGCCAGTTTCTGCTCTTCATACTTACAATAAGCAAAAAATAAATATAAAAAGACATTAAAGAAAACAGTAAACAGGCTGAGTAATTGTTCTTCATCAGACTGACGGCCAGTGGGAAGAAGCTGCTCCTGTGTCTGGTGGTTTTGGCGTACAGTGCTCTGTGAGGAGTTGGAACAGCTTGTGTCCAGGGTCTGCAGTGATCAGTGCAATGTGATTGAGTCTACAACAGTATCTTCTTGTCTGCTTTCCCTTCATGTTCAGGTCATCTCAGCCAGCTGAGCCAGCAGCAGCACCGGCTGCCTCTGGGACACTTCCAGGTGAGACGCATGCTTGCCGCAGACGACATCCAGGACGACTTTGACTGGGACTCCATCGTCTAAACTTAGCCGTCGGTGAAGACAGAGATACTGGAGATGATAGGAGAGAGAGACTTGTGATGAGGTATGGAACTAGCCGACAACCTTTCACCTTTAGGGGGAAAAAAACAGAAGACAATCCAACGGGAAACAAACCGAAAGTCCTTTTTCTGATCTAGCTGGCCTTTTTTTTTTCCGCCCTTTGTTAAAAGTGGTTGTTGAGTCTAAAGACAATTGTTCAAAAGTATGAGACTGACACGGGATTGGACCGAGCCGAGATGCAAATCACACATCGTCCAAAGCAAAACTGAAGTCGGAAGCTCTCTGAATTGTTGTGTCCCCCAGTGCCAACAGGGTTACAAGTCACCAAAGTGTTGTCAAATCATCTGTGAATTCTTTTTGTTTCCTTAAATTTGTCTCCTGCTCAAACTCGTGTGCCATGTCTGCAAAGTCTCAGCGCCCGTGCCTGAAAGAAATAGAAACTTTGTCTTTTTCCAAACTCCCTGCAGAAGATCATCTCTCACAAACATTCAACCAACTATTTCATTCTTTCCTCCTCGTAACGGCTCTGCGTTCACTCTAATACTGGGCATCTGTGTCTGGGCTCTTTACAGCTACAGTTAGAAGGATGATTTATGAAGAAGAAAGAAATGATTGTGCAGCTGTTCAACTTGAATCGGTGGTGGTTGAGTGAAGCACCACCTGCTGGTTAAAACAGGCACCATTATAGCTTCTTTTGCCCAAAAGAGTTCTATGCACCACAATCTGCTCTTTCTTTGTGTTTGTTCTGTCACATTGGAAACCAAGTCTACACTTTTATTTTAAGTGTCGTCGTTTTGTGTTTGTGTGTGTGTGTGTGTGCGCGTGTGTTTGCGTGGAACAGTCCATGGTGCCATGTTCTCAGGGTGTTTACATTCAGATACCACATCAGGCCGACACAAAGCCATTTACATCTCCGTCCATGAGGTTACTGTGTTTTGTTCGGTGTGATCACTTCCAGAGCTCACAGCGAGCCTCCTGGCATCTGGTCAGAAAGTTTAAACTCTTCATTTGTCAGCTTATAAGCTAATTGATAGAAAATACTGTGGAATATGCTTTTCAGTTGCTCAAAACAAACACTAATTCAAATGAAAATGAGATGCTGGCTGGACTTGGACTTTGTCAATAACGATAAAATGTAATTAAGTGTTTCAAAGTTTTATAATTTTGGGAAAGTGCATATCAATCATGACCAGGCAGAGAAGGTCGGCCATGATTTCAAGATGCCTCATTTAGGAAACAAGGAGCAGTTTTTGCACAACACCAAACTTGATAGCATCTAGTGAACAGAAATAAAAGAAAACCGTGAACATTATATTTCTTTGTTTCAAAATACATTTAAAAAATAAATAAATAAAAAAAATAGATCAGCAAAGGAGCAAAACCTGAACAAAAGTTTAAAATGCTCAACTTTTCTTACTGTGATGTTTAATTTTGTCTGTGTGTACAGTGTGGATAGTCTTCTCGGATTTCATTTAGCATACAGCTCCGTACAGCTCAAAAAATATACATAAGGAATTAAAAGTAATTTGTTTGTATTACGTGGGTACAAAGTGAAATTTGGGACCTTAAAGTGCTCTTTCTTTCGGAAGATCTCAGTGATTGTTCAAATGGTCTAAACAAGGTCTCATACTAAAAAAGAAAGAAAAAAAAACATTCTTTATTCTTGCCATTAAATGCTGTATTACAGTGACCAGCATATATATCTTGTATGTTTGTGTGTTGTTGTCCATGTAAATAACAGTATGTTACTCCTATGTTTGCCCTTGAAAAACACGGACTGAAAAAAGAAAACAGCAAATGGAGAGAAAGTATTTTGTTATCTGTCCTTCAGGAGACACAGTATGTACATATCTTCAGTATATTGTAAATAAGTTATAAAAAAAAATGCCAACAGCGTTTTGTGTGTTATAAATAATCTGTGTGTGGCAGTTTAACAGTTAAAATCTGTTTCAGTGTTTATTAAAATGTCATCAACCATTTTTACTGCGCAAACCTCACATCTGCTGTCGTTATTTACAAGTTGTCGGCATGTTTGAATTAACAGATGATGGACAAGTTGGTCCAGTGGAAGTCTTGTCTCTAAATCAAACGTGTTGCTTTTGTAAAAAAAAAAAAGAGAATCAGATATTTCAGGTAAAACAAAACGGAAAGAACTGAGCTTTGTGCTGCTTTGACCCTCGCAGCCTGTTGTCCAACAGGTGTCAGCCTAGTGCCAAGCAACAGTTTGTTTGCCCTCCATCGCATGTAAACGCCGCGGACCACCCATGTTTGCCTGTGTGAAAGTCACACGATGTCCTAACTGTATTTACGGCTCCTTTTCACCGAGGAAACCTGCTTATAAAGCAGCGCTCTTGTTTCCGTCTGTCAGCCACAGATGTACGCTTACTACTTTTCTTTGTGAGAACAGGATTAATGGTTTAAAGATCAATACAGATGCTTGGTTCAATCACTGTTCTCTTTTTAACAGTTAGATACAGTGAAAGATGATGATGGGTAACACTTATTGAAGCATTGTTCCCCCTCTCTCTCTCTCTCTCTCTCTCTCTCTCTCTCTCTCTCTCTCTCTCTCTCTCTCTCTCTCTCTCTCTCTCTCTCTCTCTCTCGGCGGTTAAAGCTCTGTTTACATGTGGCTCCATTCATTCAGAAAGCATCTTGAAGGCCAGTTGCTTTGCCTTTCTAATCGTACGCGCCAGACAATTATAGCTTGAAGTGCTGGTGTTTTCGTGAGGAATAAGTCAACGGTGTATTTATTGGTATTTCCAAGTGTGTTTGCATTTGTGTGTGCGTGATGTTACAGGGTTTGCAAACAGAAGGGTTGGCTGTGCACCAAGAGGAGAGCACGTCCTACACGGGGCTGGACCACGAGGACTGAAACCACCTTACTGCCCCAATCCGGACTCCCTCCTCCCAACCCAACCTGCCCCTTGCTCCTCAACCCGCCCAGCCCACCACCAGTACCAGCACCCCTCCTCCACTCTCAGCTCAGTCACTCACACACACTCTCTTTGCTCTCTCCTCCTGTGTGCCAGTCCCTCTCTCCCCTTTCACTCCCTCAAAGTGGCCACAGCTCCTCTCTTTTCTCTTCTCCTCTCAACATCCCTCCAGCACTCTCTTTTTATCCTGGCTCTGCCCATTCGCCTCTACAAGTTAAACGGATCTCAGGCTGCTGCTACTTCCCCAAACTCCCCCTAAAGACTTTATTTTCACCTCCTTTTTTTTCCTGCGGTTCTTCACCTTCCCCTCCGGAGAGGCTGGTTGGTGTGTGTCTGGCGTGTGCGAGGGCTCTGCTGTTGTGCTCTTTGCCCCGAGGGAGTCCCTAAAGGTTGTGACTGGAGGAGAAAAGTTTTCACCACAATGAATGTACAGCTGATGCTCCTGTTGGCCCTGGCTGGCCCTTTCTGTGCCTTCACACATGCAAGTAAGTGAACTCTGCGCTATCACTGTCCTGTTGTTAGCACACTGTGTCCCCTCACTTCCTCTGCCTCCATGTGCCCACCCCACACCCTCTTTGTCTGCTTTAATCCCTGTTGACTGAACAATAACACTCTGGAAGCTGGTTTCAGGAGGTAAAATAAACCCAATTTTGATCTGTGTATTCAATAACTAATTAATGAGGATCCTAAATGCAACTGATTTTCAATACTTTAAATATTTCTTTTATATTTTTACTGGTGAATCCTCACTTGAAAATGCCTCTGACAACTGCCGCCTTTTCTTATGTTCCACTTTAGCCGATAATAACCCTGATGGAAAAGCAAAACTTTGGTTAAGGGAGTTATTCAAAGGGGGCGACTCAAGGGGAAAATCTGTGTGGATTTTAAAATTTTGAATCCCTCTGACTCACTTTCTCTCTCCTTTTCACACTATTCTTGAGCTCTGGAGTAAAAGTTTGATTTGCAGACACCAAAGGGAAAAGGGAAATGTGATGTAATAGCCGGAGCTCTGCTGCCTCGTGTCTGTAAATTCTTGGCACTGGCAAAGAGAAGAAAGGAATATCCTTTGGATGGCTCCCAAAACAGTGCTCACACACAACGAGGGAGGGATGGCGGCTGTAAACTGTAACGTACACCGTACACATTCATCTGAAAGCTTATCCTCTGTCGCCTAACATTTTACTCCTGAATCTCTCATTTCTCTCGCACTGCATCTGTTTTTCTCTCTGCCACTCCCCCCCCCCCCCCACCCTCATGCCCCCCACCCATATGTATGTTTTCCCTCTCTAACTCTCTTTCTGCTCCCTTCCTTTGCCTTAACCAGCAGTGTTTGCCCAGGGGAAGCAGCAGGCATGGGGGTGTGGCTGAGGCCTAAGGGAGCTGTAGGGCAGGGCTGGTTTGCGTGAGTGTATTAATAGAGAAAGGCTCTATATTTAAGAGGGTCATATGGATGGGAGACGAGAAGAGAGGACACCCGGTACGCGTTGAGCTTTAAGAGGCGCCCCACCCTCTTTGACCCGCATGTTGTTAGACCACGCGGCACGCCACCCCTTGGCATTTACCCATCTTTGGTGGGGTATCAAACTTGACCACTTAACCCCCACACTCCTGTCTCTCCTACTTCTGGAGTGTCTCTTAACAGTCCTCGGCCTCCCTCCACCTCTCTGCCCCCTTCCCCAGTTGAACTTGATGGGCCTGTGCATTGGGGGACAGGGTTGTTGTCGGCAGCAGGGGAGCAGAGAGGGACTAGGTCTATTTTTAAACAGCCGTTACCGGTAAGAGACGACGTGTCTGCCCCATGTCCATGGAGGTTTACTCTGGAAAAAATAAGTCTTTAAACTTTCAGAATGATGCTGAGCTCAGCCGCCTCAGTCCTCCAAAGAAAAGAGAAACAAAGAAAATAGCTTTCAATGCTACGCTTCACAAATGGGGGGGGCTTTTAACTCCCTCACGCCTGCTCACTTAACTAGCAAACCCCATGCATCCTGTAAAAGCCTCCAACCCTCCCTCACGTTGCTGCCCCCCACCCCTCCGGTCTCCTTAATGAGTTGTGTCTGCCTCTCTGGACCTATAATGTCCATGTCACATCTGGCTGCTGAAGGGAGAGGTCAATGCCCTTTGTCCGTGCCCACTTCTAGAAATGACTAAAATGTTGCGCTCATACTCCAAATATGAGACGAACGGTAAAGAGGGACCATGAGGAAAGAAGCACTTCTCATTTCGAAAAAAAAATGCTCTGTCATACTTCCAAAACTTTCCGCAAGGAGAAAGAAACATCTGTTTATGGAAAGGAGTTTGAGGCGGTTTTACCCTGGCCAAGACCAAGCCCTGGTGACTGTAGCAGTATGGACCAGATCTCCCTGTGGAGAGAGTTTTTTGTGTTTGTCTCCTCTGTGAGTGCTGACACAAATGTCTCATACCTCTAGCACCTACGTGTGCAGCAGGGTGAGACATGGCGCAGGAGAAAGTAGGAAAAAAAAATAAAGCTGCTGACTAAGGAACTATTACACAACTGGGTGGGTGTTTTATGATGTGGGAGTTGAACTTTACGGTTAACAAGATTTGATTTTGGACGCCTTCGTAGCTCACGAGATAGAGCTTGTGCCATTAAGGCATCCTTACCACAGAGGCCTGAGTTTGAGTTCGCCCCAGGCTCTATTCTGCACGTCATCCCCTCACTCCCCTCGCCTTTTCGGTCTTTCTTTCTCAGTATCGAATGAAGTAGAAATGCCCAAAACATCATCTTAAAAAAAAAAAGATGCTTCTTAATTGAAATGTAGGTCTGCGGTGTTTAGTTGAGTTTTAAAGTAGAGAAGAGCGTTGGCAGGCTTCGTGATGCCACAAAATGATCTTTTCATTTCTCAGTGGTTGCATTTAATGTCATCCCGGCCCGGATTCATTACATTTTAGATATTTAATCAGACCTGTGAGGGCCTGAGATTAAAGGCCCACTTGATCTCGCTCTGGACCAGTCCCTGCCCCTGGCGATAGAGTCCAGATGGGACCGGCTGCATGTTGTCCAATCTAAGTTGGACCAGGAGGGGGAAAAACAAAATCAGTTCCTGTACGAGTGCGGAGCTCGTTGTGTTGCGTGTGTGATAAGGCTGAAAATATTCCACTCCAGCCTGTCTCCTGCTTGAAATCCCCAGTGTGTAGTGCATGGCACACCCCAGTATCTCCACAGCTGACTCCTACTGGTTGAGCAGTGGAGGTTATGCTGCGCGGCATCTTGTCAAAATGTGTTGAGACGGGGAGGGCGCCTATCTCTCACATTTCCCTCCTCCAGCGCAGAGAAAACATTCTTAGGCTCCAAAGGTGGACACACTCACTCACACCGTCTGCACGGACCCTTCGCCTCCCACACAGGACTGTGAATTAGAAGCTCTCTCCCTCTCTCACACACACACATATGGGCGGGGGGCCTCAGTGACAGCTGATTGAGATCGTAATGGATGGAAGCTGTTACTCCCTCGTATAGCGTTGTGTCCCTCCCTCACTCTTTTCACTCTCTCTGCAGGTTTTATGTATGTCTGGCAAGAGTGAAGCTCCACATGGATGCCTCCACAGCTTCTCGCTGTGTTTGCGTAAAACTTCTCTTCATTTTTAACTCTTTTTTTCCTGCCTGCCTTTTACACTTCACCTCGCCATCCCTCCCTGTATATATACATCTCATCTTAGTCAAGGGACATTTTGAATCCTTTAGTCACAATCACTCCATTGGTATTTTAATTGCTTTCTGAACTATTTTTACAGAAAGTGTCATCACCAGTTGTTTTCTACCCCGTCTTAACTTTTTCACTACGAGTGAGAAACGTAAAGTGAGAAGTGAAAAAGTAATTGTGATGGATCCGCCCTCCAGTCAGCGTCATAGGTTTTCACACACAAACACACATTCAGTTGGAACTCCCTGGCACTTTTACGCTTGTTAAGTGTTGATGATTTCAGACCCTTTCGTGCTTTACATGGAAATGGTTGTGAGAGAGTATGTGGCCAGAATGATGTCATTGTGGGTAAAATCCCCCGAGTGCACCACCAAACATTTGGAATAATAAAGACAACGCCACAGTTACGTAAACCCTCCTAGTCTAGGATTTGAAAAAAGAAAGATACATTTAAACTCCTTTTCATGATGGATTGAAGTTTCCTCACAACGTCCCATCAAGTTCTGAGTTTTTAAAGAGTTTACATGGAGCCCACGTATCCAAGAGATCTTTGACTGGTTGACCCAGACTCAAACCCCCCCATGTTGGTTGAAGTCCTCTCCATCTTCAGGAGTCCTGTTGTGATTCTGATCCTGTGCTCCGACCTCCCTGATGTTTAACACACTTACACGTTTACCACTACATCATCTCACTGAGCAGAGACGGGCTACGTTCACACTGAAATCATGCATCAGAAGGGACTCAGGGCTGTTCCCTCAGGAGCTCCCCTCCACCCTTTTGCTTTCCCTTCTGCCCTCCCTTTCTTTCCCTCCAGGGATTCAGCCTTCTCAAAGGTTTCAGCTGCAACAAACCTATCCCTAGGGAGTGGCCGGGTCATAAACATGAGGACGGGCGAGAAGTTAAAAGGAGAGAGAGGAGAGGGGACTGTTACTCACGAAGCAGCTGTATTAACCCGAGGTAGTCGGCACTGTGGGAGGAAATACTACTCAGAGCTAATTGTGGGAACTGGACACATAATGAAGCAATTGTTAGAGGAGGAGGAGGCGATTATCCAGTGTACTGCCATAGTCTGTGAAGCGCAGACCGTTTTATCATCGCTTACAGGCTTTCCAAATAAACAGTCTGAGTTGTCTCTTGAAAAAAGAAAAAAACCTTTAGTACTCTGCCACAGTGGGCACACATATTTTGTTATATTTATCCCGCCTGTTGCTCATGAACATACTAGCCGACGCAGAACTAGGAATAACTGCACCGGTTGTTGGCCCATTCAGGGTTATTTTTACCCCTGTAAAGTATTCTCTATTATTTCAAGTATTTAGAGCAATTGGGGAAAACAATGATGGAGTCAGGATGATGTCAGATGCTAATATTAGAAGACTCTCAGTTCTCTACAGTAAGAGTGTTTTCAGAGTGAAGTAGTTTTTTAAGGGAAAGAAGAAGCGATTTTCAGGCCAACATCTTGTCAGTGGAAAGTTAACTGTAGACCGTAATTTTGGTGCCACACTGAAATCTACCTTCCAGTTGTGGCTGCGAGGATGTTGAACGTGGGGTTATTGGAGGGAAATGATTAGGTTGAGCCCTGGCTGCTTCACAGTCCAGACCTTGATGAAAGACACAAGGATAAATGCACGTCTTTTGGCAGATGGTAAATACAAAATGTGAGCCTCCATTTTACTGCAAGCGCTGAAAGTCTTTAGAGCTCTGACAAAAACTTGATTTTACAAAGTTATCATTGAAAATCAAGACTGATACTATGCAATAATTCCAGGTATCTTTTTTTTGATTCAGAGAGAAAAACATGATCTACAAATGCTCTGAAAATATATGACATTTCCTCACGGTGTTATATTCACCATTTCATCAAACCTGCCTCAGTCATCTGCAAATCTACCACTTTGTGGTGTCTCTCTCAGGATCAGGTGTCGTACCAGCAACCTCAGCCTTCACGTTAAGAGGCTGAGTGTTAACAAGCCTTCTCGCACGCTCCTTACAGGCAGCTCACTCCACAGGAAATGAGGCAGAAGATGTAGCATGCCGGCACGCAAACACAGAACCTTAAAGACAGGATGTGGGGATGTGGATTTGATGAAGTCACAGGGTGTGGCGGTCAAGCTGTCACGATGC
Organism: Clinocottus analis; assembly: GCF_023055335.1. NCBI lineage: Eukaryota > Metazoa > Chordata > Actinopteri > Perciformes > Cottidae > Clinocottus > Clinocottus analis. The sequence goes on along the minus strand of NW_027176153.1, from coordinate 13,664,603 downwards.
TGGTGATGGTAGAAGTGTTACGAAAGAGTGTGAGAAAGAGTAAAGGTCATGTCATCATTATGTCAGGGAGGAATCCAAACCGTCTTGTCCATTTTGACCTTTTTTGCACCCATCCTGACACATGGGGCCTTTTCTGTGTCATTCGCCAGTCTGCAAACCAATGTGTGAGCACGCTGTCCTGGGTCACTCTGACAAGGGGGATCCAATGTTCTAATGTATTGCTGCTGTTATATAGTCTGAATTTGCAGAAAATAATGTCAAATATATACAAATGAGCACAGCGACGAATTGTATTCCCACACGTATACCTGCATGTGAACCCATCTGCGACCTCTCTCCTCAGGCCCCACAGAGATCCCTGAAGAACTTCATACTGCGATCGACGAGATTGTAGCAGACATCGCACCGGAAGTCACTGATGCTCCTAAAGAGGAACTTACTCTTATCACCGGTCCTCCTGCAACCGAACCAGCGGCGGCCCCAGAAGAAGTCCCAATAGAAGAAGTCGCCACAACAGAAGTTGTCACCGAGGCCGCGCCTCCTGCCAGTACAGTCAACACCGAGGAGGCCGTGGTTGAAACGGAAGCCGCTGCTACTGAGGCACCAGAACCCATTATCACTGACCCTCCTGTAGTGGAGACCGCTGAGCCCACTGAGACAGCAACGGTTGAGGTCCTTCCCACGGGAGCTGCCAAGGTAGAGACGGGAGAAGATGGAGTCGTCGTTGAAGACACAGAGGGTGAGGACTGTGTGGGGGCGGTGGTCAGTTGGAAGCCATGTTATTATTGACAGAAATAATACAACAGGCAGCCTAATGTGGAGGGGAGTGTGTTTGGCACTGCCATAAAGGGTTTACAAGTCACATGCAGGCCTTAAATCTCTCCAAATGTGACTCTCTTCAATCTTTCGCTCACTTGTCATTCTGTGTTAATCGGAGGTTATTAATCCACTCTTTTGGACAGAAAAGATGACATTCGATTAATTCTGAGTGGGAAAATATCCCATCAAACTCTCGCTGGTCTACATATAACATTAAAACTAGTCCTCTCAAAATCCAACTTAAGTCTGAAAAATGTGCTAACTCGTGTCTTTCCGTCCCGCAGAGGGCCTGAGTTCTGGCCAGGTAGCCGGCATCGTGATCGGCGCTCTGTTGGCAGTGGTCATCGTCATCGCCGTGGTGATTGCTGTGGTGAGGAGGATGGGAAAATACTCGTAAGTACCTAATCTTCTAATGGTGGTTACACACACAGCTTGAATCCATGTGAATGTAGGCAGTTATACTGATGTTGTGCAGTGAGTCATCACTTCTGGCGTCCTCTAAATATGGAGCGAAAGAAAACGGCACAAGCGTTTCTTTTAGTCCTCACACTCACGTCCTGTGATAAAACAACGCAGGCAGTGGTGTAATGGGTCTTGGGCCGAGGGCTCCGTGTGATAAGGTGACCTGGCAGGCTCAACACAAGCTGCGTTGCATCTCAACCACAGTCGGTCTCTGCCGTTAAACACATATTTGAATGTTGACCTTTCGCCGTGTAATAGAAGTACCATCAGATGACGGTGACCCCCTTCTCTCTGAAAATACTGCCTGTCTTGCTAATGATGAATATTTCTTGTGTCACAGGTCTGCCAAGAACAAAAAACCTACGAAAAAAGAGAGCGCTATGGTTTCTGTAAATTTCTCTATTTGATTCCCTTCAGCTAATCACTTTAACCCCTTCAATCCCACCATGGTCCTAATTCACAGATGTGTAACAGATGTCTTTCCCCCCAAAAGAACGCAGACAAAGTGTGATGTTTGTTGCTGCTTCTGCTGACACTGAGTCCTGTGGCCTTTATGAGGAAAATTGGGCCTTCATGGTGACAAGTGGCTCTATTTGGCCTTGAAATGAGCTTATTAGTTGACTCAGTGTCTGTCTGTGTGGCCAGCAGTCATCAAGCAGGCTGATTTAAATCAACAGCTTGATTTGATCCCTACGGGGGGCTTGTGTTGGTCAGAAGTGGGGCAGCAACTGTTTTATTTTTGTCTCAGGAACTAATAATCAGTCACTTTTGTGATTGCTGGTCTATTTAAAAAAAATGTCAAATTTATTTCACACTATATCGTCTAAAGATCTGCGCTGACGTAAGCTACATATAGTCTAAAAACTAATCTTGTCAACTCCCAAACAACCTTTTTCAGTTTTTTTCTTTTAAACATACCTTATGTTGTTTCTTTTCTGTATATCAACCCGCGTCTTTAATCTTTTAATTCAATCTAAAAAACAGGGGTTTTTTTTAATCATCCATATTGATGTCAATGTTAAATTAAAATGTACACCATGAAATGACACTAAACTTAACAAGTACAGATTAATAAACTTTAATATAAGTTGAGCCTCTGATGCTACGGAAGCCCTTAATGGACATAATTCAAACCTTTTTAATATTGTTATCTCAAGATCTAAATTGGATTATTTTGTGATCTCACACTAACTTTGTTATCTTGAAATAACACGTTATGAACTCATTATCATGTGAAAACAAAGGGTTGTTTTTTCTTATTTTTGACATAATGTTTGGGTCAAAACAGACTTGTGACTGTGCGACAACGTCAGAGAACTTCAGAGAATAATTGCATATATGGAAAAAAGATGAACTGGATTCTATTGAGAACAAGAATAAAACATAAAATAAAAAGCACATTTATGTTGTACACAATGAAACATTTCTAAATGAATACATTCTAAACATCAAACATATCTTAACTGTATCAGTTCAGATATTTCCCAAAGTAAAAGTCCAACATTTCTTTTCAGGTCAGAAGACATTTGTCAGCTCGATCTGCGCCGTCTGAAAGCATTTACAGTCAGTTGAGTTGACGCAGACATTTTAAGTAATAGAGAAAACCACCTTTTGTCCTCTCGTGATAACGAATTAATTATCTTGTTGTCTTAAGATAACAAAGCATGTTTTTTCTTCGAGATCATGAGATAATCAACGAGGGATCTTGAGATAACCGTATGAGAAATCAGGGCCACTTAGTGCTTCCGTACCGACTGTAACTACGTTTCCATCCACTGTCTGACCCGCTCTCTTTCATCCCACAGCCCTTGAGGAAAAAGTCGGCCAAGCAACAGGAGCGCCCGAAGTTCTGGAAATCCTGAACTACTGAACTGTGACGTCATTCGCGACTATTAAAACAAGCATGATACCAGAACTAAACTAATCTAACCAGGACTCTGGACTGTTGCCAAAAAAAGATGATGCGTGTGTGTGGGGGCGAGAGGGGGCGGGGGGGGGGGTTAATGTATGAACTGTATGTATGTGAGACAAGAGGGGTACAGGATCAAACATCGTCCGTCAACTCCTCCTACAATCCCTTCAGGAGCCGCTGCTTAGAAAGGCCCCCTACTCCCTCAGAGAGATCATAACAAGGTGACGACAGGATGTAGCTAGGAATTGCAGGACTTTTCAAAAAGCATTTTGTGAAGAAACAGAAAAAAAAATGGAGGGGATTATCTGACATATCGGCATAAAAACTCTCTCCTTTAAAGAGTGACTGATTTAGATTTGCATGGAAGTTTGGACATACGAATATTACTGACTACAAAAAAAGGAAATTAAATACAAATGGAAGGTGTGAGCAGTCGAGACTGCTAGAAATTCCACAGGATGTATATACAATGCAAGGGACTACATAGTATACAGCTAATGACTTTCTCATATGTTGCAGTTGCATAGGCTAGCATTTGATATTATGGAATACACAGTACATACAGGCAGGCTATTGTTGTGGCTAACAGACCTTTGACGCACCCCTGAGCACCAGTTAAAACATTTTTTTCTCATGTAGCCAGAATCCCTGATATGTTGGCCAACTGTATGAAGCACCGTGTGCAGAAGTTGTTTTTGACATAACACACTCATGAGCTCTGAGGGCGAGCACGGAGCTAACAGAAAAGAAAAGGCACCCTCGTTTGCAAGAGTAACGTGACATTCTGCCCACTTTAACACTGACATATAAAAACCTAATACATATCTGTGAAATTTAGCAGAAGGGTTTGTGCCACTGTCTCTGGTATTCTCTATGTAGTTAGGAGGACTTAACTTTTGAAGTGCATTATTAATGTGAATTGACTGTACCTGTTTAACTGCCACCCATTCCAGACATAACAGCTTGTATGTCTTGTTCCTTATACAGGCGTACACACAGCCCTCAGTTATGAGACATAGTGATAGCATTGTCTTGATAATGTCTTCATTGTACTTCTGTTTATAGTTAAGACTACCAGAACAGCCATCCGGTCTTTAAATTGAGCTAACCCCTGATTGCGTGCACAGGATGACATTTAATAGTTGCACTTAGTTTTAGTGCACAGTATTAGGCAGTAATGCCCTATTTTGTTATATTTGCAATTGTAAGTGTGCTAAATGGGTGTACAAAAACTGAAGTCTCAGCTTAGCTCCGCTTGCTTTACAAACTTGTTTAATATGTGCACTGAATGAGTGATGTAATGTTTAATGAATAGGCTTTAGACACTGCAAATGTTTGCAACGACATGTCTTTGTTTCCTATCCTCTGCTTTGCCACATATCATCAGTTCTAGGCCTTTAATTTGTGCCCTCTGATTTGTTTGAACCCTTTTATTTAATTGCAGTGTTTTTGTTCATACTGTTTCAATAAAAAACTGAAAACACTCTAAAAGCTCTCTTTTGTCTTTCGTATCTGATGTCCCTCAATAGCTTTCTCAAAAATCCGATCATTGTCCTCGCCGTTTCCTCTCAATTAGATCACGTAGTAACCGTTGCAACGCCTAAAGGTCATTACATTAAGCGGCACTGTATTTGGTCTTGAGTCGGCCCAAAATACTGCAATTTACACACATCGTTAAAAGCTTCCACAGGGTCAGCGGTCCACTCTGATTGGCCCATTCAAGTAATGCTTCAGATTTGAAAAACAACCCCTCTTCCGCAGGGAGACAAACAGCACCAAATATGGAGGAACATATGGCCTCGGACCGTTGGTTCGGTTAAGCCCTCTGACAGTAAGGTGTGTTTTTTATGTAATGTAGTGGACTTTTTCATACAGGGCTGTTAAGCTGAGGCAAGGCTCCAACAGTGGGCTGTGAGTCGCACAGAGATGCTCTGTGTCTGGCTGCCTCTCCTCCGTGTGGTTTTAGGCAGCGGCCCAACGCCCACCGCCACAGCCTCTGCCCCACCGGCGAGCCTCATAACTCTCTTTAGCTCACTTTCTCGCCTCAGACTGCTGGGAACAATGGAGTCTTTTGAGAGGGGCAGATGGAGAGGCTATGTGCCGTTCTGTGAAGCCGCTTGCCAGCAGCTCCCTCTCTCCCCTTCAGCAAGGGGGGAATTCTGTGCATCGCTACAGGGTGGAGTCACTTCCTGGGTGGGCCCAGCATTGATCATGTGAATTAACACACACACACATGCACACACTTATAAATACTCTAATAGAGATCTAAGTCACCAACTATGTTCTCTCTGTGCCTATGAACACATGTTAAACCTATCATAATGTTCCAACAAAAATGTCCCAGCAGAGGCAGTTATTAAGACACGCCATGAAAGTGTGTGATTCACTAAGAGAGTCCCAGTTCGGTTCATGACAAACACACGCAGGTCTATGTCTCAGACTCAAAACCGCCTGCTTGTGTGGTGTGCAGGCATAAATATGAGCTGAGTGTGTGGAAGCTCTGCATATTCACGTGTGTTTGTGTGGTCCACCATGTGCGTGTTTGAGCTGAACATTACTGTGTCTGTAAATACATACATGAGCTTATATTTTGACACACGAAACACAAAAAATAGGTAATGATTTCATCAGAATTGAGTCACTTTGCAAAGTTCCCCTCCCCTTTCCTGAGATGACTGCGAAAGGGTCTGAGAGGAAAGGAAAAGAGTCCCAGCTCCAGCAGACAGATGGATGAGGAAATGTCTTTCTCGCTAAACGAAACCACACCGGTGTATTTAAGAATGTGTGTATTTTTCTCTGTATGTAGTGGCAACCAGAATTACCAGGTCACTTATAGCTGACTGAGTTTGTGCTGCACTCCACATGGAACCTGTGGTCTGAACTGGTCGTCATTTTTTATTTGTAGGAAAGCTGTTGGTGCACATTCAGCGAAATTATAATCCTAACAGTTAAAGAAAGAACAGATTGGATAACAATAGAGGAATGAGGTTTTCATAACTGCCAGCATGAGGCTAATTCTCTTAACCAACTGTGGATTCTGTTGTTTCCAGTATTCAGTGTGTTTGGTTGATGAAAATGTCAATCATCTCACTGGAATATTATGTAATACCAAATACCAGAATACCTTTGTGACGGTGCCGGAGCAGGTACATACAAGACATGGCGGCCTCCGCTGCTCGTGTTAGTTATGCAGCCGACAGTTTGAGAGCATCAAGTGCACTAAATTCAGTGCCTTTATAAAACCAGTATCAGGAGTGAGATGTTTGAAAGATTTGGGGTGAAATGCATTTGTGGTTTTAAGTAGATGCTTTGTTTAAATCTCCAGGAAGTTCCAAATACAAACAAAAATGTGTTTTATACATGATGAGACACTAGTGTAAACAAGGAGCAGTTTCCTCCATGGGTGTCATTAGTTTGCACTCTGCAGTGTTCATCTCACGGAGTTGACATGAATGCCGACTGTGATCGAAGTAGCAGAGTGTAGGTCTGAGTGTGTGCCATGAGTGCCACATGTCAAGCCTGCAAGCCTGTAGAGTGCAGCGGGTTTGTGATGTCATCAGATAAATGTCAGCCACCAGGCCCGTGAGCTTTGAGTGCCGCAGACAGCTGGGTGGACGGAGAGGGCAGGGCGGGAGGGGTGCAGGGTGTGAGGAAGGGGAAATAAAGTTGGGTGACAGGAGCAGTGTGTTTTGTGGTCACATACAGTACGGATGATGCAAAGAATAGCTGAATTTGCTTGGGTGGTTGTGTGGCAGCAGAGGGTCGGAGACAGTGAAATAGGAGATGGATGGATGGGGTGTGTGTGGTATGCAAGTGAGCGTGCACAATATCCTTGTACATATGGCACTCTACTTCACGGGGGTCAGAGGGCATCTCTTATTGTGTGTGTGTGTGTGTGGAGAAGTGACACAGGGCAGTGAGTTTATTGGACTTTGGGGGATTATTTGCATGGGTGTGGTGTGTGTGTGTGTGTGTGTGTGTGTGTGCTGTCAGTATATAAATATACAGTACAGTGACAGTTGTGTGGACATAAACAGTATCACGTGTTTTTGCACAGTACAATTTGCATTTGTGTTTCGACATGTTCACATTTACATTTTCCTCCCTGCACATCTGGCGTCCCATGACATGAGGCAGTTAAATTTGATTTCATCGCGGTGACATAACACGTTGTAGGATTACAGACAATGCTTTGTTCGCCTTGTGTGTCACATATCTTCTATAAGGGACCCTTATTGTTTCACGCTTACTGATACGCCTGTTACACAGATCTGCTGTGCACCACCTCTCCCTCTTTGCCTCTCTTGTGCTGTATGTTCATCTTGATGGTGAATGTTTCATTGTGAACACAGTCATTGGCACGAACCGGCGCCCACTGCCACAGGATATGCTACCGTGCATGTAATCTGTGGCAGACTTTGTCTCAGTCTCTCTCACAATCACTCAGTTTCCTGTTTGCTTTTAATGTTGCCCTCAAGAAAAGTGTATTTTTTTTTTTTACATATATATGCATATATATATATATATATATATATATATATATATATATATATATATATATATATATATATATATATATATATATATAAAATAGATAGATAGATAGATAGATAGATAGATAGATAGATAGATAGATAGATATCTATCTATCTATCTATCTATATATATCTATGTATATATATATATATATATATATATATATATATATATATATTTTCATTCATATTAATTTCCTTTTAGATACTAATGAACTAACTAAGAGTCAACTAAACACCCACCTTAGAATCAAGGTACAGCAATATGATGTTCATATATGATGTTCATTTACATACTATATGTGTACCTGCATAATATATAATACATATCATGAGCGATAGGTATGTATGAAAGCATTGTATTACTAGCCAATACTTTAGATTTATTATGTCCTCAAATATCTCATTGAGCTTTTATACAGTTATATATGTACTCTTAATTCCTTAAAACACTGTTTTTAAATCTAAACATACAGTACCAAGAATACTTATACAGTCAAACCAGACGAAGCCTTGCATGTTGACCTTAAGTTTGGCAGTGAAGCAAGTGACCTACTTGAGTTACATAAGAGGATGCATTCAACTATACCAAGCCTTCCTGCACCTCAGCTTACTGTTTAGCATTAGAGAGTCTGAGGTGCACAGCTTTTGCAAAGGTTTTTGAGCTATGCAAAAATGATGCAACATAGTACAATCTGTTCTCTGATGAAGCCATATGTCATGACTTTCTTTCAGATCTGGCAAAACTCATACTTACAGACAGACTTTGACTGCTTAGCCATGTGTGAAATGGCTTCCAGGCGGTCAGCACCTGCTTATATGATGATTTGACGTATGTGTCTGACCAGGAGACCAGATCGTGAACTGCTCATCATAACTCCACAGCTGCAATAGCCATCAACTGTGAAAGACACTGTGGTGCCTTGAGCACGCCCGGAGTGACGCTCTATTACAAGCTCTAAATAAACTTGATCATAGTCAACTTGAAATCAAACGAACTATATGCAAGAATATTATACTGTTAAATAGTTTGTTCAGGTTTTATGTAGGTTGAACACAACAAACTGTGTCAGCAATTTCACTGCAAAGTGTGTAAGGCTTCATCTCAAATACAGAAAAAAAGAAAGCCTGAGTAGAGAGAAGTGTGTTGTTTATGATCTTTCATTAGAGCTCACAGAAGTTGACATGTAGTTTGAAAGTGGAACACCACTCAGCCCACATACAACATTACTACAAGAGACATACCATGCATGTGGCATGAGAACACCACCCATGTGCTGCACAATGTCACAAATGCACATGTGGGGTCTGGAAAACTCCTACAGATCCTTTTAAAGAATGGCATTTATGTTGATTCTAAACGTTGAGATAATGCCATGTGAAATCAGAGGGTAGATTTCTATATTACAGCTGTATATGAATCCTTTTGATTCAATTGACAATTGTTGGGGAAAACAGAGAGCTGGTCAGGGGAGAGAACAAATACTCCACATAACAAATCCTCAGCTTACCAGCTGTGAAACAGAAATTGCAACAATATGGCTTCAAGATATTAAGATATTCAATGGCTAAATATATATGTATATTTATATACAACCTATTTCCATACATGTATATGTGGTATTTATTCATTCATTTCTATTACACCACTGTTTTACATTTTATTCATTAAGATTTGTTTTTCCATGTTTAATGACATGTTTGTTGAAAGAGAGCCTGAGAGCCATGATTCAGATATGACTCAGTAATTAAAACTCAGCAATCAACCATCAACCACATCATTTTGCAGGAAGAAAATTTAACCAAGTAAGAAGTGTATGCACTTCTTGTAGATTAAAACAAGACTGTGCCGTCTTTCACAGTATTTTTTTTCCAGACAAACTCACAGTAATTTGTCTGTCAAATTAAACAAATAATAATCTCATTTATTATGAAAGATATAAACTAATTACTATACACATTTTAAAATGTTCATGCCAGGCAATGATTACAGGCATACTCACAGTACTGACCTATGTGACTAAAGTTACATTGTATTCAACAGAAGTGTACTGAAGTTATTACCAACTTCTTTAGATTGAGATTCTATTACATTGCGCCCTCTAGAGGCCGTTTTGATACACTACAAGGAATCAGTTTGATCAGAAATACATTTAGAAATCATATGCGTTTTGGTCAAAACACTTTACTGTTTAAAACAAATGGTTCAAATGTAATTAGATCATTTGAAAATTAAAAGGTATCTTTGATAATTGGAAGAAGTTGTAGATTATCAAAATTAAAATCTCCAAACTAAAAGTGTCAACATGTGGGCCTCACCTCGGGAAAGCGGTATGGCTGAGAGTTAGTTTTACAATTTGGAGTTCGTTTTTCCCCTCCCAATTTTAGATTAATACAAAACTGGTTCTGTATAAAATACTACCTGGAGACAGCGTGCCTATTTTGCATAATCATTGATTTTACGTAATATTTCACCTGCGACATTAGGTCTGGACTTTTTTTTTTTAAACAATGTGTAAACTATAAAGGATGGCAACGCAAACGTGCTCATTTCAGTCCGAGATGACAGCTGTCTTTTCTTTTTTTTTTCTTTCGTTTTTTTCATCGAGCCTTAACAAACCTGCTGCTGATTGGTCCAAATGTGAAATCCACATTCGCTGACCAATCAAAACGCCATTATCTTGTTGGTACTTTGGTGAAGGAAAAAAAAAAAACAACACTCAACTGTACACAACCTGCAGGAGAGGAATATCTCAAACCGTTCTGCGGCAGGTTCCCTTCTTGTCGGAACAAGTATGTACAGAACCTGTGACATGCAGATGTGTATGAAGTATGAACGGTCAGTTGGGGAAACGTTCTACTCTCAATGTAGCCGTTGCCCGCGAGCTAGCGCTGCAGCTAGCATGCAGTTGTCAGCTTTATAATGGAGAAAACAGCTGATTAATTTCACTGAAGCGAAGCCTCGTCTCGAGACCTTGACTGTTAATAGTGGTTTTGATGTAGGATTAGCAGCTCTCTCGTGTCAGCGCGACAGAGTGGGGCTTTTTTACAAAAGCCAGTTGACCTTTCAGCGAACGAGCTAGCAGCCTCTGTAGCAAAAACAGCAATGTGACGACGTGATGTGCGACCAGCCAGCAATGGTGCAGGGACGACGAGGCAGCGTCACCGCACCAGGGGAAGCAGATGCATGTGAACGCACCCTTAACCTAACCTGAGATACAAGATGGAAAACATACACGTCCTTTTGTTGTGCATCTGTTTCATGTTCGTCAGATAAAGTGAAATAAGTAGTTGTATTGTAGCGCAGACGGATGAAAACAGAAGTTGACGTTACGAAACTGCCTCCAAAGAAATCAGTACGTAGGCCCATGTTGTCGTGTCTGATTGTTTGTATTTGTGCAGTTGGAACTCAATCCGAGATTGTGTTAAATAACTGAACGATAATATGCATTAACATGCACTATAAGGTCATTGTTGACATTTCCTCTCGTGCACACGCAGTCGCCTGAAAACTGCTAGTGATTTAATAATTATGAAGAAGGAATATATATTAAAAAAAATAACCGATGCAAAACGAGCTAATAGTTAATGAAACGAATAATTAAAGAAACGATTTAGTGAAATAGGTTTTTTAAGCTACAAGAGATCGTGCGCTCGCAAAGAGGACGAGGAGCAGGTGGAAGAGTATACAAAGTCTGGCACACAGGATGGGCCTGCCATTTTGTGCTTCCTGGCAGTAGATGAAGATCAAAATGCACCTCTGTTTTTACAACTTTTATGCTTTGAAAAGTGTTAATAAGGGAAAGATAGCTATTTAATATATATATTTATATTTACAAAAAGCTACTGCTTGGTGTGTGTATGGAAGCAGGTTGTATGAGGCAGCTATAGTACAGGAGGTAATCTGGGGACAGATTAGCTTTATTCGGGGGAGTGTAGTCAATGAAAAATACAAAGTGAAGACTTGCTGTACATAACACGGTGTCACAAAGTGTGGGTCCATTAATCTATGCAGTGTTTGTTGTTACATAATGCCACTACTATGCTTGAGGTACATCAGCAAACAAATTAGAAACAAAGATTTGTTCAGCAGCCAAATGACCAAAGAGATTTAGTACACTGTGCTCAACTAATCCCGCACTTCAGCTGTTCATTGATCAGTTTGTGCTTCTTATCAGTTAGTAGATCGAGCTCAAGTGTCATGCTATATTATGGACAAGGCTTCGTAGTGTTTTGTAATGTGTGCTTTGTTGTTGTCTTTTTTCTTCAAACAGAAAGAAAAGCCTTTTTTTATCTGTTAACAAGCAAGTCGTCTTCTCTGCACAGATCATTACAATGGTAAGATGGCGTGAACAGTTCTATATAATTATTTAATGTTGACTTACTTGGTGCTTGGGTAATGGAAGTATCATAATGTATACTCTATAACAATGATAAGGGCAGGTGCAATACATTTGAACAAATAGAAAATAGACTGATTATAAAAAGAAAAGCATTGTGTTATGATGCATCATATTCAGTTTATATCATGAACATAGTATATAATACTGTTCCAATACATTTCTAATATATTTCAGAACGTCTATAAATGTATTAGGTAGTGGCAATAGGCTGTTTATCATTAATGAATAACACTACTGTAAGAACTACTACTGCTTATTTATAGTTCTAAGTGCTATGATTTAAACGGATTTGTGTGATTTATTAATTTGCATTGCAGTAGAGGGTGAATGATTAGACGATACAAGTGTTTATGTTTGATGTTTAAGGGAATCAATGTGGTCCGACACCTTTGTTATGTGTGGGTTTGCTAAATGACAATAACTTCTTTATTGATTCAACAGGTGTGACAACTTTCAAAAGCCCGGTGACCGACATCCTTCAGAGAGCTGGCCACAACCTCCACAAAAGATGGAGGACTCCCCTCACTTGTACATCTCTGATATTGATGACAATAAAGATATGGAGGAAGGTGGGGAGGAGGAGGATGACGACGATGACGTTCATCAAGAGGAAACTAGCATGCAGCCAGACATGATTACGTCACTGTACTCTGATCTTCATGAACCTCCCAACCAGACTACTGAGAAAGAATGGAACTCTTTTCCCTGCCAGTGCTGTGAGAGACATTTTACCAGCAAACAAGGCTTAGAACGACACATGCACATTCATGCTTTGGAGAAAAACAAGGCACCCGCATGCAAAAGCCATCAAAGAAAAATGTCTTTTGATTCAAACCTGGGTCAGTCGCAGCATGAGAAGATGAAGCCTCTGGATTCAGTTGGATCAGTCATGCAGCTTCATACTTCATCCCCCGCTAGCTCTAATACTTACATTTATTCGACCGGTGACCGCAGTGCTCAGCCAGACAAACCGGAAGTATTTGAGGGGCATCACGCTTGCAAGTACTGTGAAAAGATATTCACTACACACACCAACAAGCGAAGACATGAGCGCAGGATCCATGAGCAGAACCTGCAAGTCAGAAATGTGGAAAAAATCCAGCTGGCCCAAGAGGAAAATCTTCAGAGGATGCACAGTGAACCTTCTAAACAGGAAACGGAGATCGCTGACAACACAGCTCCTGCAGCTGTTTTGGAGAATGACCTGGAATGCGCAGAACAATACATGCTGGATGTCTCGAGCAATATTTCAGAGAATCTCAGCTTTTATATTGATGGAAAGCTAGTGTCAACAAGTACGGTCAGTAGCTGTGAAGCATCCGAGATTCATTCTGGTTCTTCCACTTTAGTTGGACTGGATGCCCTGATTTTAGAGCCTGCCCAAATATGCCAGGTTTTAAATATAGATTCAGTTGCAGGCAAAGAGATACCTGGTCAACCGCAGGTCAAGAGAAGAACTGCAACACCACCTCTTTTACCACAAATTAAGACTGAACTGGAGTCTGAGGTGGTTGTGTCTTCCTCGTCATCTTTACTTGTCTCTTCTTTAATAGAGAATCTACTTCCTCCGAATACCGAGTCCACAGGTGTGCAGAAGGAAAGAACTGTGTTTCTGTCTCCAAAGCTGAAGCAGCTCCTGGAGAAGCAGGATGGCCTTAAACCTACACTTGCTCTCATCGCAGATGCCCAGAAGCCTTGTTCAGCCGTCTCTCTTTCTGTCCTGGCTGCTGGAACAGGTAGGTTTAAAAGAAGGACTGGGTCTCCACCAAGCTCTCCACAGGAAAACCCAACTTCTAAAGACGAAACAGCAGACAGTGGAGATTGTGATACTGTAAGTACAGAGCAGATAGAGACCCAACATAGCTCACCTGTGCAACAAACAGCCAACGTAAAGGATGACACCACTTCACATGTGGAGGAGCCAGCAGTGAAACCTGTCTCGACAGAAAGCTGGCCCCCCACCGCCGGCGGTAATTCTTGTAACCAGCAACCACTGGATCTCTCTAATACAATCAAAAGAAATGATGATTTAGATTTTACTGATGCAGTGCTGGATTTAAGCTTTCAAAAGAAGACCCTAGGTAAATCTGAGCAGACATTGGATTTGGTTTCACAGGCAGTTTTGAAAGCAGGGAAATCAAATACATGCATGGCGGAGACGGCCTTAATAAATATTGGAGAGCAAAATGTAAGCCTCGGGAATCCTGAGATCCCTTTAGTCACAGAGTTTACAATACTTACGGGTCCAGAGGTGATGGCCCCGATGGAGCCCATGGCTGAGGGACTTGTTTATGGGCTTGCACTTCCCTCCCATTCTCTGACTCCATCACCTGCATCCCTTACCCCTGTATGCTTGCAGCCAGCTTCACCGTGCACTATAGCATTTGCTTCCACCGCCTCACACGCACTGCTCCCTACTGCTTCTTCATTAATGACAGTTTTAGCACCATCAAATATTTCTAACCCTCAAAGCCAACCAAACCAGTTACTAGCCCCAAATATATCTCCTGAGCCCCTGGTAATCTGCCCAGACGACGCATTACATTTTTCCCAGTGCGATTTAACTACCGCATTTACTCCTACGGATTCTGCAATCCCTGTCACTCTCTCCCAATCCCTTGACCCAACTCAAAATCTACCTGGCCACGTCTTTCTCTCTGATCAAATAGCTCTCAATCACCCGATAGTTGAGTCCATTCCGATGTCAGAAGTGCCATTTACACCCACTGTAACTTTAAACGATTCCCTTATCAACTCTTACAACATTACCAGCAGCACAGTATTAATAGAGTGCACAATAGCTCTTGAAGCCCCAGGGAGTATACTCCCTGCTGCAGTTACCTTACCGGAAAACACTGCTGAGCCTCCAGCACCTACACAGATGGTTGTTAATCACATAGAACAGCAAGATATTGTAATAGTGCCCAACTCTCAAACTGTGGACCCCTCTATTCTTATTTCCTCTATTGCAGAATCAGTCAGTCTATCCACCACCACCTCAGCGATATCTGATTGTCCTACTGTGGGGGAATCAAGTCCTGACCCAGAGCCTGTTGTTAATGCAGAGCCACCAAGCATAAAAGAGGAAGAAGCTGCTGACGGCACTATTTCCATGCCCAAAATCTCATCTAAAACCTCTCCACTGTCTGAGAAAGCTGAAGAGGACGAAGTCTCAAGTGGCACATTAAGCGATGCACAACAGCAGACTTTCACCAAGAATTTCATCTGCAATGTGTGTGACAGGCTGTTCCATTCAATGAAAGAGCTGGGCCATCATGTCAGTGACCATGCTGATGAATGGCCCTACAAATGTGAGTTCTGCGTGCTTCTCTTTAGCAAACCCGCCGCGTTGCTTGATCATCGATCAAGCCTCCACGGTGTTGGCAAGAGTTATGTTTGCAGTGCGTGTACAAAAGAATTTGTCTATCTTTCTAATCTGAAACAGCATCAGGACGAATTACATCCTGGCCAGCAGTGTACCTACACAGAAGAAGAAAAGGGTAAACTAAGACCTCAGAACTACAATAACTCAATAAAAGTCAACACGGAGCCACCGGTGCTCGATGCTGCAAAGGAACCCAAGAAACTGGTGAAAAAGGAAGAAAGGGAAGTGGATGTGGCTGCTGAAGAACTGTTTACAACAATAAAAATCATGGCCTCCGATGTATCCAAAATCAAGGGGCCTGATGTTCGTCTTGGCATTAACCAACACTATCCCAGCTTTAAGCCCCCACCCTTTCCTTACCATAACAGATCACCCGCTGGCTCAGTGGCTTCAGCCACAAACTTCACCACCCACAATATCCCACAAACCTTTACGACAGCTATCCGATGCACCAAGTGTGGAAAGAGCTTTGATAACATGCCAGAGTTACACAAGCATATCCTGGCTTGTGCAAATGCAAGTGATAAAAGGAGATACACGCCCAAAAGAAATCCCATCCCACTACGCCACTTTGCAAAAACTCAAAATGGAGTTCTGTCAACCACTAATACTACTAACGGACTAAATGCTTCAAACAGATCGAGTCAGTCAAACCGGTCCAAACCGAGCCAAGAATCGCCAGTAAAAGTAAAGTTCAAGGTGCTGAACAAAAGGAAGAAAAAGTTGGTCCAAAGGGTCATGCCACAGAGGAACAAATCAGCCCCTTCATCGAATAAAATGTCACCTGCATGTGTGGATGCGCAGCAAGAGATCTTTGTCTGCCCGCACTGCAGCAGGGAGTTCACGATGCGCCGCAGCAGAACCAAACACATGGCCGTCTGCCCCAAGAAACCGAAAGAGGTGAAGAAAAGGAAAGAAGGAGGAATCTCTGTGACAAAGGAAAATGATGGGCGCCTCCATAGACGGGTGGAAGAGAAACAACAAACCTCACCTCAGCATAAAACAAGACTGCAGAGTTCTGGGCCCGCTAAAAGGCACGCCATCCTACCAGTGCAAACCGTGTTCTCAAACAAAAGAAGTAAAATAATTATAAAAGAGAGCACGCAGCCGAAACAAGAGCCGCCCACACTGAGTGAACTCCCCATTGTTCGCACTTTCAACCCCTCTATGCGCCAGTATAGCAGAGTGCAGCATGGCGTCAAAGGCATCCCCATCAAAATCACCATCGTGAAACCCCAACAGGCCGCACCGCAGAAGGAGGAGCAGCCTCCCGCCCAGAGCCGAGAGCAGGGAGCTGCCGCCAGCAGCTCTGAGCAGCGTCCTAGCGCCTGAAGACTTCTCATTGGCCGACCAGAGATCATCAGGTAGGTTAAGCATGTTTAGAGTTTTAGAATGATGGTCCAGGGATGTGTTAAAAAATAAACATAAAAAGACCTACAGTACAGAGACTAGATGGGCACAACAGCATACCTAAGTAGAAAGCTGCAAAAATCCAACTCAAGGTGATATGTATGTATGTATGTATGTATGTATGTGTGTGTATATATATATATATGTATATATATATTAAAACATCAATTACTAGCAACTTATGCAACAACCAAATAATTGTCAGAAAGGTTATCTACATCTTTTGCAATCTATGTTTTGTTGTTTTTAGGACCTTGCTGTGTGGATCTCCTTATACACTCAGTGATACTAAATCACACTGTAGACCCCACGGACCCGGTATGCATCATGCTGTACAATACATGAAGACGGATAAAACGGATGACTAAGGATACTGCAGTATTCAACTGAGTATTTGACTGCTTTTGGAGTAGCTTTGAGCTTTTAAAAAATATATATTTCCCTTCCTTTCATAAAATATCTGTCAACAGCTTGGATTTGCACTTTGAAGTTATTCTGACTGCTACATGTCACAAATTGGAAAGGAAGTGGGAGGACTTGAGCTTGAAGGCTGCTCTCATTTCCCACTTTGTGTTTTTTTTTTTTCTAGAGTAAGGATAGCAGGTGGCAATCATTCTCAGCATGCATTAGCACTTTTCTTGTCTGTTGTCTGTGTCCTTTTGCTTTAAACTCTTACTGCATGCTTGTTCTACTGCTACATTAATTGGGAAACTCTGAAGCTCTGTTGGTCTAACTGGTGTGAATACATGGAAGATGCATCTAGATTACTTCTAAATGCAAGACTAAAGGATCTCAGAAAAGTAACACACCGCTGGCAGTGGTTCTCAATACGGGGCCGTCTGACTATTGTTAAGGAAAACAATATAGTAACATATTGTAAACTGGAGAATGTTATATTGCTTGTACCAGCAATATATTTTGCCTCAGAATACATTTTATTGAGTGTGTTTGAGAGAGTCAGTCTGACTGCATTGGCATTGCTGACCAGTCAAGTGAAGCGCAAAGTCACGGAAAGCATCAAAAAGCCACAGTGCCTGGAGCACATTGGACAATGATTAGGTGCAAGCGGTTCTAACTAAAGCAACGGCTGCACGCACTAGAGCAATCCCAACAGGGGGAGGTTGTGACCCACGAGAACCACTGCTCTGCAATACTGTGCAACACTGGCGACAAGCTACCTGTCCAAACTCTCGTGACGGATATCGTCACGCTTGATTATTGGAAAGGTCAGTGTTTTAATTATTGGTGTGAATGCAACATTGGTAGATTTAATGCGTCAGCCTTTGCAAATCAAATTTGTATATAATCTGGTTGTCCCAGGTGAGATGTATTTGTATGAATGTTTTTTGAGAATACCTCTCTCCCTGTGCCATCACATGTATATAATATGACAATGTGGCACAACGGGGAAGACCAATATACTAGTTTGGTCTTTCCCACATGGAATTTATTTTGGTAGCCCATCAAAAATATATTAATTCTGTCTCTGTATGGAACTGCAGGTTACTTACAAACAATGCATTGATGTGCTCTCATGTTTTAAGGGATTACTTCTGTCGCCTAATCTCATGTTAGATTTCGGAAAAACCTCAAATACATTTTAAACTTTTGGGAATCTGTTTAATGTGTTGGCATTGCAATTGCAAACATACTTACTATGTTATCTGAACAGCTTGAATGCATCATTGTTTAATTCAGCATTGGAAGAGCCGATTCGGCCTCCCTGCATTTCCTCTGAAAACCTGAAATATTTACAGTGGTCCAGTTTGCTTTCAGGCTTTATTTTGCACCCGTTTCACAAAACTCTTATCAAAAATATTATTTGGGTTTGTTTTTTTCCCTTTCAGAAACTATAAAGCATCATATTAGAAATACAATCTGTTAGGGTCGCTGTCATGTCTGTGAACAAGCATTTCGTCATTGCTTATATCTGTTAGCAACAGTTAATTGCGTGAAGTGTGTATAATAAATTCCACATGTAAAGCTGGAACCCTGTAATGACACATGGGAACCTTTTGTGGCAAGTTGTCACTGATCTCAAAGCGTGAGTGTAATGAATTGTATCTGTTTGATTAACATTTTTATAAGCTACTAGTTTGAAGCGCTAGTGCTATACAGGGTAGTTATTTCATTATGATGATCAATTATGTTAATCTTGTTAAACTAAAACTTGACAATGGCCTGTATTAGAGAGAGAGTCAATGATGGTACCTCTATTTAACTTTTTGCCTTTTCAGCCCTCACTGGTAAAATCTGCTCCATTCAGACGGTCAGACTGCAATGTGTTGGATGTACAGGGCGGTTTGGGAGACTGTTATTTAACTGTGAAAAGTGCTTGTAGCATTTTGAAGTGTAAATTGAGTCATGTATATTTATTAATAATTTAAAATCACATAATCAATATCTGAACAGTTCCTCTGTATGATTTGCACTAAAGTTTTTCAAAGCAAGTGGTCAAAATAAATGGAGAATGTGAAGATTATGTGAATTTTGAGTGAAGCTTTCTTCGGTATACACACATGAAAATAATCACACTATTGTTGTTTAATTCATAATATCTTTAGATTTTATGTTGGGAAAGTATTCGTAATTCTTAGGCCATACTATTTATTTTTAAAGACGTGAACAGAATTTGATGACTGCATTATGAGCCTTTCCAGAACATAATAAAATGTCCAGGTGGTGGCACACTTTCCTTATTTTAACTTCTAGAGCTGCGATTCTTCAGCTCCTTCTGTTAGATAATCCATATCCAGGGAGGCTTTTGCCCTATTTTAAAGCATTTTTCCCACCACCAGTAGAATACAATTTCATATCAAGATGCAAAAAAAGAGAAGTCTCAATGCAAAGATATCCAGCCTGTGACCTGTTTTATGTGAAATCGTTGAGTCTTTTTGTAGAGTAGCTATCAACTGTGTGTCCCATTTTTACCCTTGATATTTAATATCTACAACAAAAGGTTGCACAACAAATTCTGCAAAAGACTTTACATAAACAATGAGTTGAGTAAAGAGTGAAAAAAAACATAAATAACAACATACATGCATCATAACGTATGTGCACTTGCTTTAGAGATCAAACCAAGAACCATAGTGACACAGCACGCCTCTCAGGAACACAATGATGCGGGAAAGTCTAATTAGCAAAGTTAGCTGTGGGTGGTAGAGTCGCTGAGAAAGTAGAAAGGGTGAAAAGAGCACGAGGGAACACTGAAAGTCGGGAAGCAGAGTTTGTTGGTAAAAATAGAGAGGCACTGGATTTGCTGTAAGGCTGTACATTAAAAAGTGTCCCTGTATCTGCTAGAAGAAATTCTGCAGGAGCCCAAAAAAAGTCCAATCAAACAAAAATACAAAAGACCTGCTTCTGTAATCTCCTGTGGAACCAAATTTGGCTGTAAAAGGACATTGACACCCCTCTTTCAACCAATCCTCATTCAAAGAGTGCAACACTTGTGTCACTTCAGTGAGCTGGTTGCAGCGGCGAGTGGCTGAACAAGGTGAGTTACAAGAAGATATACAAGTGCAGCATGTGAACACAGATTTCAGTATAGACGCTGTGAACATAGCGACTGTCTGCTGGCCATCAGTAGCTAAGCATCAGAGCGGCTACATAGTAGCACTTTACAGAAATGGGAAGAAGATTCTTCAAGGAACTTGAAATACTTCCTGGTTTAAAAAAAAAAAGGTTTTGTGACTGTCGTTTAACATCTAGTTGTTCAGTTGGTCGCCGAATGTTGCACACGGTGAAGACTTTATTAAAAATGGTTGGGTAACATCTGCACAAAAGGTGCACTGTGGTATCTCAAAATGTTTGGTCCGTTGGGTTTCTCTTATTTTTAAATAGTAAGTCCAATATTTTAGGAAATATGCTATATTAGTGGACGATTTATAAGCTGACTTATTTGCACATTACAAATTGTTTTCTGTTTGCTTTCATCTACCTAACCAAAGCATTAAGTGTTGTACTTAAAGGGGCCCTGTGAAGTGTTTATGTAAACAAACTTCACTTCACATTCACGGTTACTCGCAAAACACACATTGTGTGTATATTTGAGGCCCAACAAATGTGTTTAATACATTCCCTTCTATCATAAAATATTTTCAAAGGTGATTTCTTGGAAGGTATGGAAACCAGCCTTGTTTACATCAATGCTTCCTCTTCTTCTCCCTGTGTTTCTTGCTGCGTTATTGAAACCTGTAGATCAATGGAACAGAGAAAGCATTGAACAAAATGTGTCCGCTGACACTCGCATCCTTGTTTGCACTCACAAGAATAAACTAATGAACTAAACGGGTGTACACTCATTACATTGCAGGGCCATTGTGCTATGAATGCTCAAACTGCAGGGTCGCTTTTGTGCTTGAATACTTGGATAGTGGGCCTACTCATATACAGCATGGAGAAACTAAATGAACAACTAATAGTGTCTGGAGAGACCGGGTCCAAGTGTCGGTTTCTCAATCAAACAATAATAGATGAAGAGTAATCAGAGTCAGAACCATTTTTTGCCAGGTATGTTTCCATACCAGGAATCTGTCTTGGCGGGTGGTGCATATATTAGATAAACAACAACAATCAACACAGTGAAAGAAATAGAAACATATTACATTTACAATAGAATATAAAATAAAGTGCACAGACAAACTATACACTATACTACACTGTACTATAAACAAATGTACTGTAAGTGTTTGTGAAAGTAATCTCTGCCTGAATGTAATTTTTCATGAATTACATTTGACCAGTTATGCAGAATTTGCTACAGACAAATAATAGGAAAATGGATTGCAAACAGTGGCTGTGTTGGTTTCCAGTGATATTAAGATATCAGAGCAATCCCCTGATCCCCTTGTGTCATGTTTATAGCCAACACGGTAATAAAATGAAGATGCACACATTCCAGCAGCAGCAGGCGCAGCGAGCGGGTACAGTCTGCCGCCGTGTGTTCTTATGTAACGGCTTGTGGGTTTGTTCTTCCCCGGGTGAAACACTTTTATTTTCACTCTTCAGAAGATTTCAGCACCTTAGTGACAAATCTACGCTGGTGGTTTGGATTCTTTGGATATCTTTTGTTCCTCTCAGTTACATAACAGGACCAGGCTTCATATGCTTTTTAAGTAGCAACACCTGGCAAATAATTTTTCCATCGTTAGGAGTTGTGCCAGTGTACCTATAGAGTAAGAAACCACGGCCCTGAGGTACAGCTTCTCCCAGCGCTCACAAGCTCAGCAATAACCTCAAACTGAGAAGCTGCATTTGTATGCTCAACACAGCTGCGGCTCTTAGCCCAGGGCCGTGTTGAATTCTCACAGGAAGTTCTAAAGACGCACGATCAGAGATGATCGAAAATAAAAACTCTCATCCCAGAAGTCTAAGGAGGAAAAGTAGCTCCTCGGCGTTGATTTCATCAGTCTCATTTAAAGTTTGATGAACGATATCAATTCTGAATTGAAGCCAGTAAGATAGATTTTCCTTCCGGCAGTAGGTGGGTTTGAGGACTGTCCTGTTTTCGGTTTGTAGAAAAGCAAAAAATAACCAAAAAACAAGTCGAGTTATGTGAACAGTGCATGAAACGATGACAGGGACCTGTCAGGATCTCCATGTGAAGACAGATGAAAGAGCTGAGTCACCATCTCTGGCTTTGCTTGTTCAGGCTGATGTGATTTCCATTCTTTAACGTCAGGATGTCTCTGTGTTTCAGGAACTCTTTACTGAACATTAAACTTATTCTTACTTTCTGTGCAGTCCGAACATTTTGGGCCACATCTCCCTTAAACATTCTAATATTTTAACATATGTAGGCGTGACAGCGAGTACAAAGAAAAGACGACCCTAACGTTGACATTATAACGGTAACCAATGTAGCTCTGGTGAAATCAAATAATGCAAACAGGATGCTGGGATAAAGTACTTTTGCACAAGTCTCTTCTTCCCTCTCAGCATGCTGTTCAGGACCGGAACAGACATGGTAATGAGGACATTAATAAAGGATGTGGATCCATATTTAATGAACCACTGGCCCCTTTAGTTTGAAACTGATTTTCCCTTCTGTGTTTGAGTTTTCTGTTCAGAATCTGACTGGCTTTGAGCGGGACTCGCGGATGGACTATTTTTTGCCTGTACAAGCAAAGTGCTGCATAAGACCTGCATACACCTGGCTGTCTGCGTGTGAGTGAGAGATAGCGAGATGCAGGATGCTTTTCTGTCTATATTTGGAAGTTAATACCTGAAGTCAAGAAGCAAGGCGGGGTGGGGGTGAGGGGAGGTATACGCCAAATAAAAATCCAGAGACGAAGCTTTGAGTTACACAGTGTGTGCATGCTAGCAAGCGAAACCACAAAGTCATGATTGGTTGTGTCGGGTAATTTTCAGTTTCTGTCTATGTTGAGAGTCGAGTTTCCTCCTTTTTTTTGTTCCCAAGCTCCCATCGAATAAGGATGCTCCTTCACAAACAGACCTCGGGCCACATTGAGTCTCTGCTTCGCTTGCAGTGCAGACTCGACAGTCCACAAACTTGCCAAATTTGTTTTCTGCCAAAGTCAGATGTTGTCATCCTTACCTGCTCTGCATCTGTCTTGACACTTTCCCAACGTATATGCCTGAGAAGTCATATCGAATTTAAAAGAGGGGAGACAAAGGAGAGATGGGGAAACTACAAGCAGCAGCAGCTACAGTAAAATGTTAAAACAGATTTTACACACAGTCATCTCTGTTCTCACTTTCGTCAGGGGAGAGAGTCCGTCTCCTCTCTGCAGCAGGCTTCTCCTTCTCATCGCTCTCTCTCTCTCTCTCCCTCCCTCTCGCTCTCTCTCTCTTGCTTTGTTCATGCTGTGTTTGCCGTGCTCTCCGTCTGAAGCAGCGCCACACTGGAGCACTAATGAGCAGGCTGAGAGCAACCCAACACAGATCTCCCATCAGCTCTGGAGCAGCAGCGACTCTCGCGGCATCTGAGGCAGCAAGACACAGGACTGATCTGCGGTCGGCCGGGAGGCGGTAGGGAAAGACGTAGGAGAGGTCGTGAGGTGGCTTCAGAGGCAAATGAGCAGTTGAGAGAGGGCAAGAGGAGAGGATCGCTCCAGAGCAACAGTCGACCGTCTCCACACTCGGAGGCTGATCCACAGTGCACTCTCTCTCTCTCTCTCCAAAGACGAAGGACCTCTTCCCTCCCGGAGGAGTTCAGCCATGGAGGAGATGCTCACCTGCAACCGCAGCCCTTTCTCCCAGGTGTTTGGGCGTCAGGGTCAGCTCATGCAAGCCAGTGAGTGTTAACATCCTAAAGTCTGCAAAAATATCAAAGTTGTTTTTGCATTGCTCGATCCTGATAAGGTGTAACTTGATTGCGTGTAATGATCTAATAATGAGTGCACCCACTGCTCTTTTGTATTTGATGATGAATACAGACTGTTTTAGAAGTAGACTGTTCCGATAATGATAAATGAGACTATAAATACAGCAATATTGGTTTGCAAAATGAATATGTTTTAGGAGGCAAGAGTTGAAGAAGTGTGTCTCAGTTTCACTGAAAAATTAACATTGCTTTCAATTTATCGTTCAGGTCTCTCAATACTTTAAATAATGTTTCCTTTTCTCTTTATATGGGGTGTTAAATATAGGCTTCTTCTCTGTTGAAAAAAAGACACAATTTGTGTTGCAGGTTTCATGCAGCATGGCTTTCTAAATTGAATAGGTTTTACATTCTTTTTCCGAGGAAACATTACATAATGCATTTTGTGCTGTTTGCATCAATATTGAATCATTTAATCCAGTTTGACACAGGGATGTGTGAGTGATGATAGACTGTGGTGCTGCTCTCATGCACAAGAGAGATATGAAGATGTGTCCGTGCTGTCGTGTGTGTGTATTTGTGGGTTCGCAGGAGCAGACCTTCTCTTGCATGCGTCTGGAATCACTCCTTTGATCTCTGTCCGACCGAACATGCCACAGGTCTCAAAAGCGTCAAGAAGTAATTTAGACGCAGACTAAAAATACATTCAACCACTTGACACAAGAGCTCGGACAATTGTAGATTATATTACAATACAGTAGTCTTCCAATAAATGCCTTTGTGAAGTCCCCTATGTTTGCTTTTTGTTGTTTGTGCATATTGTTTGCGCTTATGTAATTATTTTCTTTTAATTTATGTCAATGTTTGATGGGGTTCTCTGCGGTGTGGGTGTCAGACACCTACAGATACCATTCAAACTCTGCTCATGGGCGCAAATATGTATTATTCATATATGTGAACAGTGTCGGTGTGAATTGTATGCTTGAGCTTTGAGGTCTTGTGGCTTTTTCTTTTCAGGATCAAACCCCACAGACACAATCTGCCTCGGATGTTCTGTTACAAGGCGTTACATAATTCCTCAAACAGAAAATGGCACCTTTTTGTTCATGGCTGACCTGATGAGAACTATTTGATTGTATGTACTTGATTGTCCTGTATCTGCTGGCATGTTCATTCACTGTGGTACAAAAATTGATTTTTATTCCTCTGACTCAATTGCCACACAAGGAGGACCTTGAGCTTTTTCTTTTGCATTGAGCTGAGCCGTAACTTGTGTGATTTCATTTCTCATTCATCTGTCTCAAATGATTTGCTTTTTTTAGCTGCCAATTTTGCCATAGGAAAGCAACTGCTTTCCTATTTTCCTAACTGGAAAAGTTTCTTTCAATTGAAACATTTCTGAATGGCTTTTTTTTTTATAGAACTGTTTCTCTGTGAGCCTACTCTTTTTTTTGTCTTTAGTCGTCATTAGATTGGATAGGTTTCCCCAATTTGAACGATTAAAACAATAACTTTACTTGATTGGATAATCAACAGAGAACACATGCCTGTTTAAATGTTTGCAGGCACATCAAGCTTTCTTTGCAATTTGGCGTTCGCACACTGAAATGACACTAAATATTCAGTCTTTGTTGCATTTTAGCTTTACACATATGTTTCTTCCTTTTCTGTTGCTTTGTCCCATTCAAACGTAAAGACAACTTGAAGTCACACTGTGGTACTCATTCACAGCTCCTCGCCTCCGATGCCTGTTGATCAGTCACAAATTTGAACCCAAATGTCACTCTGGTTGTGCAAATGACACTATCGTTGCATGTGTTGGGCTGAATTACAGTCAGTCTCGCGCTCCCCAAGTTATCTATGCTCTTTGAAGCTTGTGCTGCATGTCTGTGATTTCAGATGTGCAGAAGAGGGAAGGGAAGAGAAGGGGGAGATGGAAGGAGAGAGGAGGGAGAGGAAGGGAGGGGATGGGGGGCAAGAAAGTGAGCAAGCTGCAAATTGTGTGAATAAGACATGGGTGTTTTTTATTTTTTTATTTCTATTTTTAGCAACAACCTTACATACTGTTACACAGCTGCGGGAAGACTAATCCACAGTAGTGCTGGCCCGCAATATCTGAACAGTAATTATAGGGGGATTTTTTTGTTATCTTTGGCTGTCACCCATCATTGGATCAGAAGTCCCTCAGCTATATGCAAAGGCCTTCCTGAATTGCAGAGAGAGAAAAAAAACATTTCATGAGTGTTGCTCATGCCCAAAGACTTGAATATTAACAACCTTCTGGTGGTTCCCTGGCAGAATAACACTTGACAGATTTTTTTTATTTTTTTTGCCTCATGAATCGCATTCACGTGGCAGTGCCAGGTGCATAATCCTGCAACAATTCTCTAACTCCCCACTGGTGGTTTGATTGGTTCTGTGTTCAGTGTTGTGATGTGTTGTCAGAAATCCCTCGGTAGCCAATGTTCCCGTTTGTTGGGGAAGTGTGACAACTTAGTTCTTTAAATTAGTTTTTAAGTGTTCTGGAAAAGTTCATGTCTATGAATTCTCAAGGTTAGTCCATTTTAGGTAGAGCATCATTTCTTCCCGTGACTTTGTGTGTGTGTGTGTGTGTGTGTGTGTGTGTGTGTGTGTGTGTGTGTGTGTGTGTGTGTGTGTGTGTGTGTGTGTGCTGTCAAATGTACCGTCCACGTAACTGAAATCATTAAAGCTTCTCATTAAACCTCACCACGACCTGATATATTTGTCTCTCACAACTCACCTTGTGGCTGTTACTCAATTCAAACAAAAGCTTCCTGTTTTCTCATGTCTGTCGGAAAATAAATTGGCACGTGAACTGATTACCGCCCAACATTAATTTTTGATTATTGACTATTATCGCTCTCCTCACTTTCCTCTGTTGTGCATTTTGTTGTTTAAAGCTGCAATTACACTGAAATGAATTGCTTCGGATAGTTTTCCATTGTGAGAACCCGAGTTGGCAGAGCATCTGACAAATGTGTGAAAAAAGGATCTGACTGCCCTGAAGCTGTGCTAAATTGATTGTCACTGATAGAGGTTAATGATTACTTGTTTGTCAATGATGAGAGTATGTCAGTTTAGCAGTCAACGTATGAGACTGTTTCCTTTCTTACCGTCACTTTACCCTTGAATATCCCCTTAATACCTCAATAAACCGTTGGTAAATCCCTGCTCAGGAGAAGTGAACGTGATTTGAAGTTTTAATATGTGACCACTGCAGGTGTAGAACATATTTTGGTCTTCTTTGAAGTGATTAATTCCTCTCCCGCTTCCACTTGTGTTCACACTCGCAGATTCCTCACACCTCCTTACCCGGAGGGCTTTCCTGCAGTAAGAGATTAGTTTCATGCTCTTGGTGTTGCTAATCATGTAGAAGGAGTCACGTTGCAAGAGGTTTGCCGGTACAGTAAATGTGTGCACCCAGCAAGGTAACACATCCTTTTTTTTCCACTTCCTCACATGGTGAGTTACTCATTTGGGTCTTTATTGATTCATTGAGTTTGTGCTTAATAAAAAAAAATGAGAATGAGTTGACATTATATTTATAACTCGACCTGTGCATTGATATTATTATTCATTTGAATTTTCATCAAAACTGTGTTACTTTATTGAAGAAATAAAGTCCCGGGATTTAGATTATCATTCAGACAGATTTAAAATGATCTTGCACAATCTACATAATAATAACATCTATAATAATAATAATCTATCAAAAGAAGAGGAAACTGTTTCACACGACACTTAAAAATAAAAAAGTAAAAATATTTCATGCTGACTAATCTTAATATTATATTCAGTATTATGTATCTTTGTTAATATTTAATCTTTTTTAAAATAGTGTTTATACCAAGTGCATGATCTACAAAGAGCATGAATAATGTTGCGCCTGATGCTCACAAACAGAGAAAGTTAGAAGGAATCTCGTGTTTTCACGATGCCTCCTGTGCAGTATTTGGTCTTTTTGCAGGATAATATTATTGTGACTGTATCGGTTTGTTTTGAGAAGGAATTTTCACCTTAGTGGATTTGTGGTCAGGATTAACAGTGAATGTATGACCCAACCAGAGTAAAAGAAAGATTATGATCATGTAACATGCCCTGATGTACTTTATGTCTAGACTTGTTTCTGACAAGTCAATCACAGATGAATGCGGGTCATTCTTCTGCACCAGTGGCCTACGCTTCCTCACATGAGTTAGAAACCATAGTATTGCCATCTGTGCCGCTAAATCACGTCAGAATCACATGTGAACTATTATAGAGCTCGCGACTAGTGGTCCACCAGCCAAGACTGTAAACTATACAAATCACTCTTTAATTGCGTGTTTGTAGGTGATGTTTCTTTAGTGGGAGCAAAGCACTTTAGATCAAGTTGTTCTGGGAATCGCTTTAATAGCCTTCAGAGCATATTATTAAAAACTCCTCGCAGATGAAAACTGCTGTCAAGGCAGTCATTTGAGTTGAAGCGGCAGACCATGGGACACCTGGCACACAAAATTTACAATGCACCACTTTCCCATTTCTGCGTTTAAATTGAACATCTCCAACTTCCATTAACCTTCAGATGAATGAGCACTCTGCCAGAAGAGCCTGACTGAAAACAGACTGGAGGTCAGTGGGCGATGTCTCTGCATCTACTTTTCTGCTCCTCTATCCTCTGCCAAAAAAAAAAAAAACTTTTTTAATATAGATTTTGTGTGTTGGCACATTCTGTCACACATAGGTGTCATTCTGAGTACAGATTGTGTGTGTTTTAAAATTGTTTCTGTAAAGCATTTACAGGAGATATTAACCAAGCAAGCCAGTGAGAAAAATACTTCAACCTACTGATTTTATCTGCAGTGCAATAAAGCCCATAAAAAGATAACATGTTTGATACCTCAGGGATGAGAACCACAACACACCTCAAGGACATTACAGTAGAATGTATCTCGCCTTTTGAGCTTCACAAACGTCATAATATCTGAGATTTTTTTCATTTTGAAAGAGTTTCCTTTTCTCCGCAATAGACTACCATCTACTTTGATGTATGCAAATAAAGCTTAAACAATCGTCGAACTAGGTTGCTGCCTGACAAATGTGAATACACTTTAGTTCTAAGGCAATGTAGGTTAGGTAATGTACTGCAATACAAAAGAACTTAACAATATCCAAATTATGTTTAGATATTGTTAACGGACCATCTGCAGAATTGTTTTTAACAAAACAAATATTGACAAAAAAACGAAAAGTGAAAAGTGTATGATATATTCTTTTCTTTCTTGAGAGACATATTAATGGTCAGAACTACTTCTTTCCAAAGAAATAGTCCCTATTAAAAATTGTGGCCACATTTCCTATGAATATTTATGCATACCAGGAATATTGTTTCTGGGAGAAGATGGTGCATTAAAAAGTTATTTTCTAGTTGACTATATCATTTTTTAAAATCTCTTTCATCTTTTGTATTTTGCATTTGGTTTACCTGCTACCTCACAGTGATGCTGTCTACACACACGCGCGCGAACACACACACACACACACACACACACATGGATTATTGGGCTGAAGCGACGAGGGATCTGGGTTATTCAAATAATTTTAAATGGTGGACTAATCAAACCAAAATTAGAGGAGAGGGTCTGATGAAAGCAGCAAGCGAATAAATAGGCAACGACATTAATAACACGTAAAGATGGTCTAAGCAGTTGTTTTTCAGGATAGAAACAGAGAGGTAGCGAGAGAATAACAGCAACTTGGACGCTAGCTAGCCCGCCAACATGGTTAGCACGTGTGTCTCCTCCTTCTAACAGCGAGCTAGCAACCACTAGCTAGCAACTCACAACTAGCTAGCAGATAACGTGTTCCAGAGGCGCCAAGGTTGGGATGTTAGGACAAACTAATAAAGTCAAAATGAGTGTGGTCTGTACGGGAGCTGCTAACAACAACTGTGCACAGAGGCCTGTGATACATTTGTAGACGTTTCAATGCAGAGGGAAGCAAACGCCTGCTTTAAGGTAAAAAAACGGTCTCAATGCTCGATAATGTTTATTATTTAATCAACAGTGGAGCGCAATTTTTAAAGTTTTGCTACTTGGTAAGAGTGTCAGTGTGATAACAAACTGCGATCTTCTCCTTATTACATTAAAGCCCTTGATGAAGACAATACATCATATCACTCTCGTCATTATTCATCTTACCTTTTCAGGGGAGAAGCATCAGTAGGTCATTTAGTTCCAACAGCAGTGGCAGACTGAATGTAGATGGAAATTACAACATTGTCTATGATTTATCATTCACCAATAGGTGTATGATAAATGATGTATACACAGACTTGTGCAGCTGATTTAATTTCAATGATTAAATCATGTGTTAATGGATACAGGTGCAAAAGAGGTCAGCTTTGCATACATTTAAAATGCAGCCCTGTGTTTTTATTTAATTGTCATGTTTTGCATACTTCATGCAGCTGCAGCTGTGATGGAAACCTTAATACAGTATCTGGAGACTGTATCTGCACAAACCTCTGTGTGTGTGTGTGTGTGTGTGTGTGTGTGTGTGTGTGTGTGTGTGTGTGTGTGTGTGTGGGTGTGTTTGAACGAACAGAGTTTAAATTGCTGGATCAAACAAATTATTACAATCCCCTACTGTACTAGTATGTTGAATCACTTTTAGTAACTGAGACTTAATTTTATATCTTTATTTTTAATTGAGCATGCAACTTGTTAAGAAATAGATAAAGCAAAATTATGAATAAACCAAAGGGCTACTTTAAATTAGACTGATATCGAAGGAGCTGAGTGAAAACCGATGTGTTCTCTGAGAGATTATGGATTATATTTAAATAAATGTGATTTAAGCAGTGACTGCTGGCAAGTCATCTTTTTATGGTGTTTGAGGATCATTATCAATTTCTTTTGAATAAGAAACTGGAGGTGCTGTTGCTGCAGTACATCCTTGTCACATTTTGGTGTTTTGCTACAAATTCAAACAGATGCCAACATAAACGGTCCACACTGAAACTCCCTGCAGTGTAATTACTCAATTTCTGTTGGCCAACTGGTGTACAAACTACCAGTCAGCTCTCAGTGGTGCTGTGATTATCCGAACAGCAGGCAGTGACGCACAGCAGCACCACAGGCCGGCCACAAACCGGCAGGGCTGGATGTAAGTCAATAGACAGGAAGCAGCCTCAACCGCTACCGGCGATACCGCTCGTCCTCAGCCATGGACTGGATGGGACCCATTCATTGTGTTTGGATTCCAGCTGTTTCTGGTTTTATTTATTAAAATGTTCCACGATGATGTGTACCTGAATCTATGCTTTTTGTGTTTTACTTAAAAATATGGTACTCATTGTTTATTTTAATTTAACTGACCCTTATAAAACCCCCCAAACAACAGCTATGAATCTCTTTGATGGGACACATTTTGACTTGTTACGACAGGAAAAGCACAGGCTATGGAGAGTTGCAAGCGTTCCCAGCCCCAAACTGGTTGGAAAGTAGTGACAAGGATCAATGTTTCAGCTAGAAGCCTTCATTTGCCATGGCTGATGCGTTTAGTTTTGGCCACGATAAATAAGAAGACCCTTTATCTATGAGTGTCGGTGTTTTATTGGCTTACAGCACATGTTATGACACGGCAGGCAAATTCCTGCTCCTTAAAAGGATTTCTTGTCTAATTTTACAGATTTGTGTTTGACAAATTGCTCTCCTTTGGTGGCAGATGTACTCTAAGTAAGGAAATAGTCTTATCTTTCTGCTCCGGAAATGAAAATAAGTTCTGCTCTCAGGTACTTTCGCATTTGACATTGACTGGTGCAGTTCTTCCAGCCTAAAGGCACAGAGTTCACTGGGGAGTGTTGCATCAGATGTTCCCGTCCCACTGACAATGGAATTATGAGATTCAGATTAAAACTCTGATGGTTATTGCCATGTTTTGGAGACACATAATTTCTCTTCTGGCTGATATGCAAGGCAACTGTAATCCTCACTAATCACTCAGAATTGATTGTGTTTGCAGTTGTGATTGTTTTGCAGCAGGTTTGTATTCTGTGGTGTAGAGATGATGCGTGTTTCCTCTCCTGCATTTTTTTTCTTCTTTCTTTTCTGCTTGCTGCATTTATCTGCGGCGGCATGTGGATGATGCGTCAGCAGCAGCATGTGATTTTTCTGCCAATCACGTCAACCCAAGTCTCTAATCCTTTACTTTTCTGCTTCTAAATCCTCTCTTCAGGCGTCTGTGCTCTCCCATCTAGACAATCCATCTCCGGCAAGCTTTCCTCTGTGAGACGAGAGATCATTGATGAGTGATAAAAGCTTAGACTTTAATCCCCAACACATACAGGATTATAGGACAAGTGTTGCACATTTAAAGTAAATAGCGCCCGCTGTGACTTTGAGAGCACGAGGGGGAACTTTTTTTTGTTCACTTGTGGTAATTAATATCCAAGTAACAACCACACGGTCAAATACATTTCGATAATAACCACAAACTGTATAGCCACAATTAGCTTTTTTTCTTGGTCACGTCCAATCAGTAGAGGACAGAACCGGCCAAAATCTAAAATGTATAAAAACATGACTCTGAAGGCATAGAGTAATTGATATAATATTTACCGTTCATTTAACTCTTTACTATTTATTTATTTTCCCCATTTATTTTGACTTTTATTTATTTATTTATTTATTGTTGTGTTCATTTGATTTATACATTTTTAAACGTTTTTATAAAAAATAATTGTAGAGATATGTATTTATTAATTCGCGCGTAATCTTTCCTTCTGTATTTTGACCACTTTTTGTTCCCCCAAATGAATTTATTACAGTGTTCTTTTCTTTTACCATTTTATTGTTGCATCTCATTGTGCCAAAGAGTCATTTGTCATGGGGTCAGCTTATTGGTTGACGTAGAGTGCAAAGATCAAATATTCATCATAACTAATACTGTTTGCCTATTAAATCATTTACTTATTGATTTATTTTAGATATTGGCTGAGGTGAAGATTAATGACAGAAAAGAGGCGAGAAGTCTCGTTCTCGTTCATCATGGAGAACTGCATTCCGGATAGAGAAATGATCCTCATCAAATGTGAAACATTTCTTAAAAGTATTCAATTATGTTGTTTTTTTCCTCATGTGATAGTTGCAGGTTATCGAACAGATACACAATCACAGACTGTCATCTAACCGAGGTGAAGGGAATGTGTTTCATTCTCTGGACGTGTGAAGAGGCTTAACACACCTCCACTGTAATTATCAGAGGCCCCGCTGCCTCAGGGAGTAATCTCACTCCGGCTGAGGTGTTAGGATGGCTCAGCGCAGCGGGCTGCAGAGCCGCTGAGCAGAGCTGTTAGACTGAGCTGACCTCGAGATCCCTCAGGCCTTAGCAGCTGAGTGGTGTGGTCTCAACGGCAAGCCGAACTTAACAACATGTTACACATGCTATTCCTCTATCAGAAATGTCTCAAATGTATTGTTTTAACGAGAAACATAATGAATTTAATGTCAGTACGCTATCTATGAAGCTTCAATCTTCTAACTCCTTGCAGCAGACTGGAAACAGGTGGAAACAACGAGCCTAAATGCTGTCCAGGAAACAAACTCCGCCTCACAGCAGCTGTAAAGCTCAGCAATTAACAAGTTGTCTAATCTGCAAAATGTCAACCTTTAAATTTAAAGAGCAATTTTTCACCCAAAATGTAATGTGTTATCCTCAGAATACAATATAATTTTAATTAAATACATTTTCCTGTACTGATGAATTATATTTAAAAGCAATTAACAGCAACATTTCTTTCCAAAAACATTGTCTCCAATATATTAATATTTCTTTCTATCAGCCGCAAAGTAATATAGAGCTGTATCTCCCAATTATTTCCTGGATTAATACATTTATTGTATGATCTATGTACAGTAGAATGCAAAAAAAAGTGGCATCAAACCGATACTTAACAAATTTGGTTAATTATATTTGAAAAACATAAATGTATTGAAAAAGTTGAACAACATTTTTGAATTAATAGTTGCAGATTAGAGAAATGCCAAAAGTATGATTCAGGTGATTTAGAAACATTGACATCACTGCATATTTTGTGCACCATAGAGCACTAATATGGATAGTTGAAAAATAAAACCTAACTACTATTAAAGGCATTCTTGCTTCGAGAATGACGACTCGGCTTTTTCCATCAAAATCCATCCCGCCTCCAGCTATCGACTAAACTCTGGAGCGTGTCTTCATTGCACTTGGTGGATTCCTGTCATTTGTAGCGATGGCGGCATTCTGCCGAAGTGGTGGTGCTGTATGGTAATCAGTGTGGTGAACCGGGAATGGCATCTGCCAAAACTGTCGAAGATTAAATAAAAAGAGCTGTCTGGTTTTGGCTGGACCACAGCAAAGCTGGAGTCCGCTTTTATAAACGCTGAAGTCTGTCGCTGACAGAGCGAGTGATGAACGGAAGCAATAGCTACACTATCTAAGAAACTAAGACAACGTATGAAATACGTTAAAAAAAAACGCAATGGAAGTTGCTTCTTAAATCTGCATTGTTATGTTACCAGATGTTTAATCCATTTTAATCAAACAATGAAAGTCAAGGCCTAATGTCTGTTTGTGATAGGTTGTTGGGGTGAGAAGTTGCTCTGCAGAGTTGGAAATAGTGGCACAAGCTAGATTATTAATACCTGCTAAAAGTTTCCTGAATGTTGACCGTGACTCGTCCTTTGTTCAAGCGGGCAAAACAAACGGCAGGCCATATCGTTTAATGTGCGCGCCCTTTCGTTGAGCGTTGGAATGAATCTTCATTGAGCGCACAGCCAGTCAGGCAGAGAGACCGTCACTGTGATAAAACCCATGGCAGGACAGCCGTGTTTGTGAACTCTTATCTTGCACTTTTATCTGCTGTTCCAGCCTCAGAGCAGCCATTCCACCTGTGTGCTAAAGATGCTATCGTAGCTATCTTGCTCTTTTTTGCAGCCGTAATGCGGCTGGAGGGACGTTCTTCACTATTATTGCATATTTATGTGAATTGGTAACCTCCACATATCAGAGACATGAATTACATCATATTGGAGCCTGGTACCGATATCTGCTCGGATCTGTCCCTTTTCTAAAATACGCATACGTGAACTCTTATCTTGCACATAAAGAGAGTTTGCTTGAGCTAGTTGAAAGCATGATACAAGATTTTGAGCTACGATTTATTTATTTTTCATTACCTGCATGTTATGGATTCAGTTTTCTAAATATTTACATGCATGACATGGGCACAGCACTTAAACAACTTTTTTTAAAACTAACTTTCCTTAATTTCCTTTGTTTGGTAGATAGAAACCTGAAAGACTCTGCATGTCCACAAGTTGGAAGTAGGAAAATAGTCATTTTGCCATATGCAAATCAACCCTTTAATCTTGAAAAATGTGTTCCTGGTCATCACTAGATTATCTACGCACTTGTTTGTCTTGTTATGGCATCATGTCTTTGAGGTAGCTATGCGGCAATGTAATGCACAAATGAGCATTTCCTTTAGTTGTTAGTATGAGTCGCCCATTTAAATCATTTAATGAGACACTGCCCTACTGAAGCCATTTCATGAAATGGAAGTTTCCTTAAGAAACGCAACATTCAGTGTGAATTCAAACACTAAAACCAGACAGAAGACTGTCATTATACACATTATCCCTCTTGTTTGTGTTTTGGCAGCAGCTTCCAACCCCCACAGCCAAATCAGCAGGGATGACAATGAAAGGAAATGGTCTTGTCAGGTATGATTCATCTCCCCCTCCTCTCTCCTGGTGCCAGTATACAGACCACTCAAGTGTGGTTTGAGAAGCTGTTAGGCTCGTGCTGATAAGTTTTCCGAATGGTTTTTCCTCTGCCTGTCGATATTAAGGTGTTCTATTACTACTATCAGTACTAAAATGTTATAAAAATAATCGCTTGAATCTGCGCCCTGCTATGCATTTTAAGACATTTCTGGTGGAGCGGCATTAACGCCCGCTGAGCCCCGGTAATCGGCATAAGTGTTGAGTGAATTTTAAATCTTTGATTACAAACCAGCTTGCCGTCTCTTTTCCATGAATCTAATCACCCCAGATCTTTGTTCTATTCCTGCCCACTCACCAATACTTACTGGAGCAAAAGTCATTTTTTTCTCATCCCGAGGTTTGATTGAGGTTTTTAAATGAAGCTTTGAATGTCTGTTGTCGCCCCCAACAAATGAAGAAATATCATTTTGTGTTATTGTGGTTGTATAGATGTAATACATGGTGCTTTGCTGCTGGGCCATCGCCCCTTCTTATCCTCCAGGTTTGTGCTGCGCTGCTGCATATGGGAGACAGGGTTTTTGCCGCAGCAAAAATGTTGTTTTTGAAAGGCTGGTTGCTAACAAATATGTATTAAAGCAGAATATTCTGTGTTATGTGCATTTTGGAAATCGTCTAGCTTTCTTCAACAAATGATGGCCTGAGGACGGAGTCGAGACAGAGTTGTTCGCTTGTGTGTCTGAGTGGGAGAGGGGACCACTGCACACGATGTTTCTGTAAAATATTGACAAAGATAATCATTTGAATGTGAATTATAAACCATGAATGAAACTTCAAAGTTTCAAACTATTCGGTACAGCCCTAGTTTTTGATATGATTTGTATTGTGTGATATTAAAAATATGGAAGTGGCTTAATGTTAAGTGATCATGGCACACACAGACTTTTAAATGGGAGCCGTTGTTTGAAGAGAGGAGACATTGATGTTTGGATGTTTTATTTCAAAGCTCCGTCAAGAAGACGCCGAGCCTCGCATCCGCCCCCTGATGGTCGGATCGCCTGTTGGCGGTCTCAAGTGACCACCGTTGGAGGATATGAAAATAGAAACGATGGCCCGACGCCAGAATCTGCGGTATGGCAGATATGCAAACTCACATTGCAGACGGCCATACTATCTTTTCACAGCATCATCTCAACTGACCATCACATTTGCCTCTGAAAACACTACCATGAATATTCAATTCTAAACATCAAGTAATAAAGAGGAAGTTGTTTTTCAGTTTGATCGCAAATGATAAGAATATTCATGGGATTTGTTTTTTTAGTCGAACTCAAGTTTCTTCACTTTCATTAACCGTAATGTTTTCGCTAATGCACTCAGCATGGGCCACATTAACTCTTCATTTGTGAGCTCAGAGAAAGTGTATAATCCTGTTAAAGGACGTTTGAAAATGATTTCACAGTGAGAGCATTTTTATCTTTAACATTCCCACAGTGTTGCACTGAGATGTTTGAAGAGTGCTCAGAAGTTCAACTTTGAACTTCAGCTGAAGGTGTTTTCCCTGGGATCCACATTTTCAATCATCATAGTCGAGGCAAACACAATAAACAGTCTGTTTTTACAGCAAACACAGGCAAAGATTCATCATCCTCTAGATGCTCGGCCCAGATACAAACTTTGACAGTATCTACAAAGACAGTTCTTATGGTTGTGAGAAGCGCTGCGAACAGCAAACTGTCAGACCACCCAGTATCTATGAAGAGACTCCAAATGTTCTCAAGGCATAAAAGCCAGACATAGCAGTCTAATCTCATCCAGACTTTGGCGATGGGGTGTATTGAATCCTTCCTGTTTGTGCAGAGCTTTGCGTTGGCTGCGACCAAAATCAAAACATTACCAGAGACAACAAAGCATTAGACAATAAGCTCTTCCTTTTAACTGGAGAGCCTTGAATGTGTTCATGAGCCGACAGTGTCTATGAGGCTACGTTATTAGAAGATGAAGTTGATGTACAAACACCATTAGTCCAATTCTGTTGCAGCAGCTGTCCCTTTGTTTATTTTTTTCTGTCTCTTTTGCACAAATAGAGAACAAGCTGAAGCTGCTCTGTAATCCATTCAATGTTATCCAACAATTGAGGATGTTGTTACAACTGCAGCAGAAAAACACAAGAATGAGGGCAGAGAGAGAAGAAGAGAGCTCCGTGTAAAGCTCAGCAGAAACAGAAGGGGAAAAATCGAGGGGGATGCTTCTCTGCTGGAGGGAGAAATAGACAGATATGTTGAGCCAGCGCTGCATCTTTTCACAAACACACGCACGCACACAACATTTTGAGTGCACAGCGGTCCACCTCCAGGAAAGCACATTCCATTTCTGCTCCGCTCCCTTTATTTCGCCCATTACGGGGGTAACAGATACGATTAGTGGAGTTTAATGAGCTCTGCAGAGATGAGAGCTCTGCTCGCTGCTCTCCGCTTCACAGCCACAGAACCTCCGGGGTTCAACTACGCCGAGCGAGTGATGCGTGCGCTTCACTTTGCACCATCTCCGTCTCTTTATCTGCAGCATGTACATCTTACACTGAGGCTGGAGGTGGGGATCATGGTGGTGGCGTTATATGCATTTATGCATTTGTGTACTTGCCTGTGAACACGCATAATGGTTAAACATTGAGGGTAAGCTGTTTATGGTGTTTTTAACTGTGAGTTATTCTAGGGAGGTGGAGACTGTTGCGTTCTGTTTTTATGTTCGCATGGAAGAGCGTGTGCAGCATGGGTCTTTTTACATAATTATATTCATTATTAATCTTAAAAAAATAAAGCAAACAAATATATTATATTAGTATATTATATATATATATATATATATATATATATATATATATATATATATATATATATATATATAGACATACATACATACATACATACATACATACATACATACATACATACATACATACATACAATGCTAGAAAACAGAAAAGGGACCTGAAAATATTTCACGTTTTTATGATTTCAGAATCTGTTGTTGACAGACTACATTGTGCTGAAATGAAGTTATCAATCAATGAGTGTAAGTTTGCTCTTCTCTGTGTCCTCAATGGTTGGACGACAGCACTTGACGGTAATCAGCTGCTCTAGTAGGATTGATTACAGCAGCTCTGTACAGATCAATACGCCACTAATGTCCTTATTGTGCCTCAGTTCCAGTCAACGTCCCACTTTCACATTCCCCATCAGCCTCGAGACTTGAAACCACAGAACTTCTAAAAACACTTCAATCGTCATCTGATCAGTCTCTGAACACAACAAACAGCGTGATATTAATTAAAAGAGTGTCGTGTTCTCTTTCATCATGTTCGGCTTGGGAATGTCTCTGGCCTCAGTGATTTGATTGTTTTGCCTTCATTTCACAGTTTTAAATGCTACTCAAGGACTCCTTCAGTTGACAGGCATTACGGTGAGCGATAGGCCAATGCTGCAGTGTTTTATTGTGACCACGAGGGGGCAGTGTTGTACAGCGCTATCGCCAAGGCAGAGCCTTTACTCTTTCGACATGTTTCTGGATGCTGCGTCCCTTCAACTACAATGTATGAAATAGGATTGTCTAATTATTACAAACCACTGCACTGAGATCACCGCTGTTCTCCATTTGAGCTCTTGCATATTGTTGTTTTCTGCATTAATGGCTTCAGTCGCTTGTCAGCAGGAGCTTCAGAGTCGTGGTCTTGTTTGTAGTTCTTCTCTCTTTATCTTCACTGTCAAATGAGGTGACAGAATAACATTTCCTGCATGAAAATGGGAACTTTAAATCAATAAAACCCCCACAAGCATATCATAGACTGTGTTTGTTTCAGAGCTTCATAGCCCATAAAAGTGGATCATTGTCTAAAATAGTTATTATTCTGTTATGTTTTTTATTGTTATGATGCCATTTAGGCTCTCACACATACTTTAATATACAATTTTATTAGTTTGAACTAATAGCCCTTGTAGCCCAACTTTTCCGTTTGCCAGATGTTTAAGAGGCGCAAACTGTGCTTCATTTTGCGCCTTAAACCACATGCCAGGCTTCCAGTTCAGCACCAGAGGAGTTAGTTTCACCAATATGAACACGAAAGGATCGCTTCCTGCATCCATGTACCCCAGTATGTGGCTACTGGATACTTTGATGTAAACCTGTCTGAAAAATATATGATTTAAGAAAAGCAAAAGGCTAGAATAAACTATTCATTGGATTTTTGTTATTGTTACTATGGCAGAAAACTGGTTATCAGTGTGTGAAACTCTCATTCAAGACTGCTAAGGGAAACTAACTTAAAGTGCATTTATTTATACAGCTGTTTCTTGAGAATAAAATAAGAGTGTGAGAGAAAGAGAAAAAAGCATACTTAGAGCTAGCTAATTAATATTACACAGGAAAAATGGGGCCAATAGATTATTAAACACAATCTCATTTTGGAGGGCTAAAATAAGTGGGTTTTTTTAAATAAAAATTCCAATACTTTGTCTTACAAAACTAGAGTTCCAATACTAATACCAATAACATGTTATATAATTGTGCTTTTCTACAAAACTCTTTCTTACTATTTAACCAAAAATACATGAGTAAAAATTGTAATTAATGTTTAATTAATTAATTTTGGCTCATCAGTCTCCATATTTCTCAACATTTCTCCAAGATGTCATGTGCGCTGTGAACAATTCCCGTGAAATAAGCCCCCTTTAACTCAACTTTAGGCTGACTGCTGCATCGTGTGCTTTTAGGTTTGCTGCATTCATTCTTTCAAACATTTTTCATGATCTTATTTCCCCCGGCACCCAGCGTTCTCCCTTCTGAGCAGATAAAGGCCTGACACAGTGCCATCCCTCCTCCTCACTTGTTGTGCTGTTCCTGCTCTATAGGAGGGCATGTAAGGCACTTTCAGATTTGCCCATGCTGGCTCGACGCTGACAGAAGAAAGGAGACAGGAAAAGCGCAAGAGGCTGAGCTGGAATGACAATTTTATATTCTTTGCATCCATTTAAGGCAAACTACTGCAATCTTAGCTTTTTCTCTTTCGCAACCTCCATATCAGCTCGTTTTCGTCAGCTTTCAGATGCGCTGAAGGCAAGCTGTAGGGGAATCTATTTCAGTTTGCAGATGAGGATTGTTGAGACGCGGGGAGCAAACGCCTTTTAAAGGAAAGAAACGGTTGTGTGCTGGTTGTAGTTTATCGGTGAAATGATGTGTGACTCTTGCAAACCATTTGGTTGTTGCTTTAAAGGCCTGATGATCACAGTATTGGCAACTGGACAATCAATATTTTATGTTGAACACTCAAGGTAAACGTTTCCAGAAAATATCTATGGATTTTAGTGCGTAGTGGGGCTTTTATAATCAATGGCCATGAATTTTAAGTTTATCAATTGTGTTTACTCTACTGTGGCAATTTATCGAATCTGTTGTTTTTAAACGTTTTCCTCATTACTACAATAAAGCCTTTTAATTTCCCATGCAGTAAACACATTTTCTTCACTGATTTCTTTTGAAAGTCTGATCTGCCAATCCAGAATTTAATTCCAAGAACCATAATTCACAGGAAACCACAAAGATTTTTCTAAGTTTTCTCATGGGGATTTAAATTAATTGGCCCAAAGTACATCCTGACGTAGCATTCTTTGTGTTTAACATACAATGATGTCTCATACAAGCTGTGCTGGCTCCCAAAAAATAAAAAAAAGAAAAGAGTTGTGTTCGCAGGATATGCATGTTCATTATTTGGCCGGTAGAGGACACTAAGAGTAAGCAGCTGAAATCACATCTGGAGGAGAGAAGAGGTTTCACACCTAATTGCTAATTTGCGTCTGGGTTGTTTTTACGTAATCAAAAATAAAATGCAAATGTGACCTTTTTGATTTAAAAAAAAAAGTGAACCACAATTGGACATAACCAAAAAATAAACGTGTGAGAACGCTCGCTGGCTTACTGGAGTTCACTATGTGTGAGGACTGTGTTGAGAGAGGTGAACTGGTTGGAGTGTCTGTGAACTCGGGCGACAACCAGCCCACTCACGCACTCGAGCATCTGACGTCTGCTCAGCTCTCACAGCGTTGGGACACGGTCTTCCTCTTCAGCCCCCTCTTTCCCTTCTTATCTCTGCCTTCAGAGCCGACTTGTCAAATTTCCTACTCAAAGCTTGTTTGCCTGGAAATGTCAACCACGATGAAAGATTTTTTTCAATTTTTTTTTACTTATGTAACACATTAATCTATGCGCTCATATTTTTTTTGCGTGGGGTTTTGCATGTGAAAGAGGCTTTATATTTGCATCCCTGAAAAGACCCTATCCAGATTCTTGGCCTAAAATCACCCTTCTCTTTATGGATTTAGCAGGTTGAAGTTCTTAATTTAGCAGAAATGTGCCAGTGCATGATTCCAGCAGAACACACAGATTAATGGTTCAGAGTCCGTATCAGATGACCTCTGGGCAGCAGGCCAATTCTTGATCACCGCGTCTCCCTTTATAACTGACAAAGCTGTACGTTTTAGCAAAGTTTTAATGCTGGAAAGATTGATAATGAGACATGAGCGGTTAGTGTAGCAGCTCATGAAAAAAAGATACTAATGCTAAAAGGCACAAAATTAAGGAAATGGCTTTTTCTCACACTTTCATTCATCCAACGTTTCCACCATGTGGGTGGCTTAGGAAATAGTTGGGATGACCTTTCAGAGACTAAGGGGGATGATGGTAAATGGACGAGGGTTGAGGAAGTGTGTGTGTGTGTGTGTATGTGTGTGTGTGTGTGTGTGTGTGTGTGTGTGAGGAGAAGGAAATACAGTCGGGCTGGCGATTTCTTAATGTGGAAGCCAAGCTGGAGAGGAAACCTGGAAGGAGAGGTTTGCCAGAGATACGCAAGGGCAAGAGCCGGGAAACAAAACAGGAAGGCTCTCAGGCCGACGTGGAACATTCTGAACCTGCGAGGCCGTTGACAGAAAAAAAAACTGTGATGGTGTGACAGTAGGAAACCATTTTCTTCCACTGTTATCTCTGTTGTTCCTGCTCAGAACGAGGCTGGCAATGCATCAACAAAGGAAGTGTGTGAGGGTGTGTGTTGTGTGATTTGTGTGTGTGTTCTGTTATTGAACATGTTTTATACCCACTTAAGCCTGTCTGCAGTCATGATAGGTAGGACATAAAAAAGCTATACTTTTTGCTTGTTAATCGACTCTTGTAAAGCCACTAGATTACCAACCGATTCAAATAGAAACGCTGATCTGTGTTAACTGACTTTTATTGTTGTGTTTTCCTTTAGCTGTGCAATCTCTGAACAGCTTGAATGACCAGATTGCAAGCTTCATGGTGACTGGACCCAAGCCGTTGGAGCAGGAGCAGCCTGTCTTTCCTCCTCCCGAGAAGGAGCCGCTGCAGAAGTCCATGACCCTGATGAGGCACCTTCTTGTGGATGCACAGGTACAAGAAGCAATAGATTGATTTCCTCTCAAGAAAGCAGGTGGGACGAGAAAGACTTGACAAAATAGATGTCGGACACAGATTTGGGGGGTACTTTCATCTCTTCAGGTTTTAATCCCAATTTGGGAGTTTAAGGTAATCCTGGTTGCTCGCGCCAGCATTTCTAACAGGAAAAAGTCCGTTCCTAAATCCAGTTTTCCCTAGAAATCTCCAGCAAAACTAATATTTTTTTATGAAACAGTTGCAATCTGTCGACACTTTCACGATGGAACCTCTCTTGGATGACGTCACAATGTCACCACATGTCACCACTTTCATGGTGTGATCATGCCACTCACATGCATGGTGTTAAAAAGAAAAGCGCTCACCCCGCAAGAGTCCAAACTATTGTTGAGGCAAACACACGGCCAAAGCACATAGCTCCGTGCGCTGTGACACGGAGAGAGGTGCCGTTCACCTCCATGTTACTGCACAGTGCTCGGCTGCAGTGACACATAGTCGATGTGTTTGAAGGGTAAGTGTCGGCTACTGTAAGAATATGGGGAGCATTTTTTTCATCCTCTGTGTTGTATTATTCAATGGCGTAGCCCAGCGGTCCCCAACTTTTTTGCATCGCGGTTTTGTGTCAAACAATATTTTCACAGACCGGCCATCACAGTCTGGGCAATAAATATAACGTAATAAATATGACGTAAAAAATTGAACGCAATGAAATGATACGACCGGCATGAAGTAATTTTAAAGTGCTTAAAGAGACAACTCACCATTACACCGAATTAGTGGGAGCCTTGAGCTGATTTCTCTGCAAGGAGCTGGGTCAGAGTGATGGGTGACACTCAACGTGTGTACTTAATATCCGGTCTACTCCGTAACTTAGACCTTTATGTCCGGTCTACTGCTTATCTTAAATCCCGCTTCACGAAGACAAGATGTTTGAAATGGAAGCAGAGTTTTTGTGCTTTTTTGGCGATCTCAGGATATTCTCCCTTGATTGTAGACCAGAATACCGGAGTTGAAGCAGACTTTTATGTTTAGTTTTTGGGGTAATGTATGTCAAGAGGCTCAGACGCACAGATGGATGTATCCGGTTCTTTTTCAAAATAAAACATTTTCTCCTTCAAAAAAAAAAATCTTTCTGTGCCCGGTTGGACCGCTGGCATCGTCTATAGT
Organism: Clinocottus analis; assembly: GCF_023055335.1. NCBI lineage: Eukaryota > Metazoa > Chordata > Actinopteri > Perciformes > Cottidae > Clinocottus > Clinocottus analis. The sequence continues at coordinate 13,619,999 of NW_027176153.1, read as the reverse complement.
TTGTCAAAATGAAATGGAAGTCATTTAATCATTTAGATTTATCAACTACTGTAATAGTTGATAGATACATCAGTTGTAGTTGTTAGTGGCAGCCTCTTCTGTCAAAACATCGTGGTTAAGTTGTTATGGATGTTTGCTTTATAGATTAAATGATTAATTGCTTGATAAATAAAAATAAAAATGATTGAGGGATTATCAGTTTAAAAATAATCATTAGTTGTGCAGTGAAGACGCATGTAATCGACTTTATAAATTGATGGATAATGTGCTCCTGGAGGACAAAGGTTATGTGTAATTTGTGAAATCCCAAAACGGAGCACATCCCAGTTTGTGCCGCTACCTGGCAGACTGGGAGCGGAGGAGTCGACTTCATGCTTCATTTTGCACCAGTGCAAATTGTTTGTGAAGACACAGAATGCTATTTCTGAGCGGCTCCAGCGAATATTGACTTTGTGTAATAGGGGTGCAACAACAAGGTTACATTCCCTCTATCAGAGTCAATTGCCACTTAAATTCCCTCAGTACAATGGCCGATACACTGAACATAGCGTCCAGCAGTCTTCCACTAGTTCATTTGTATTTTCTCCTCACGCCTCCTCTCTGACTGAACCTTCCTCCACGTCTTCTTATTCAGAGTTGACCCCGGTGTCCTTTAAAAATCCTTTTCTGGAGCGTCAATCACCAAAGTGAGCAGCTGTGAGACTGTTTGAGGATTGATGTTGTTGGACTGCTCGCGTGGCAGCTTTTGTTCATAAACGAATTCGCTGAACCTCCATTGTAGCTTCGGGTCGAGGCGACAGGGACACGACATTACTGGCAGCCTCTCTCCTGCAGCTCTTTCTCTCATTTTGCTCATTTTTCTTGAGGATCATTTCACATTTGTGATGGAAGAGGAGGAGACGAGATGCTGGGCTCCTACAAGCTCCAATTAGGGGAGGGGAGGATGCTGTGAGTTGAAGTGGCGGTGTCACCAGTGTGATTGAGCTGTTTGCAATTTATTGCACATATGCTGGTCGTGTTTTTTTGTTCCAGTGCCATTTATAATCTCTCAAACAGATACAAATTAATTTGCGCTGAAAAATGCAATGTGTGAGCTACAATGTAACAGCTGCTGCTGAATCAAAATGGTCATGAACTCTAATCCACAACAATGTTGCATGGCTTTAAGTGCTTGCTGGTTGGACATTTTTACATGTTTTTGTTTATACAAAACTAAAATGGGTTACCACAGAGATTCAAACAAAGGACCTACTTAGCATTGCTGTCTCTTTTGATTCCCTCGTTTATTTCCCTGTGAGGCTAAGCACTGTGTTAACGCTCAAAGCTCAAAAGAAAATGCATTTTCACACCGGGACGGGAGACATTTGAGCGACTGAGTGACTGCTGACATTGAACGCTCCTCTCGCCTTCTTTTTTCCCCCCACGTTATCACTTTATCTCTCATTCTCCCTCTAATAGACAGGTAGCCATCTTTCTTTCAGCAACACAGCATACTGTCTTGTTAATTCACTCACGGTGCTGCATCTCTCGTTCTGTCAGCAGTCTTTTGAACGTTGTTCTTTTTGGTTTAGTCATAGCACAAGGAAAAGGACTCAAAACTGCTGTCCTCAGAAGAAGGATCTTCATGCAGTATAAAGCGTTGGACGTTGCAATATCATGAATATAGAAACCTGTAGTTCATAGTTTAACAGAAAGCATTCATAATGCATATTACAGGAGGGTTTTTGTGGTCAAGGAAAACCTTGAAAACTTATCAATGAAATTTAAAAAAAGTGTATTTATACATTTTTGTGGGAATTTTGACATAATCTTGTTTGACAGTTCAATGCCACGCCAAACCGATGTCTCCAATTGGTCAATTGTACCAATGGTGAACAATTCTTTTTAGAAAACCAAAACGATTTAAATGTAGATCCACATATAGAAGTTGCTGGCCTTGGTTCAAAATGGAAAACCAATTATTGTAGCTAATGCTACAAAATTTGCCTCTTTATTGAGTTTTACTTCCACCTTGAGATCCCCTGCAGCTCCGCAGTGTGTACCTCACCACCAGAAAAACACACAAACCACAAGAGGTAGTTGACCACAAATCTCTGAATAAACTTCAGGTTCTCAAATCTTCCTTCACCTTTCTCAACTTTATCGTGACATATTATTAGAACATGGTGATTTTAAACAAACCACTACTATTTTCCTGCGACAGACAGCTCACTGCAGAGCAGCTCCGTGAGTATCTTTCTTTTCCTCCAAGGGCCCATCTGGTGTGTATCCTGCAGTCAAGCTGGGAGGAGATTGGCTGCTGAGCTTTTACCTTCGACCCTCTCTCTATCTCCCCTCTCCGTGCTGGCCCTGGCTGTGACTACATTAGCTGTGCTGTCAGTCATCAGTGGAGAGGGACGGGGGTAGAGAAATGGAGAGGTTGAGCGCGTGGGGGATGTGGACGCAGATTGGAGGCCATTAAAGGTGACTTTGACAGTGACTGAGTGGAGACACTGATAAATAAGATCTCTCTGACCCCGTCTGACCTCCACTCTTCTCTAATCATCAATGGAGAGCTGCAGACACGTCTGTCACTCTTACTGAAAAAGCGTAGCAGATTCTTCAGTCTTTTATTTTTTTTTTATATGAACAAACTTGCACAACATTCTTGAGCTAAAAACATAGAATGCAGGAACATATCAGATCAATAGTTCATGTAATGAAATTTTCACGAAAAGGCAGTAATTGTGAGCCCTTTGTAATACGTTTCAAACACAAATCAATAGTGCTGGAGTTGCCGGCTATTCTGAGAGGATCAATATTCTATGGCTGTAAAGTGCACAAACTTTGCTTCGCTGGTAAGTATTGTAGATCTACAAAATGTTCTCTCGCTTAACTCAGTGAAACAACAGATTCAGTATAATTTATGTCCCTGAAAACATGTGTCGTATGAAAGTAAATTGGTGGTAATTTTGCCACACAGCTGGACTAATTAATATTTTAATACTAATGGATGAGAAAATTTAATGTAATGTAAAAGTCACTTATACTGATGAACCAACTATTCAATTTGTCGGCCATCTCCGTTACCCTCTGCTCCAATTAGCATATTAATATCTTTATGATCATGGTTTTGGTTCGACAGCTTGCAAATGTACTGTTTTGGTCTCAGTGCTCTCTTGAAACTCTAAAGATAATGCAGCTTCATGTCTGCTGGATGTGTAAGTAGGCATCCGTTTTCTAACATGCACATGCTATGGATGTAAACAACATGTATCAACTTTTTAAATTGATGAAAAAATGATGTGCTTACTGCTTGTACCAATGCAGCCAAAAGACAATTACTGCTGCTCATGTGACAGCATGTGCTCAGGTAATAATGCCCCTCTCCACTGCCAGTGTAGACTGGATGCCTAAGTCTGTTGCATCATATCAAAAGCACATCCGGTGTGAAAATGAATATTTCAACACAAAGGACGGACTTCCACATATATTAGCCAATAGGGCTGGACCTGTGCCCAGGGTCATGGATGAGCGCAGGCTGCCCACAGTCTCCGAGGACTGGTGGGAGGGGCTAGAGTGGGAGCCAGTGTGCGATGGGTCTGGCTGGGTCAGTCTGTTCCTCTCCGACTGGAGGCTCAGCTGGCCCTCCAGAGCAGGGTTCCTCCCCATGCATAATACATCTCCATGGTCCCATCTGCCCTCTCAACCCGTTCTCTGACGCCACCAGGCCTGGCTAATAGGCCCTGCTCCAATGAGGGACGGCCATGGCTTATTGTGGCCCAGCTCAATCCTAGAGTGTGACAAATGAAAATGAAAATTGGATAATTTGGTTCAAAGAGAGCTGTGTCTTCATCTACTGTTCGAAATAGCCGGAGTGTTTCCTGAGCTTTACATCCTACAGTCGAAGCTCAAAACATCTCGCAGTTTTTTCAAAATACCAGAATCACTTGAGTTCGCGGCTTCAGTGTTCTTTGAATTAAAAAAAAAAATTCTTTCTCATCAAAGGCAGAAAGCTTGAACTTGAGGTAATTTGTTTGGAAGTCTCTGTGATGGTTGCATTTTCATTTAGTTTGTTCCTATTCCTGTTTGCCGTTCCTCAAAGTCATCTTGCCCCGTGTGAACGTTATTCCAGCGATGGTACTTCTGCACACAAGGTGGAACTCCTGTCATTACCAATAAGTACTGCACTCAATAAAACACCCATGGATATCTCGTTCATGAAGTTGATAGTGTCCGGAAGAGAAATGTCAAATAATAATATCTTTAACTTTTATCTGCTACTTGCAATTTTGCACATCCTTTATGTTGCTGTTTTTGGCCAGACAAAAATGTTATTGTCGGTGCAAGATAGATGATTTTACTCCTCTAGCTCGTGGATTTGTATGTTGAGCAGATTGAGACTGACGGCATATCTTGTAAGGAATAAATTGAAAACCATTTCATTATAGGAATACACTGCTGAATGTTGCCTGCAGAGAAAAGAGCTCTCTGCCATAGTGAAACGGTAATGGTATGGGAATTGTCCGGACACAGTAGGAAATCATTTGATGTGAGAAAATGCCCTGATTGCAATTTTCTTACCTAATTCTGATTTTTTTTTTCATTTTTTGAAAGCCTGACCTGCCAATTTCTTTTCTCTCTGAAAACTGTAACGGCTTATAAGCCTACACTACAATTTTTGTAAGTTTTCTTTGTGCAATATTACAATTGAACGTATGTTCGTAATAAAAAAAAAACATGTAAATAACTTAGAAGCAGTTTAGAGAGTTGTTGTAAAAATAGGCTTTCGGCTCACACAAAAGACTCCTACTGCACCGCTATTTTCTGTTCCCTGACATGTATAGTAATTATTCCTCTCTACTCTTTGAAATTTGCATCTTACAAAAGTCCCAGAAGCAGCACTGAGTGACTAGGCTGCCAATAACTGTGAAACAGTTGCACATAGAGCGGCACGCAAACTGTTCTAAAGATGTAGAGTTATTCAGAAGAGCCTGAGGGATTCATAGTTTAGTGGCCCCTAATAGTTTATGGCAGATGTAACAGTACCAGCACATATGTCAGCCGCTGAGTAACATGAACGTTTTTCACCAGAAAGCAAATGTATTTCTCTAATGTAAAATGTCCTGCACAATACAAACATGGCTCATAATTTATATATTATAACCAATTTGATGGGATTCTTATCATCAAAAATGATGTTTTAGGCTGCATGCACTGCTTTAAGTGTATTTACTGCTGTTCCTGAAGTTCAAAAAGAGCTTTTTAGTATTCAGAATTGTCGTCTTGCAACATGTTGTATGTTCATTTGAGCTAGCTGTGTACTGAATTAGTCATATTTAGGGTGTTTGGACATGTTTTGCTAACTTCCATGGAAACACTATATCAGTAAAAGCTTTCCCGCTGCAGGAAGTCTGTGGTGACGCAGAGATTCTTTCCACTCGGCTTGCATCTAAAGACCATTACATGGAATAAATAATGGCATGTTTGAAGAGCGCTTGCTGCAATGAAAATCACCAGTCTATTGATTTGGGTGGTGCGCTTAACGGAGCAAGGGAGAGAGCTGATGATGCTTGCACCTTTAACACACTACACTGTCTCCAAGCCCATCTCTCAACGAGCTTTAACCCTTTTAATCAGAGGTTAAGGTGTGGCTCTCACAAAGACGTGCACACGCTATAGGGAATAGCACCACAACATGGTTGATAGTCTGCATTGATCCAGACTGCAATGCCTCAGAGACTCTGCGATTCCCTCCGAGCCGATCTACGAACACAGCTGGAGCAATGACTAGCTGTCCTTTCCGGTCTCCTGGGATAGGGAAAGATAAATGTGCATCCTTCAAGGTGAAACGCGAGCTTGAGGTCAGATTTAAGCAAACAGCAAAGTACAGACATTTAACCCAGAACAAAATGTTTTCAGATTGTCGATTGGGCTTGAAACGTTGGACTCGTCGTCCTCGGGGAAATGGTTGTATAGGTTTCCCAAATCATTTATGTTGGATTTTGGCATTGACTCAGAAAGCCTTTTCAGCTTGATCTTGCTGTAACGATTGGTTGTAAACTCCATGTGGGATTATCTGCAACGAGATAGTGGACCTTTTGTCAGGCTGTAATAAAAGAGGATTATAATAACAAAGCTAATAACCATATTTAATTTAGCCACTAAACAGCTATATATACAAAATGTCTCGATGACCTTGTTTACAGGCAAAACACTATCGAGGCCCTTGACCTTTTAATAAAAACTCATCATTATCAAACACGCTATTTATTTATTTACGTGAATTTAAGTGCATTTGGCAAAGATGGAGCATTACTGTCTCAACAGACTGTCTCACAATGCTTTTATTGTTGTGGCTAATGGAACCAGAACAAGGAACTTACAGGAATCTACTGAATAACTTATAATGTTGGGTAGTAAATAGAAATGTTTGCATAACTGGCCAAGTCACACCTAGTTTTGTTTTTCAACAGCTGTGTTTTTATTGGCTTCACATGGCAGAAATGAATTGAGTCTCAAGTGTCTGTGTATACTCTCTGGCACTGGATGCATTTTGATTATATTCATGTTTTTGAAAGATTATTGAGTTGGGCTTTGTGCCGGCCATACTTACAGTGCGTCATGGTTAAACTTAGAGGATCGCACACAAAGAGAATCAGCCGACCGACAGGGTGGTTCAGTCCGTAGCCTGTTGGCTGAGTGCTCTCCCTCTTCATGTGAAGATAGCTTCAGTCTCAATGAGGCCGGCCCCCATCAGATACAACACTCTCCTCATCTATTGATGCAGTCGAAGTGGAAACCACAGTTGATGGGGCCGCTGCCTCAGGTGTGTGTGTGCGCGTGACGGAGTGTGTTACTATGGAAACAGGCCATCATAGGATTATTTTGATTGTATGAATAGGATTTATAGGAGAAGAGGTACTAGCCAAAGCTTGTTTATTTGTTAGTACCTCTTGCTCTGTGTTTTTGTTCCCTGTTTCCTCTATGCGTTGTATTCTTCATATTGCCTTGCAGAACCCTCTCTGTCCCAAGATCAAAGGCTTTGCCCTCAATGCTTTCAGGTTTTATATGGCGCTGCCTCTGACGCAGATGATCGCTGTGTTCAGAGCCACACTGTTTACTGGAGGTGAAGCCATGATCCCGGGATGTGACTTGAAGTGAAAATGCTTGAAAGCCTTTTTGTATGCGTGTATGTACGAACAACATGCATGTGGAGTCGCCACAGGCTCCATCCTGTAACCTGCAACGAGTGAACTGCACCACAGAATTAAATTTGACTTTGCATCTGTCAAGGGCAGCGCAGTATTGCTGGTGAACAGCTGGTTGTATCAGGGTTACAAGAAGAAGTAAATCAAACTATTGACCTCAGGAGGTTTAGTGTAGATGTCATTGTAAAGTTTGAAATCTGCATTACGAGTGAGTCGGCTCATTACAATAGCCCTCTGCGCTCGCTGCACAGTAGGAGTCATGCTCTACACAATACTTTTTATTGACCTAAATAGTTGATGATGCTCATCACAAGACACTCTCTCCTGTTTAGGTTACATGCTTTTGGGTGAAGACTTTTTGAAGATAAGAAACTCTCTGATTAAAACATGACCATAACATTGTTATATTGCAAAGGTTTTCAAAGTCTTAGACAGTGGGGGCCCTTCAGACTGCAGTGAAACAACTGCTGACTCTACACAACACCGTGCCCCTTTGTCACTCTTATTAATATTATTATTATTATTATTATTATTAGTCTCACTTTGATTTGGGGGGTAATCATGCTTAACATTTTTAAAAATATACAGTTAGCTTAAGAGACGTAAACAGGAAGTGGATTGTTAAGACACATTGGCCCCATTGAATGTATGATTCTAAGTCTCTTTCTATGCTTATTAAGCTGGTTTATTCGTGATGAACATCAGAGAAAATTATACGCTCAAAGTTTAATTTGACACAGTTGTATTGAATCTAGAAATGTATAATGTCTGTGTGGACAGATTTGACTGAGAAAGGACTCTGAGGAGGAGAACAAATTCTAACCTTGCAGCAATCGGGCACCAGGGATATTTTAATTGCCTCCCTCTGAGCCCTGAGACAAATGTAGAAACTTGTTGGCAACTTTGCATGACTTCCATGGCTATCTTCTCACATAAATATGTATTAAAATAGCATTTTGTGATTTTGAGTGCAGGCTTTAGCTATTTTCTGTTTGAAAGAGTTGGTCACATAGTGCGGCCTGAAGCCTGTCCCAGCATGCATCAGCCGAGAGGTTGAATGCGTCTTGGTGACTGGTCATCTGTCAAGCTAGCCAACAGACAAACACACTTTTCATGTTACATTCACAGCTAGTGGCTACTGAAACGGTATGTGATCACATTTCCTCTCGGACAGAAAAGAATCAATAACAATATGATGAGCTTTGCTTTCCTTTTTTCTGCCAAACCTGCCACTGTTGTTGGCCTTGTAATGTTAGATTCATTGTTGAATAGATTTCCCTTTTTGTCAGATGTTTCTGCACTTTCTTTTAAACACAACTGAAGGGTTGAACTGATGGTTTAGCCTGAAGCTGCTCATTTCATGCGCATCTTGATGAAAAAAACAAACAGAGTGTGAGTCTCTCTTTGGACTGTGCTGATTGAAAGATGATAAAAAGGTTCTGGAAATATGTGGTGACGGTGACATCGTAGACACATACCACTGTAGTAAACACGTCAGCAGGTGAGCAATGCATTCTGGCCTGATTCACTATTTCAAAAGCACTGATGCTGTCATTAAAGGCCTCTCATCACTTTGGATTATTCTCTCTTGAATGAGGTTTAAAGGAATCAATGAATGGAGAGTGGACTTAACAATGCACGGCTCAGCAGTGTTTTGTATTGGAATAATCACTTTTCCAGTGGATCATAATGGAGAAAAATAATTAAGGGTTGTGTCATCTTTGGTATCATTAACCTGTTGTGTTCAAGCATGAATTGAGGCCAGCCCTCTCCGTATCAACCGTTTTGACGAATGTATCTGTTGAATGCAGCTGTGGGAAAAGTGTTTTGGATTTCGTGGAAGCCTTGAGATAAGAATACCTAGTGCAACACTAGGTTTTAATTCATTTACATAATTCTTCTCAATTATTGGGTTGATTTATTTATTTTCCAATGCAACCTATCTTTGTTTTAAAACACTGTGAGCCTGTGTTAAAGTCTTTTATTCCACAATAATGAAGTAAGGATTACTGTCAAATGTAAAACTCTTCAATTATGTTTATATTTTTAGATATTTTAAAACTTGAGTTAGAATTCCATTTCTCACATTACGTCCATCCACAAACAGAGTGTACCTTCAAAGAAGACGGAGGAATCTAATTGAATTACCCAACATGCTACTTACTCTGCTCATCCAATCACAGATCTAAGACACTGTGCGGCTCATGTCTCTAATTCAGATCCTTCTAAGTTGTAAGACTCTAAGGTCAAGGGTGGGATGCTGAATGGGGGTATTAACCTCTTGGCAAATTAACCATCCATCTGAAAGAGAAAATGAACTGAAACAACTGGTGGAATGGACTCCAGTACAGTCTTAGTGCAAAAACAGATGCTACTAATATCTCATTTCAACTGTTAGATTGCCATCACACATTCGTGATGTATAATTATAATCGTCAGTCGGAAACATTTAGTTTGAGTGCCTTCCTCGGGGATAATTCTCTGTCAAGACTCTCCCTCACTTATATAACACAAAAATAACACTCAAGGCAGCAACAAAAAGCTGAGGACCAAAACTTCCAAAAGTGTTCCAAGCTCCTCTTCACTTCTTTTTCCATCTTCTGTCTTTTTACTTTGCTTAGGAAAGATTCGGTCAGCTTTATGCTTAATGTGGAGTGATAGCAGTCTTGTCTTTGATCTTGGGCAGTGATTATAGACTGTAAAAGAAGACGGGATAGATTTCCTCGTGGTTAAATACCAGAGTAAATGGGATTAAGTTTTGGTTTCCCTTGAGGTCTACTGAGCCTTTCTACAAAGCTCACTCACTAAAGATGAATACAGTGCTGTCTAAGTAATAGAGAAGAGCATTTTTTCTTTCTTCATAGTGCCACTAAATTGTGCATGTCGGACTCTTTCTAATTTCATTGAGGCATTTGCGGAGGTCTCACCTGAACAGTGGACTGGATTCATATGAAAATACACTTTCCATGACTTAAATTGATTTCTCAAACCCTGGGCAGACCAAAGAATTCACATTTTATTGAAGGAGGGCCGATGCCAGGTGCTTCAATTAGCACCCGACTCTTATATTTCAGTTCAGCGAGCTTTAAATGTGTGACTTAAAACCTAGTTTCATGTCAAAGTATTTGCCAACAAATTGGGCACACAACAACAAATATACTGGCCTATGCAAAATCAGGAATCACAGCTGTGTTTCCGAATTCAAGATTTTTTTTCAGTATTGTTTATCTTCCAAATTTGTCAAGCGACAGAGATTTTCAAAGACTATTCCATGAAAATGTGAAACGTTGCATATATTCATCATGTTGTGGTTAATGAAGGACGTTCGGTTAAGTACAAGACTGCGGTTTGTTACACCCAACTAACCACAGAAATAAAGTCTCATTGTGCCTTTGCAGTATGATAACAGTCTGTGTGGACCCTATTTAAATAACCTACAGCACATAATTTGAAGTGCACGGCACAAAGGCATTTAGATGTGCGTGCACCTGGCACATTTCTATTTCTAAGGGAGATTCTGCAATTTTGTTGACAAATTATGACACATTTTGGTAAAAAAAAAAATCCTCTAAATCCGTGACAGATGATTTCCACTATTAATTGGGTCATAAAAATGTACAAGATGACAACAAATTAAGTCTTTAACGTACAACATGTTCGATGTTATCCCGGCTGTGGAGGCAAATCTTACTATCTAAATAATGTCCCTTTTAAATAGCAGAGTAAATAACAACTGTGTCAGTATGAAACTAGCAATGACTTATAAACAGTAAGAGACGGCCCTATCTCTGTCATGCGTGGAAGATAAGTTAAAAAGGGTGAGTTTCACCAAAAAAGCTTTGGCGGTGTCTGTTGGACATTGTAATTAGTTTGCTGAAAGTCATGTTAGCCTCATCATTAGTACGACTAAGACAATGGTGTTTAAAGATCCTCCCGCATCATTATAGCCATTATTTGTAGAATTCTTTACTTTATTTTCATTGATAAAGAAAGACAGACAGCAATGCATGCCACGCAAGAGGAGGCAAATGTGGTGCTTGCCTGGGCATACGACCTGGGGAGACTGCAAGAGATACCTTACTTATGCAAAATAGAATTTTTACACATAGTAACTTTAAGATCCTTCAGAGAGAGTCATAGGCTGGTTCCAGACCTGTGAATTGTCTGTATTGTGAATTGACAACTTGTTGGAAGAACAACTGAGCCTGTCAGAGCTATTTAGGTGGGATTAAAAATGTACATCATCTTCTTCTGCCAGAGCCTAATCCTTTATCATAACTTCATGCTTATGCAGTCTTTTTTATTTTTTTGGGGGTGCGGGGCGGTTTACAGTGGAGTGAGTTCTTGAATATTATCAACCAACAAATTATTTTTGCTTAATAACTGTATCTTTGACGCAACATGTTGGATACGTTAGCACCACTGAACAGTTTAAAAAGCCTCCGTCTATGGTTTCAGACATTGTCAAAGCGATATCCAACACCTTTGGGAGTGTCTTTTTGCTATGGATATGCAACTGCATTGTCATGTTCATATTTGCAAATATCATTATCTTGTTCACGCACGCACACACACACACACACACACACACACACACACACACACACACACACACACACAGACACACGCACACACACACGTGTCCCCGTACTCCTGTACTTTTTTTCAGGGACAGTACAGCTTGCAGTTTTCTGTATTTTTGCTGACTGTCTGGGCACGCTTGGGCGTCTTTCAATTTAGCTCCTACTGATAACTTGGCCTCCTCCAATAGATAAATATTAAATTAGAACAAATTACTCCCACTTTCTCAGCAGGCAATCGTGTCCTCTTCCCCTGAGGCCGTAAGCATCGGCTAAACAAGCACTGCTGTTGTCTGTAATTAGGAATAGAAAAAACAAAGCACACACCAACATATTTGGCCAGCGAGGTGAATGCCCTTTGCATTATCGACGGTATCCCTCCAGCTGCCTCCTCTGGATAACTGGACATTATTCAGATCAGCTCTGTGTATTCACAGGGGGAGTCACAAATGGATAAATGCACCACATTACCTTCACTGAATCTGCATTTATGAATTTCCCACAATAATGTGGAGGATAGGATTTCAGACGGCTTTTTAAATGACAGATAGATGTGCTTTGCTGTAATGCTTTCACTTCTTCTCCGTGATAAGTGTCTCCTACATATATACAGAAATAATCTTCTTGCAAATCCTTTTCATGTTTGTTTTTAGCAGTGATTCTAGGTTCCAGAGAAGGTTGTAATCCTGTAAGCCTGTTTGAGTGTGTAACATTATTAGTATAACATGATTTCGATGGCAAAAGACAAGTGAGTTTGATTTGGTGTCGCTCCCGGGGGAACACTTTTGGATAAAGGTAATATGTAGCATCTGACTATCTGGCAAAAGTTATTAGATGGTTTGTGTGATAGGGACATGCTGCCATGCTGAAAGCTGCTGCAGATGGCTCGTATTCATCTGTGCAGCAGCAGCAAAACCTCAGTGTGGAGCAGTGAGAGCAATATCCTGAAGCAAGTATGCAATTTGCTTTATCACTGTTGTGAAATCAAGCTTCATAATATTGATTTACTTATCCGTTTTTTTTCCGCTGTCTTCCATTTATCTGCCATGGTTTAGGTCTGTTTATTTCTTTTCCTGAATTCTTATCTACCCAACTTTCTATCTTTTTGTCCATTATTTATTGATGATACTTTAAACTATGCATACAACCAATGTACAGTTTGTATGCGAATGCATGTTTGTATATTGAATACACACACACACACACACACACACACACACACACACACACACACACACACACACACACACACACACACACACACACACACACTCTCTCTCTCTCTCTCTCTCTCTCTCTCTCTCTCTCTCTCTCTCTCTCTCTCATGGTCCTAGCTGAACAAGTCATGTGTAGATGAGTGACGTTAGGCTAATGATGCGCTTTCTTTGATTTGGTGTAGCCAGTCATAGAAACCAAAGGACACAGTACACATTCATGCTACCGTATGCTTTTGTGATTAAAGCTTCCGAAAAGGAAAAATAGCATTTGTTAGCATTAAGGACGGATTAAAAGAAACCAGTGTTGATTGTAAGTAGGAGGTGGAACCTGAAACCAAATCAAGGATTCACTTTGATAGGACAGCACCACACAGCGTTATCCCAAAGGTCATTGGGTGACACATTATGAAACACTCCGACATGTCATTTTGGATGGAACTGACGACCAATCTAAAAGAGTCCTTGTTTAGTTTGGAGGGTTTGTCCTGTTTTGAACATAAACCCCGGTTGTCGTAAACTCAGAAAAATGACCAATGATGTCATTTTTTTCTAGAGAAAGCTGTCTGTTCCTGGCACATGTGCAATCCAGATCCTCTATGCCCCGGTCTCAAATCTTTTTTTGTTCTATTAATTTATACAGATCTATACAGAGTGTAATTTTGTAGCATGAAACATCCACAGTGAGACTGTTCACCTGGAGAGAATTGATGAATGTTTCACAGCATTGCAGAAACTGTCCTCAGACATTCAGCTGCGGCGTGACCTCTCCGTGAAGACCTCGCCGTCTATTATCAAATAAGGAAGAGCTAGTGATCTCCCGTGGTTTGCGTATGGATATTAATGGCTTGGAATATTTCAATTCCAGACACTATATGAGAAATGTGTCGGATGCAAACAATGAGCAAGTGAATTGTGCAGGAAAATGATTGACATTTTTCAATTAATACAGCCAGATTAATTTAATATGTTTTGTGCATTAATTAACTGAAGGAAATGGAAATGACCCTCGCTAATGTGGAATTAGCATGATCTATGCACGGTTCTGCTGTGGTCGATTACCCAGCTACAACCAGGAGAGCGAAAGAAAGCAGTCATTTTTGATTGATGTCAATTCACATTAGTTCTGATGGAAAGGGCTGATAACTTCACTACCAGACTGAGCTTCTGCCAAATTAAAAGAAGGTTAGACTTTCTGCGTCTGGATTCCTCCCGGTGTTTGCATTGCATCGGCTCTGTTTGAAAAGGTCAGATGAGAACAGTATGTAAACAGCAGTGCTATAATGGAAGAAGCTGCATCTCTTTGATGCATCACACACACACACACACACAACAGTAATATGGTTGTTACTGTTTGGCATTCATTTAGCCTCACTGCCTTTCTCAATTATTCATGTGTTTTAATCCCAACATATGTAAGACATTTTCCTCCATATTGTTGATCTTAAACACACTTCTTAATACTTGGTTGAACAAAGCATGCTGATATTTTTCACACAGCAAAGCAGAGCAAAAGTAGAAACCCAGCAGCTTGACAGATGATGCGTTTTGACATAACATAGATTGAAATGTATTCGGATCAATACTGACAAAGGAGATGGTAAAGTGTCCTGACTGACAGTTTTACTCTTGACATGAACATAATGTATTATTTCTGCTTTTTCCTTATCCTTAACCTTGAACTATGAGATTCTGCCTCGACACTATAAATGATGCCGACAATTTTCGTCCAAGTTTCGGCAGAAAAGGAAAAAGAACGACAAAACCGCTCCTGATGTCAGAATGTGTCAGTGTCATGAAATATTCATTATGTTTGCCGAGGGTGTGCATTCAGTTTAGAGTAAGAATAGCTTGAATATTTCAGCAGCACGCCATTGATCTGGGCTGTGAGTGTTTTTGAATATTGATCACTGACTTGACTGAGCCGTGTACAGAACACTTCCCGGTCTATTATTCTGTCTTTTTTGGAAAAACTGAAATGTGTCGTACACATAATTGCTTTTTTTAAATTCAGGTTTAATTTCCGCACTCAACATTTACAAGGAAGAAATATTTTTCACAGTTTTTCTCTACCATGTCTTGTTAATGTACTGTTTAACTCCTGTTTAACTGCTTGTGGCCACACTTCAATTGACAAGGATAGGATTTCAGTACTTCGTACTCTCTCTCCCCCCTCAGTTAATTACACTGCAGCTATCTTTGATTTTGTCTTTTCTCATTCGATGCTCCCACGAGTTACCATCTATCTGCTTTTGACACAAGTTCTAAATAACAGTGAGTTAATTTTTGCTCCAGACCTCTTGTGCAGATGGATAACTCATATGCCTTTGAGGTCCACCTATGAGTCGTGTCCCACCGATATGAATTAAGTAGAGTTGTGCGAACTGTGCACAATAGCAAACTTGTGTATTCGACTGCATAAAACCTTCTTTTAACTAGCTGTGAGATCATTTAACTTAAAAATATTGTCTTCTCATTCAAGGATTAAGGAAATATAATTACTGATTGTTAAATATCATAGATTTATTTTAATGCATGATTTAAATGCATATATAAATAGTCAATGTGTGATTACTTTGTATCTATCAGTGTATTAATCTGTGCCAGTGAAGGCTTGACTGTTATCATAAATTGAATCTAGAGCACATTATTTAATTAGATTAATTTGTAAGAAAATGATCTTTTCTAGTTATGGATTTGGGCTGGAGGTGGGTTTGATCAGCAAGGAGAGTGAAGGACCCTCTGAACCTGAAGTAACAGAAGCTCGGTGGATGAGGAGGCACGCAAAAAGAAATCAATAAAATATCACCAGAGAGTAACTTCCATGACATGATCCTCAGATGCTGCAGTTTCCGGGCGTCACCAAGGTCCTCACCTTTAAATAAATAAATAAATAAATAAATAAATAAATATATATATATATATATATATATATATATATATATATATATATATATATATATATATATATATATATATATATATATCCACATGCAGATGCCACCACACACATACACACAGCAGGAGAGCTGATTGACTGACAGGTTATTATTTACCTCACCTCGCGCCTCTACTTACTTCCCTTCTTTAAGACTGCAAGCTTCCATTATAATTGACTTCACAGCGGTGCACACTGGGCTCACTGAGTTCAATCATATTTGGATACACAGCTAGCGAGCTAATCCCAACTATGCAGAACTCTGGACTGGACTGGTAACAGCTGCGAGGCATCCTCAAACACTAGTGCTTCATCTCCCTTGTGGCAAAACTCAGATTAGTCTCTGCAATAATTTATTTTTTTTAACACTTCTTAGCATATCTTTCACTACCTTCATTCGCTGTCCAACCCCAGCTGCAGAGTGCTGGAGGATGTTGGGTCATCTATCAGCTCAGGGTCACACAGTGACCTTTTATCTGGCGAGGCAATAGTAATTACTTTCAGATTTGAACAGGATACATTTGTAAGTAACCTTTTTATTCAGAGACAGCAGGCAAAACAAAAGGAGTACATTAAGAGTTTGCCACCATTTGCTCAGTGCAGCCTTTGAAGTCAGCGCTGCATTTATATGCCACATATTTAAATCTGTGGAGTTAGGACTGTGCTTTGTTTGCACAGGAAGGCTTCACTCCAATCTTTTCATTGATTGAGACACGTATCCATGACAACACTATAGTGCATGTCACCTTCACATCTGTGTGCGTGTGCTTAGTTGCTCGTCCTAATAAAAACACTGTGTAGAAACAAGATGCTCCTAATTCTTGTAATCTAATACACAACCAAGTGTACAGTCACACCAATGTTGGCGTCCACACTGTGTAGCAGAAACTATGGGGGAACTAACTCCCGTACAACAATGCACAAACACTTCACCTCCGACAACACAGGTGCTGATTTTGGTGTAATCACAAGGTACCCAAAGGTTTCCATCCCCCATTGTTCCCATAATCAGCAATTAGGCTGTCGGTAAGCACTCAACGCTAATTTAATACTGGGGATAATGAGTTAATATGCAAAGATCTGCATATTTTTTTAAAAGTACAACGAATGGAAAAGCTGATTCCCATGGCGTTTTAGAGGCCGCTTCCTCCATTTCCTAAAGATGATTCTTGTTTCTTCTCTATAATCATAATGACAATGGAGGTCTACGTAATTCTGTTGCAAATTAATCAAGTGTAAACATTTGGTAGTGATATAAATTGCATTAATTTACAAAATGAAGTTTGGCGTGCTCCACTAGATCAACTCATTGGCAGTGAGCTGAATCCAGATATGAATGTCAGTGTTTCTCATTAATTACCTAGACTGTGGCAGCCCGCCAAAGTCTTATTTTCCGCCACAGTTTCATAATGAACCAAAATTATTTCACACTTCTCAACTGGTGGTCCGGCTAACTCTCGAGGGGAGCATTTCCTCAGAAGAGGTGCGCAGCAGCCGGCTCGAGTTTAGTGTGCGGCAATTCTGGCACCACACCTGGCGCGTCTTGAAACTCAGGCCCCATCTGGTGTACCGTGCTTTGTCCATTTGAGAGTGAATGTTTTGCCGCGTCATTGCCATTCATATTTATACAACCAATTGTGTACAGTGTAAATATAGTCTGTTAAAAGCAAAAGGCATGCATTTAAAATGTTACTCAAGTCAGAGTAACACATGCAGAGCTGAGATCGCAGATGGTGCTTGAAGGAAAGTGCTAACTGTCTTTATTCCTCACTCATACCGATACTGCACTGAAATTACAGTCCCAACTTTGTCAGAAGTACCAAAAGCCATGACCTTAAGATAAAACTAATGTAGGAGGTGCTGTGACTCCAGAATTAACGTTTTATTACTTTTCATTAACTACAAGTCTGATTAAGTACACAGCTTAACACAAATGCAAAAGATAATTCAACTCTTCTCAATAATGAACTTTGAAATGTGCTGCTGTGTATGTGGGTCTTTAAATGACCTCTTCAAAATATGTTTTCTATAGTACAACATCTCTTCCTTCCATATTGTTACAAATGAAAGTAGATCTATTTTTGGTCCTTTTTCAATTCTATTTTTGTTGTCATCCATGTGCTGGGCCTTTTTGAAGGAAAGTGTTTTTGAAATGATGTATCAAGCTGGCCAGCATCAACCCCCCCTACAGCCCGTAAATAGAGCTTCTCTCAATCCTCGTCACAAAGATGACAGCTGCTGAATACTGAGCAGAGGAGACGGGAGCTGCCCCTCGACCTGAGACGCACAACTATTCTCTCCACTTGCACACAAAGGCGGATACATGCATACATGCACACAATCAACCACTCTAAAGTGAAACCGCACACACCTACGCAGGGATTTTAGCTTCGAGAACCCTAACGGAGTCAGACGTGCAGCCACACACTCCCTTTCAGTGGGAAAATGGACCATCTGTGAGCTCTTCACTCCACCAGCCAATGACATTGTTTAGGGCTCATTTTAACAGCAGTCGTGAACTGCATTTTAAATCTTTGTTCTGCCGTCTCCAGCATTTTGTCTTTGAAAAGCCTTTTTTTTGTTCTCGCTGTTTTGCAAACATCTGTGTGGCTATGAAAAGAGCAACTGTAAGAGAACTAAGCGTCAGTAATTTCTCAGCTGCTGTGTAATCTTAACTAAAGTCATCTTTGAACAAATTTACAAAGATGGTAAAAACATACTCATCCGGCTAATGAGATTTTATTCTGACACTGTAATTTATGAGGTTGAATATTGAGTTTGTTGAATTTTATGATTCACCAGATCGGAAAGAATATTTCAGCGTTATCGTCCTCTACTTGAGTATATTAAGTTGGGATCACATGTTTTTGGTTCCCTATCTCCCTACCAGAGTCTGTTTAATATTGGGTGTCCTTACTTAAAGGTAGAGGTAGAGACTTTTGAGTTTCTCTTTGCTCTTTATTTATGTTGCCTCTGCAATAGTCTAATACAGCCTGCAGTAGGTTTAATACATACATTATGACAGAATGACATTCTCAATAGATGACCTTTATATAGATCAAACTCACATTAACAGTTGTTAAATAACCTGAAGGAGGTCTGTGTACCAAAACGTTATTACTGAATATCTGTTGTGTAAGTAAAGAGGACAATGTGCGAGCAATATTCCTTGCTTGCCTCCCTCAAAAGGAATGTGTATCTTAATTCCTCATCAAAGCCTGCAGACCTGTTCATGTCTGAGATTAGCCTTTCGCCTTTACCACAGAGCCAGGGTTCATTCTGCAGTATGGCATGCCCAAAACATGTTTGCCATCGCTTTCTGGATCTGCATCTCGCTGAGAGTGGCAATGTGAAGGCGGGAGGATGTGAGCAGGAGCTTAGTCTGACTGGAACAAGAGATTAGAGAAATTGGGAAAGTTGGGACGAGGATTCAGGACAGGCTATTCCAATAACACCAAAACTCCACACCCTTGACAGACAGAATGGAAAACTTATCAGTGTGTGTCAACAAACTGTTTACCGGGTTGTGTATTTTATTTCTTAGCCGGCAGTACAGCAGTGCTGACGGCGGCGAGGACAGCAGAGGCATCGATAATCTATTCACTGGGAACATATTTGCGGCGCGACATGAGTTGCTCATCTCAGCGAGGTAATCATAATTACAGACTTTGGGATGAAAAAAACAATGGTGGACCAGGGAAAGGAAAATATGGAAAGAAAAAAAACATGAAGGACTAAAAACTAAGAAAAATTTTGCTTTAGAGATTTAAAGATACGTCCTGACATAAATTTGATCTTTTGGGTTTCAGTAGCTGAATAGTTTTGATTTCTGATAACTGGTCCCATCTTGGATCAAGCTCAATGCAAGGCGAGGCAAGTTTATTTGAATAGTGCATTTCAACAGCAAAGCCATTCAAAGTGCTTCACATACAACTATTAAAAGCATTAAAACATAATGCAGAAGAAAACGGTACGTAAAAGCAACTAAGAACATTCTTCTTTAAAAAACAAAAAATAGAATACAAGTTGCAATGCAGTTGAAGAAATAAATGCAGTAGTTAGATGCAGAAATTGATTAATCCTTGAATCTGGTTATATTAAATGCAACAGCAAAAAGAAAAGTCTCAGCCGATCTGCTTTTAGGAACCTTGTTCCAGATATGTGGAGCAGAAAAACTGAACGCTGCTTCTCTGTGTTTAGTTCTGACTCTTGGAACAGAAAATAGCTAGCAGGATTCAGCTAAGCTAAGAGACGAAACATGTACTATCAAAACCCCTTATCACCTCTAACTTTTATTTACCATAAAAGAGTGTACAAGACAGTCACACCTTTGACTAACTTTGGACGTGGTGGATTCTATCAGCTGTACATAACTAATATAACATATACTACTTTGATGAAAGGTCAAATAAAAGTAGGCAACTGTCTTGAAAATGTTCTCTGCAAGCTGGTGTATGCTCTCAACCAAAGCTGGTTATAGAGAAAGAAACACAAATGTGTGAATACAAGTTTGTGTTGAGCCCTGGTGCAAAAGTGAGTCGACTGCATGTAAGTTAGTTAAAACTTTTAAAGCCAAAGTTGATTTGATTCAGTAAGTGAGTTAAAACGATTCAGAATCAACTCCTGGATTCAAAGACGACCCATGCAATAGGAATTAAACACAACATAGACATATTACCATCTTATAAGGCTGTTGGGGTGCATGTAGCAGATCCACAGGAGCATTCATTTCAACTTGGACTCTAAAAATTACTTTCCCTTTAGCTTGGTGAAAAAAAACATCTGGCTCTTAAGCTGCTAAAGGCTCCACGTTGTTTCCCTTTAGAGATAAGGAACTAAAGTATGTCCTTCACAAACACGTGGAGAATCCAGCATTGCTCGGTTTGTGTAGAAATGGTGACCTGTTACTAACACAACTGTCTGTATAATCCCTTGGGGTTAGGCAGACAGTACCGCTGCACCGAACCGTCTCTCTCTTATTCTCTAGCTGCTCAGTATTATCCAGTTTCAAATATAGTTTAAACAGGGAAGAAAGGGGAGAGAAAATAAACAGATTAGTTCAGTGAGCATAATTCTGAGTTTTTACAAGACCTATGTCTGTTCTTTGTCTTGGTTTGTCAGTTACTTGTCCCTCTTTACAGAAATGATCCTTTATACATAATTAAAATTGTGCACTCTTTTATTGGTATGGAAAGATGTTTTTTAGAAACTGACACAAAGCATCAGGGCAAGTCATGTCTCGTCTGTCAGTAAGTCCAAACTCCTTCATAATAGATTAATACATACTTTATTCATCCCCAGGGGAACATTTGTTTGTAGCACCAGCAAGCAAAGTTACAGAGTCAAAATAAAAGTATTTAGTACGCAAACTATATACTCAATATATACAATACAATAAGTATTCTCTTCATTACCAGACGAGCTCAAGTGGTATTCACTTAATTTGACCTCCTCGTTACTTATTTAGCCCCAAAACAGACTTTCTTCATCATGAGAACTTTACACAATGAACCGTAGCTGTAAAATTTACGTTAAATCTAGTGAAGCCATTTTGTAAAATATTAACAATTAAAGCAGATGCACATCATAACCCAGCAGGAGCAAATAAAACAAGCTATGGTTAACATTTGACTGGAAATACTGCCCTGTTTGTTTATAGTCGTGACTCATACAAGGAGGAACACAATAATTTCTGATTATTCTGACTGTCACGCAAAATCTGTTTCCCCAATGACAGCCCTCTCTTTGTGGAAGGAGCCTGAGGGCA
Organism: Clinocottus analis; assembly: GCF_023055335.1. Taxonomy (NCBI): domain Eukaryota; kingdom Metazoa; phylum Chordata; class Actinopteri; order Perciformes; family Cottidae; genus Clinocottus; species Clinocottus analis. The sequence goes on along the minus strand of NW_027176153.1, from coordinate 13,598,310 downwards.
GGGCTTCTTTCCTTTTGCTGTTACCCACAAGTGACAAGATGTTAGACTTTCTGCACAACAGTGGGCATAAATGCCACTGACCTGGTATACATTATTGAAAGATCTCCATACTATCAGTGGCTCTCTCTATGTCTCTTTTCCTCAATGTGCCCTGGTATTTCTCCCTCTGCCATAACTATGTGTGTTTATTTGTGTGCAGCGTCCTCGGAGTCTGCAGAGAGAGACTTTTTGGCTGAGCCTCGTTTTCCCTTAAGATAAGAGGATCTTGATAAGAGATCAAGATAGCATTCAGCTAGAAAAAAAACAATTTCCTTACTCCTCTGGGGACATAAAAAATATAGAAAAACAAGCAACCCAAAAATGCACATGAGCATAGCTCCCCGCATTACAGCACCCTTTCCGCCTCATTGGCTGGCCTTTCCAGCTGCTTACAGTGAGCAGGTGATTTTGGTGCAGCCAATAAGTTCTGCATTGCAGAGGCATGGACTGAATTACTAGATACAGTTTGTGGTGTCTGTATCTTTATCATGAGATTTTCTGCACAGCAGCTACCTTGAGTACTAAAAATACAATACGTTGAAACAATACATACATTGTGCTGCTACCCGTGCCTGTAGTAACACTTTTTTTTTTTGAAGAGACCGTTACAATATTTCAGCATTTTTAGGGTGTGATAGTTTTCGTGCATAATGCTTTTAGACGAGAACACAAAAATGCATTGGATAAGCAAACACTTTGCAGCAGTGAAATATGTTTACGTTTTCTGAAGTGTTATTTTTTCCCCCCCCGCCGCAGCTGGATTCTGTTTCTATTGTTGCCAGGCAACAGATACCATCCCAGTGAATACTCGTGAGTCTCGACTGTTATTTCTTAGCAACTAAATTGCACCCTTGTAAGTAAAATAAATAAATAAGTGAGGCTTAAAAACTGATGTGTACAGACCACAGCACCATAACTTTTTGCATGACTTAAGTTGAATGCGGTGACGTGGCTGCAAAAGGCCGCAAGAAAGAACGACGACAGAGCGCTGATCCCCACTGTTATGTCCACATTCATATGCTAATCCACCCAGCACACCCACTAATTACTAATTCTCAGTATGCCAGTGGGTCCCAATTCCCTCCACTGACCAGCAGACACATTCAAGACCCCAAGGGAGAGACGTCATTAATGTGATGTACGGACAGACGTGAGTCAAATTTATAGCTCACGGTCACGTTTGGAGCTTCTATGATGATGTTTTTCATTGTTTAGCTGCCGTTCCAAACGGCTTTTTGCTCCTACAGACGTTTTTTGTTTTCATAAACACTCAGCATTATGATGAATTTTATTCAACACACCTTACCTACAAATGAGACAAAGCCCCTCCTGGCATGAGTCTCTGTTTCACCACAAAGACCTACGTTGCAATGCCTTCGTTCATCATCTGTGATGCTGAAACATCAGCTCTCGTCCTCGTCTTAGTTCAGTTTTACAATCTGCGGGCACCACGGAGCGTCTCTCCTGCCGTGCAGCTGACGGCGCTGTCAGCTGAGGAGTCAATCACGCTGGACAGCAGTGGAGAAGCTTCTCTCATTGGCTGCTTCAAAAGTACTTTAGCTGACTTGCCAGTCATCACTAAGGGCATCAGAGCCGCCAACAGACTCAAAACACGCTTCCCTGCCTCACACTGTCTCGGGCCCCATGCTGCTGTCTTTATCCATTATTCTTCTCTACCTCCATTAAATTAGTTTGGGAAGTTTGTAAAGTTTAGAGTCTGCCATGCTGCATTGCTCTTTAGTCAATGACGCCACCCAAAACAACTTTTTTGGGGGGGGCAGCCCGAGGTGAATGTGTGTATCAACATACAGTGTGCTGGTTTACTGTCAGGATACATACTCTTGAGAAAAGACTGAAAGGGTAGGAAATAAGATGTATAGATGGATAAAAACAAATCCACTTACACGCTGAGATACCACAGCATCTTAATTACCCAGAAGGGACCAATAGACTTTTATGACACCTGACAAGAGATGAATTTCATTAATGAACATCAAGTGACTTTGGTATTATTAGTCCCCTAGTATTTGTGTGTGTGTGTGTGTGTGTGTGTGTGTGTGTGTGTGTGTGTGTGTGTGTGTGTGTGAGAATGAGTGTACAGTATGTGTGTGTCTGTGCCTGCCCTCCTCTGAGACTAATGTATCATATGCAGCAGCAGGGTTGTCTATAAATAACAACATGATGTTCATTTACTGAGCGGGAGGGGTGACTTGTGTCTGGGCAGATGGATGAACGGAGGGGGGGGGGGGGGGGGGCGAGGGAGGAAGTGAGTGACTCTGTGTGTGTTGTTGTTCCCCATCCTCTTGCTTACATACTGTAGCGGACGGTCAGTTAGGTTTTATTTGATACTTTAATATTACGCTCACACACACACACACCCCGAGTGCCTTGGGCAATGGCAGCGGTACGCAGCGGTTGCTCGCTGCCCTGTGCAGTTTGGTGGACGGTCTGTGCTTACCACATGCAGGACGGGTTGGGGTCTCACTTTACAAAGCCCTGGGAAACAATAACAACACAGCTGTACTGCTGCGTGAGTGGGCGTGCTTTGACAGCCAAATGTCAGATCATAGCTGAGAAATGGACGACTGAGTTTGGGTGTTGGGTGGGAACTGCTCAAAGACAACCATACAGAGTATTTAATTATAAGGTTCTTTTTTTTACAGCCAACAGTTAAGAGTCCACTGTCAAAACGTCTTTCCTGGGCTGTGAGATTGGATACCGAGAGCAGTCAGTGATGTAGCAGTCTTGTGTGTCCAGAAATCCTGGGTTCAAGCCGCCTCATGCCTCATTTCCACTAAATTGACTCGACACAACTGTTGGTATTTGGGACTTTTCAAAATACCCCCGGCCCTCCCTCGCCCCTCGCTGTGACATCATTTTTAGTATTATATTTTAGTGTGGCATTTGCTGGATTTGTCATCGACAACCAGACAGGGGAGCATCTGCACTTTGTCCGTACTTTGTACGATGTAGTGTACGTCGTAGTTTTTCCCCTGACTGCTATTTAACTGGGTTGAATGAATGAAACAATTGATGTTTCCATAGCTATTTAAAAATGCTGTGCTTGTTAAGGATTTCTCATGTCGTTCTCGTGACGATTCTCTGACCAAAGTGGGTCAGATTTTTTTTTTAAATCTAACCTTCTAGTGGTGGTTCAGCTCGCTTATGACCTCGACTGAAGTAGTACTAAAAAAAGAATCGGGTACTATCTCCAGCTTTTGTTAAATGAAAATCAAAAAAGAACAGCCATGTTGAGTGGACATGTGGCATAGGTGTACTTTTACCACACAGTTAATCTCTACCAGCTCTATAGATAATGGTGCAAAAATAAAAATAAAAAACGAACATAAATGCAAATTTTTGTTATTCAAATTTAAATCCTATTGCAAGCGTGCTCGAGTGTCCATGGATTCTGTTCTCCATGTGCTCTCAGATACCCCTGCCAAATATATATATATATATATATATATATATATATATATATATATATATATATATATATATATATATATATATATATATATATATATATGACAATAATGAGCCTCTTTTAGTTTTGATCATCATAATCTGGACCACAACAAATCCTTATTTTTGTTATTCATCACTATATTTTTTCAGAGTCATTTAGTCCATAACGTTCGAAATCAGCACAATTTCCCGGAACGCACGTTGGAAAAAAAAGATAGTCGAAAGTTACCCAAAGATCCTTGATTACTCATTATATAAAACCCATGAAGCAGCAAATCCTCCCATTTGAGAACAAACATTTTTTTGCAATTGATCAACTAACTAATCCCTTAACATTTCTGTGTTTACAATGAACATCAAAATATAATGTTTTAATGGATTTTTTGAAGGCATATAAATTATCATTGGTTTGCAGGAGAAAATGCCTCGCTGTGATACTGTGAAGACAGCTTTGTTTGCATAACTATTATTGTTTTCTCTCCACAACTGCTTCTTTGTCAAACTAATGACTTCCTTCCCGTTGTCAATGAGTTCAATGAATCGTTGTGCACGCAGTGTACACAGAAAGGAAAACAGGACAAGTCAGTGTTCACAGGCTTAGCTAAACGTCTTGTGTGTCAGTCGAGTCAAACACACAATCCCTGAACCTTTCAGCATTATCTCCTGAAGACAGCTGTGCTGAGGACCTCTGACTTCTATGTGCTTTTATGGTTTAGCTCACTCCACCCCCCCCCCAACCCCCCTCGAATTTCTCTGCAAATGGTACAGTCCATTTAAAAAGGCGCTTGTCATCTCTCAATGCTCTGTGTCCTTTCAACAGTCAGCTGCAGGGAGCACATTTCACAGGGGCAGTGCTGGCTCTCTAACACACATACACACACATACACACACACACACTCTCATGCTGTTACCGAACTCTCAGTCACACACACAGGCATGCTCACACACTGACACACTCACACCACACATACACCATCTCCAACTCACATTTCTCCGTCGCTGGATGCCTCTCTTTAAGGGAAAGGACAAACTGCTTTGAGGATTTAACTTGGCTTTCTTATAAAAAGGGAACGAGAACAGACAGAAAAGGAGAAAGAGGGAGGATTAATTTGAGGAGACCTTCCTTCACAGGAGATGTACAACTTGTCAGCATGACACCTTGTCTGGATTTCCCTCTCCTCCTCAGGCAAAAATCCTGAAAATGATGGATGACAACAAGCAGTTGGCTCAACGCATCGATGGGGCCATTCAGTCCGCCAGCCAGGAAGTGACCAACCTGCGGTCAGAGCTGAGCGCCACCAGCCGCAGACTGGCCGAACTGGGGGCGAGCGACTCTGCCAGCACGCTCGAGACCCAGCAGCAAAACCACAACGGTAGGACAGTTGCTCGAAAAGAGATTAGCCTGAGACTGTGAGCTCAGAAGCTGCGAACATGTGGAGAAGGATGTGTCCACTCTGATGCCGCTGTGTATGATCTCGCTGCGTGTGCGTGTGCGTCTGCGTGTGCGATTGGGCGCGCAATGGATGAGAGAGTGAGTTGAAAAAGACTCCGCTCATGCCTCTGTCCACGGGACTAAGTGCCTATTTGAAAGTCAGCAAGTGAGCGGATGAGTTGAACAAAAGAGGTGAGGGGTTCCTGGTGGCTTGTGTCCACTCTCAGTACTCCAACAAGTCCTCTCGTGTTGAATAATTAACCTCCTGAACCTTTAGGAAGGGGGTGGTGCTGCTCTTTGGTGAGGGCAGACTGGGTAAAGTTACAACCTCTTTCCACTCTCGGGCACTTTATCTGCTAGTTCATTGGGCGCTCCTTTAACTGGGCAATGGATCTGTGTCTCTTGAGGAGGAAGGGAAAAGGGGGCTGGTTTTAGGGTTGCCGTGGGTTACTGTTACCGAGCGCTGTTTGACTGGCTGCCCAGTCCGTAGAATGCCGTCCTCGAGTGTGTGTGTGTGTGTGTGTGTGTGTGTGTGTGTGTCTTGTGTGCGGCAGCTGCTCTTTTTGCTTTTGTCCAACTTTTTAAAGTGTGGATAGGTAACAGATGTGTGGTTTTGTGTTTGTGTACATGCATATGCACGGGCGGCTGCATCAGCACGTGTGCCCATGCTGTCATGTCCTTTCAGCTTCTGGCACACACGTACTCTCACACTCTCGCTGTTTCCATAGCAGTCAGCTGGTACAGCGAGCTGTCTGATAGGATACGTTCCATCTTGGCTTTGGCAGCGCTCAGCTTTGAAACCACATATCTCTCAGATACTTCCGAGATCAAGCTCAATAAAAGGTCTGCTCTTTTTCCTCTCTTACATTCACAAGGAAAAATGTGTTGGCTAACCCCCCCTTGACGTGACAGAGTCATTTAGTCCATGTTTGACCTCTGTAGTGTATTTTTTACAAGAAAAAGGTGAACGCAGGCTGCCTTACACAGCCAGTCAGGAAGAGTTTGGCCATGTGTCAGCATTGTTTTCAATAGACTGCCCTTGTCGCTTTGTTTTTCAGATCTTTCTCTCTCTGTGTGTGTGTGTATGTGTGTGTGTGTGTGTGTGTGTACCTTGCGGTATCCCTTTAACCCCGATGCACGCGCACACCCCTGCTGTTTCCATAGCAGTGTGTGTGCCAGTGTGAGTGACGACAAGCATTCCTCTGGGAGGGTTTGAGCACTGATGTCATTGTCCCTTGTAGCTGTTTCTCTGCTCAGCTGAAATGATGCCTGAGACGTGCATGTTCAGTGGTGGAATCGAGTTTATCTCCCTTACATACCACATCTAAACACCACAGAGACTGCAGAAAAAAACATGTTGGAACTGGTCCATTCTTTAAATGCTTCTGAGATGATGCAGAAACGTATGTGTAGATCTCTCTGGAGATGGAATTGATCAGACATGGTTGTCGAGAAATTCAGTGCTCCAGTAAGTGTCACTTATTTCAACAACAAAACTGATAAACACACACTTCCTATGGTTACTGATTTCTGCCTCTCTTTTTTGGCCTACATATCTCCCACTGTCATTGTGTCAATGTCAATAAGTCTTTTTGTTTTGTTCTCCGCTTTACGCCCACCTCTCACTGTCTGTTTCAACCCCCTTCCTCTACTCCTCGCTGTTCTCCACAAGCCCGGGGTGTATAATAGAAACAGCTGGTGATAGGGGGATTAGGTAATTTATTACCAGTGGCTGTGTTGGGAAGGGAGGCATGTGCAAAGGGTCGCTGGTGCCTTGCACAGCCGGCAGAGTGTGAGTCCCGAGGGAAGCTGTGCTGGGGGTGCTACCTGGCACTTCACTACCAGCAGCACTAACCTTGCTAGCAGGCTGGCTTACCTTGATTGCATTTCTACTGCCTGGGGGCTTTCATTTGCATGTTACATTCATCCAATCAAGTGCAAAAAGTTAGGACTAAATGGCAGTACTTTATGTATTATTGTATATTCTCTGGTGGTCCATGACTAAAAGACAGACACAATATCCAGCCTCCACTTTCTCTCTCAAACATTTTACACCTTGCCTGTCCTCTGAGCGCAGGACAATCCTCATGTGGTACATCATGAGCTTGCCCCTGGAATTTAATGTTCTACATTTAGCTTTGCTGGTGCACTATGGGGCTGCTCACTGTAGAGAAATGCTGAGCCGCCCTGAAACCGGCTCAAAACGTATACCTGTGCCGTTTTCATTTTCTCTTTGCGTCGAGGAGAGAATGTCATGTTAAGTTTCTCGATGGAATTTGAAAGACTGACTAAGGAGCCCACTCTCGCGCTGCCATACATCATTTAAGTTTCAGGTTTTCAGTAATGGTTGGAGTGGACATTAGTTTGTCCACTCCAAATTGCAGATTTAGAAGGAAATGTTCCTAACAGCCAATTTCATCAAGGTGCAAACACATGGAACAACTCTTCTATCTGCAGTCTCCAGTTTGTGTGGGACTCTCATAGTCAAACCACAATTAAACATGCTCGCTCCACTCTGGTCACCTTGATGAAACATGGCACAAACAACACAGCAAACTTCTGTGCTGCTAGTTTTTTCTTCGTATTCTACATAGTTTATGTTGGTGAATGCAGAGTGTAGGAAATGGTGACCGCCCCAAAATACATGCACTATGAATAAGTAGGCCTGAGGCTACAATGAACCAAAACGTATGTATTTTACACTCCATGTTATCATGTGATATCGGATTTAGACGGACACACTTGGACGAATCTAAAGCACAGTTCTCAGTTGTTTGACGAGCTGCACTTAGAAGCTTTCCAGAGCCTGTTGCTGTTTTGCAAGTTGAGATGGCTCAGTTGTCATGATGTGATCAGCTGTTTTAAGCCCTGCTCATTGTAAATCATATGTATGTATGTACAGTACATGTGTGTATATATCAGTGGCGGCTGTGAAAATTGTTATTACGCCAGCTGTAGAGTTTAACAGCTGATCGTGCGACTCCCCACACACACGCATGCACGCGCGCTAGTTTGGTTGTGAGCTAACAGCGAGCTATGCAGACCTGCTTTCCAGTTTCCATCGCGGATGTCTCACAAGCAGGGTGACATGCGCTTGCCAGTAGTGTTACACAGAGTCCACAGTCCTCCAGCGAAAGATTTTTCTTCTTCTCTATAAATTAAAGTTTCCTCCTACAGTTAAAGAAGTGCAATACAGCGATAGGTGCATACAGCACCACCTAAAGTACCGGAGTGTGTGGTGCAGGGTCTATTGCACTGTCTGTGAGTAGGACAGAACAAGATCGCAAGCAAGCAGGCGTCACCGTGTTTAACTGGCGGAGAGAGAAAGGACAGAGAAGAAAGAGGGACATAGAGAAAGAAAGAGGTGAGATGTGATTGGTCAAAGAGCGTTAAGGAGTGTGTGCCAAGCTGGCCAGCGAGCTGGCTACAGAAACAGAAAGCAAGGCAGCAGAAGACAGACAGGAGACAGGAGCTGCTCAATGAGAACATCATTATGATACATCTAGTGTATTATGATACATCTAGTTTATTATCAATAGATATAACTTTTGATTCTGTTAAGGCCAGCAGAGAAGGCCTATATATATATATATATATATATATATATATATATATATATATATATATATATATATATACACACACATACACAAGTGGCGGGTATATGTAACCGTACAGTAGATACAAGTCAGTCATCATGATTTTTCGCATGTTAAGTGTTAGGAAATTAAGTATCAGAGAGTGGATAACAAGGACATAAAACATAGGTCTCTGGCTCGATTTAAACCAGGAACATTGTGGTTACATGCTTAGCAAAGTGCTTAATTTAAGACATAACCAATCTAATCACAACCAAGTCTTGAAACCAACTGGTCAGCTGCTCGTTTGTATTCTTTTCCCTGAAGAAACAGTGACAAATGGGAGTAGGGAGTGTAAATCGTACTACTTGATATCCTTCTCTGGTGTTTAATAACTTTGTTTACTTGGCACTACTGCTTTTCCATACTTTTCAGAATGTCACTGACTTCTCCAAAGCTTACTTTGGGTCTGAGGGTGAAAATATGCTGAAACTGTTACTGAAAACTGAAAAGGTTTTTGAATAAAACCTTGAATATTTTTCTGAAGCTGATTATATTCTTACCACCTCTCTTGAGGGCTGATGCTGTTTATTTATTCAGCATTCAAAGGTTATGAGAGAAGGTCAGTCCTATTGCCTTTAATAACTCATCCATTCTTGTAGTTGAGAGTATTTCAGGTAAGCGTGGTTGGTCAAGCGTTCACAACTTTAGCGACTGCCAGTAAGTTACTGCCTCAACACAAAGGGCATGCATCTCTATCTGAACCTCATCAAAAGGTTATACACAATGTATGGGTAATCATTTAAGTTAAAGACAGATTTTATCCTTGTGATAATTAAAAATGCAAAATACATAAACTATATTAATCTTTCAGGAGGGGCTATCCAAGAATTTACGAATGAGTTAGGCAGGATTTGCTGTGTCTATACATCATTAATGAGCAGACAAGCTCATGTTAAAATGTTACTGAGGCAGTTGTGTGTTGTTGTGTAATTTTGTTTATTCATTGACAATAAACAGGATTAGGAATATCGGGAGGCTATTTCTGTAAAAAGTAGCTTCATTAGAGTTAAAGAGAAGAGCAAAGTATACATGACAAGACTGCTCATGCTTTAATAATATTCCCAAGGGCTTGAACTGGATGGAAAAAAGGTGCCAGTTCTCTGTAGAACCATCTGCACACCTTGACGTATTGGGTGTCATAATTTCGTGTAACCTCTATTCCACAAGCCCCTTAAGGTAGCTCACACCTCTCAAACTGGCCCCTCCTGCAGTCTCCAGGTCAATGATGTGATGGCCGGCCGTTCATCAGTACAGGGCTTTGAAAGTGAAAGTGAGAGGCAATGTTTTTTTCCACCAGCTGTGTCAGAACCCATTGGCATCGTACAACAGGAGAGGAGCAGCAACGATCTCTCTCCTCCCTGTAATCGCAAGTACCAGACAGCTGGCAAACTGCTACAGAAATGTCCAACGAGTCACTATCTTTTGCTTGCCGTGGAACAAAAAACGCACACAAAGCCTGTCCCAGGCATCGGCTTAATTGGTATTACTCCTCAGGTAACATGGCATTTTAGTGGAATTGTTTTGCTCTGTGATTGCAATTCTTTTGTGTGCGTTCAGATCGTCTCTGCTTAGTGGGGCTACCATCGTTCTGTGTACAACGTTAACATTCAGTTGTCAATATATAAAAGGAACACTACTCCCAACGTAAATGCTTCATCGACGTCTTGAAGAGCTCAGCCATTTGTATTCCTGCTCGGTGTGTTCAGCATTCACACCGACACATGTGATGTGAACCCCTAAATCCCACTGGCACCATCACATTTATATACAGCTCTTACTAACTGCTACTGCTCATGGAACATGTAGAGATCTACTAGTTTCTTGAACACCGACAGTATATTATCTATCTGCTAAACTGCTTTTAACATTTGATTTCCAAGTTAATATAAAATAAATACAATTGCAGAAACTGTTTCAGACTCACCATTAATTGCTGACTTGAATACATGAAATAAAGACAGGATTTGCATATTTGGAAAGACTTTTATATCTCAGCTATTGGAAAATGTCAACAAGCCCGCATAATGTTCTACCCCCTTCAATTAGAATAATGTATGCAAGAAGCAGTCTTTAGTATGACTTTTTCCAGTGTTGCTTCAAATGTCACTTCTCTCCTAAGAGTACCATTTAAGTGCTTTTACATTATACTGCACTCATGATTATGAATACACCCCAGTAGCCCTGGAAATATAATATTATATGACTATCTCAAATATTTGATGCATGAAAACATTTTGGGGATTCATGCTGTGCGTTTCATTTAAGTGCTTAGCTTTCTGAGCACATCTCCTTATGCCAAAGCACTGAACATTTGATCACTGCCTTTGCTGCATCAAGTCCCAGGGCAAAATATAATTTCCACTATTGTCTTCTTTTATGGTTAAGTTGTTGTCCTGTCAAAATCCCAGCAGAGTCGTTGAAGTGAAGAATTTCTTCACATAGATGACAGGTTTTGCCAAGAATTTCATTTTCTGCTGTCTTTTGTCTGCTTCGACGATGTCTGGAAAACCTGACATTTTGCAACATGCCATTACCTTCATACTCTTGTATACCTTTTTCATTGATTTGATGAAGACTGATAGGTGTAAAGCTGCTACCACTCCGAGAGGATTTGCTGTAGAATGCCAGCTGGTGACTGAAAACAAAGAATCAAAAAGACAGGAGAGATATTACTGGGCTAATGCCGTCATAAAAGGCTGCAATGAATTATCTCAAGCTGTGAAAATGGCACCAAATCTCATTAGTGTTTTTGTAGATGGAGATGGCTTTTGAGTCCTTCTCTGTCTATTGCAATGAGAAACTTAATGACTTGTGTGAGACAAAATGATCGTCCTCCTCAGGTTTCATGTTTATGGCACGTTTTATGGACATTTATTCAACTGAGTTGCCCAACAGATGGTTACTCATCAAAGCAGACTTGTAAAGTGGAACAAAAATTACGAATGCCACAATTGCCATTGGCAAACTTAATTTCAGCTCTTTGCCGGTGTCGACTGCAGTAACTTTCCTCATGAATCCCAAGTTTAGAAGGAATTGCCACCCACATAAGGTTGTATTTCAAATGGAACGACCCATGTCGGTATAATTAATAAGGCTGGAACCCGAACATGTGGTTGAAGGTAGTAATTACTTGCCTATAAAGCATGTTAATGATGAGTGATGTAAGTCTGTAACCATATGCTTAAAGGTCATTCATGTACGTTCACACGTAGACTTCAAGTGAGTGAGAGAACGTTGTGAATTAGATTGATCATCACGTAGTATAGTGTTCATACATTATGTGCTGCCTCTTACGTGTGTGTTCAAAGGGGGAAAGTGTTTTCCAGACATCCGCTATCATCAGGCTTGACACACAGGCTTGACACTTCAAATTCTAACTAATTAACTTGCCCCCCCTACTAACACGCACACACACACACATACACACACACGCACACGCACACGCACACACACACATTGTATATTTTATACCTTAATAGACAATTTGATGCCCTTCCTAGCATTTGGGTAGGTCAGGTCTGTAGTGCATGTTTGGTGTTTTGAGTTGGTCTCGGTTTGCATTAATGAGTTTGAGTGGCGCTCGGGTATGTAAATTACTGTTGCCCTCTGTCCTTCAGCCTGCTTTTCCTGGAAACTGATGCTAACAGCGCTATCACGCACGCCGGCAGATGGCGAGTGCGCTTGGTAATCGGTGACATTGCACATATTCACATGCCATGAAGTGCAACTACTGAGCTGTTTCATGCAAAACCGTGGAAGTAGAGAGTGAGAGAGTGGACAAAGTGATTTCGCACAGCATAAATTTGACTTTTCCAACAGATAGACATTTTAAATAGATCTGCTTTATTCTGTAGCTCCATGAGGGCGATCGTCTAGTGAATGGATTGTGCATCATGTGGATAGACTACTGTGAACAATGATCAAAACTCTCATTTATCTGATGGAAAGCTTCATTAGTGGGTGATTCTAGGTGGTGGGCACCATTGTTTTTATAATGCATCCACTAAGACCCCCATTAATCTCCAGATGGCCTTCATTTCATATGTTTGCCACGGGGCCCAGCGCGTATTAGAACAAAGTTGTTCCCCCAGAAAATGCTGGGCGAGAATCATTTGTAATGGTGTTGTTGCCAGTGATACAGTGTTTACAAAGCAAATTGAATGAGAAATAAGAGCAGCCATATCCAAGCATGTCTGTACTGCAACTACATTGTATAGGACTGTAGTGTAAAAATCTGCACAGTGAAAGCTGATAGGTCTGCTCTGTTGCCCCAGAGAATGGCTCCTAATAGCCTGAGATAGGAGAAGAGGAAAGTGTGCACTCGTCAGACATGGAGCCCCCCAGTGCTTTTTGAATGATTTGATGTGACTTGGACCGGGGACAAGGCGGTCCTCTTTGGGGCTTCCAATGATGTTGTCGGCAATTATTCACAATGAGGTGCCGTCAGACGATTGGCTGTGGCAGGAGCAATGACGACATGACATGACATGATCTCTGTTCATCTCACATTTCTGGAAGTGGTAGATTGAAATGTTGTGAGTTTTGCCTATTTCTGTCCTGTGTTCCATTTCTGCGAGGCCAATGCTGTAGTGTGTGATCATCACAAAGAGCTGCAGCACTTCGTGGACATGGTATAACTCTTGATGTCATCCTTACACTATACTTCTCTGCAGGTCTTGCAGTAGAGTGTTCACAAACTAATATTTGTGGTATTATATTTTTAAAAAAAAAAGACTTTATTTGATTGTTTGGCTTGAAAATGTTGTTATCAAAAGAAACATTACTACGCATGACATGTAAATATTTAGTTTACGGTACAGTATATCACTAATAAAATATATCTGTGTTGTATCAGAAATTAAATAATCTAACTGTTTATTCATTTGTATGCAGAGCAATGCTCATCTTCTACTTCTACAACCAAGTGTTATTTTTAGATCTTAGCCGGGGGGTACATGGTGTGTGCAACCCAAGATGATTTGGGTATTTTGGGTGTAGGTATAGCCGAATAGAATTACTGCATAGCTCTGCAGAGGCCTTGCTTTGCCTTAGAGCATTTTCAGACATATGTACCGGTCCTGGGTCATATTTCTCCTCACCCACATCCCAATGCAACCATTTAGTAGCTAACAAATAGAGTGGGACTCCAGATCAGGGATTCTGTACAGCCTTCACTCATGTGTCAAACGGCTTCCACCTGCTCACAAGGACCAGTCAAGGGAGCGTCGAGGGTGTTTCAAAAATATTTCTGGGACATTGCCTTGAAATTGCAACATTGTTCCTGGAAAAGGGCACATGCTGTTATGGTGTCTGGCTAAACCAATAGCAATCAATGTTTAAAGACAAGGATCAGTGGGAGTGTAGAGGTGCTGATGTACAGCAGACACTAACGTAGCTATTCAAGTTGTAAACACTCCCCTCCACCTCCCACAATTTGTATTTGGCATGCTGCTTGGAATAAAGTCCTGAAATCATGTTGATGGTATGAGTCTAAATACTTCTTCCTTATAATTCACTATTGAGGTATATCAATAACATTTTCCATCCTCTGTAGGTGCCCTTTCTTTATAGGCACTGGACAGGTTGGCTTTAGGGTGACTTTGGCTTTAAGTCCTGTCAATATTGATCTAGAAGGTTACAAACTTTTGGGATAGTAGTTGTCTGGTTATACTTTAGGCCAGATGTTAGTAAGAATTATGTCACTCTGTTTGGCTGTGATCACATTGGACATCTGCGCTTAAACCAAATGTGCTGCTGTCAATATTGCTCGTGACAGAGAGCCAGAGGTCAATGAGGTCAGAAACATGACTTCATCACTGTTATTGCAATACAACACAAGGTTTGATCAGTAGCAAGCTATACAAGTTGCTTTAGCTAGCTGAGGTAAAGTAACAAAGCAGATAGCAAATGCCTCGAGAAAGTGAGTGATTGCTTGACTTACTTTTGATGAAAAGTATGTTTGTTGAAACAAGATGCGGCCTGACTAAGAAGAGCGCTCCTTTACTGTTTCATCATATTGTCTAACAGCTGCATAGGTAAGGCCTGCTTCAAAGTTTCCACATGATAAATCAAAGCTAAGTTTGAGATATTTTCTACTTCGAGATCCCATGAGCGTACCCATAATGCAATGTGTCCTTTGTTTGGAAGCTGCAAAATATTGACAAAGCATAAATTGGCAAAGGCACAGATCCAAAAAGCCGCGTTTCTTTCTTATCTACTCCTTGTCATCTTACCTTTCTTTTTCTTTTCTAATTATCACATCAACAATCAGCATACACAGACATAATGCTGTTCAAGTCCATTAGTCAGGCCTGGCTGTTGTGAATATGAGTTATCGTTCAGCCTACAATTGTCCATCTATCAGCATGCAGGCTGTCCAGCCAGCTGGTGCCTGCTGAGTTGGATAGGCAGATTGGGCAAGCCTGAATGTCACAGTGGGGGCACGTGGGCCCCGTCTCAGGTACTGTAATGCCCACTGGCACAGACGGGGCCGCTTCAGAGCCGCATGATGGGGACGGGATGTGTGATAGAGAAGAGAGGGAGGCATCTTGAGCAACGTGTATGCCAACCTTGACAAATTGGATAAAGCCCCCGGTGGGTAGCAAAGGCAGTGCCAGTGTGAGGCTGACGTATGAAGAGGACTGGCACTGTGGGTGGAGTGGGCAGAGAGAGCGGGAGGGATGAGGGTGCTGGAGAGCAGATGTGTATGTCATCACATCCCTGGCATCATGCTGAAGGAGAAGAAACATTACTTATGTTAATGGAAGTAAACAGACTGATACACACATACACAGAGCTGTGTGTGTCGGTGTGTGTGTGCGTGTGTGCGCACGTGCGTATGAGAGAGTAGAGGGGGAGAGAGGACCTATAACCAGGCCAAAGTAAATGCTGCCGAGGGTGCTATTTTCTCACGTACACAATGTCTGTCTGGGGATACTTTTCATTCTCTACCTCATTAGAGTTTTCACGTGTCATAAACCAATTTTTTTGCCTTTCTGCTCCTATTACCTAGTATGAAAAATGACTTGGAAGTCATATTTTATCTGCTGACGCATTTGCCTGTAGACTTTCCTGCAGTATCAGGATAGCTGCAGTGTTTGTTCCATCAGTATAAAAGACCACACAATGAACAGTGTTGCCTGAAAGTAGTGGACGTGTTTTTGTGACTACATTACTATATGTAATGTAGTTACATATTGTGTAATGACATATTGTGTGATGTGTCAAGCTACTTGGACCTTGAATTTCCCTTTGAGGATCAATAAAGTAATTATCTATCTATAAAAAACATGCTTGTCATAGTGAATTGGAAACCTCGAGTTGCATAAATTGGATGCAGTTCAATTTTCTTTATGTTGTTATTAAATTATATAAGTTTGTCATGCTGACGTTCCTCCTTTTTTAATTATTATTTTGTGAAAGATGTTTTCTAAGATTGGTTCTTCAGAAGCAAGGGGTTCTGTGTTGAACATCGGCCCTTAAGGAACATTTGTCTCTCAGAATAAAGGTTATCTTTAGTAGGGAATGAAATTAGGACCTGCCACATGACAAATACAGGTTAAACGTTGGCAGGAGCAGGGAAGAATTTCAGGACAAAAAAAAAAAATCCTATGTATAGATAGTCAGGGATCACGGATACATGATAAGTTCCATATTTGTCTGTTACCAGTGTTTACCATTGTAAACTTTTCTACATACATTTCAGAAGAGGAAAACCCCAAAATTGTCATAGCTGGTAGAATTGTTCATTGACCTGCCACACGGGCAAGTGAGGAAACGGCTTAATTTCAGACCCTGTACAGATGATTCTCAAATGTGGACTTTTCTGGTGAACAACCTGTGACTCTCACGTATGGTTCACTTATGGTACCAGCAAAAACAGGTGGCTAACGTTCCATTAATGGCGGGTGTGAAATGAGTATATTGCATCATTACATCAGACCCCCATTAGCAAGCATTTCCCTTCAAGTCAAACACTTACAGATTTCTCGCAGTTAATTTATCCTGAGAAAAGTGGGAATTAACACAAATGTTTCTCCTGAGTTGCAAATACTTTTCATGTCTCTTTAGTAATTTTTGTTCGTTTATACTGATTTAGTTTGCTTGACATTAAATAAACAAAGGCCTGGTCTTAGTAGTCATGTGGGCAGATGGAAAACTGTATTTGCCCAACACTTAAGGATCTATGCTGTCATCGTCTTTCATTTTACTGATTGGGATAATACTGCAATCACCAACTCTGTAGTTTGCTATTGCTTTATTACGTAATGAAAACATTAAACAGTAAGTAAAAAGATATTAGACGACGTGTTGAAAGCAATCGGCCGTCTCTCTGCAATGTTAATTGTATTCAACTGCCATTGATTATCTGAACTACTGGTGCGAGGCAGCGTATTGTGATGCATGCGATGTGAATGGCCTCAAAGACTCAACAAGCAAGAGTGTTGGTTTAGGATCGATGCAACATTGAACCAACATGACCCTTTAACGGACCACATGACCTCCAAACTGTGATGTGATGTCCTAGTCATTAGAAAGTGTTCAATGCGTCACCGTGCCTGTTTAGGGACCATTGAATCTTTATCAGTCGGTAGCTCGGCAGATGCCCGATCAATGGGCAGGGGAAAAGGAGCAGAAGAGTTACTCTAACAAAGGTTTCTTGTGTAGACATTCACCCAAAGAAAGCCCTGAACCTTTTCATCCATTGTTCACAAGCCTCAGGCTGACTGAAAAATATGGAAATGTGTTCACATGTTTTTATTGTTCAGTAATTTATGATATATTTGAGATGATTGACATTTTAACTTTATTGCTTTTTGATTTTCTTTCCTTTTATGCTGACTGGGGTGGCAGTGGCTCAGTGGGTGGTGTGTGGCCCTTTAACTAAAAAGTTGGCAGTTTGATCCCTGGCATGTCAGCGTGTCCTTTAGCACAAGTTGCTACTCGAGCACTTTACAGCAGCTCACTGCTCCTAAATGCTGATGATGGGTTAAATGCAGAGGTTAAAATTAAGCTTTCTAGGATTTTGGATTTGCAAACTCGTAAACTATGATTCACCTGATGTAGTCTTCCATTGGCTGCATATCTCAGGTGGCATTCTCATCTGTTTTGCAAGGACACCATTGCTGCATCCTGTGCTTTTTGCCACCCAGGAAGATTATAATGGTTTGAAGAAATACAAAAAAGACAGAGCTTTTTTCCCCCTATATACCAGAATTATAATGTGTGAAGCCAGACCTTGCTTTAATGCTGACACAGCTGTGGAGATGGCCTAGACCTGGCTTTGCGAGACTACACCTGAACTAATGTTCCATTTCCTTGGTTGCAGACGGACATTCACGGAGCTGAAAATGACATGCTTTAACATCAAGCCATGAAAATGTCTCATACGACAGAACGAAGCCTCTAAAATGTTGTGGCAAGTCGTATTTGTATTTTCGAAGTTGCTTCTTATCTGAGACATAACAAAGAGACAGGTACTGCCTGTTGCTGTCAGTCGAGAAGTAGTCATGGCACTCCATCTCTCTCGAGCGAAGAGGCTTTGTATGCATTTCCCATCCAAACAAGGAGAGTTCAGCCAGAGTTCAAAAGGAAGTGGAGAGGGAGAGCGAGATGCTTCCCTCTGTGTCAGTTACTCCTAACCTTTTGGGTCTTACTCCTCTGGCAAGAGAAGTGTTTGGTTTGACAACTGAACCATTCAGTCGGACATAATTCATCACTTTCTGATCTCAACTCTTGATTTGAATGACATTTTCCCTTCATCTTAACCTTAATGATTATCTATCATTGATAGTGGATTGATTGACAGAATGACATTCAGGAGACAGGGAGACTCAAAGTTGTCTCATATTGGCCACCACCCCACATGAAGATACATTAATCTTCTTCAAAAACTGGGAAGCTAACAAACATGGCTTGTACATGTATGAACATGTAAGGACCGTTATCCTGGCCAACCATTACCATGCTGAAGTAGTTCTGATAAAGATACCTTGAGATATTTCTCTTTACCCTGGAAGGATGTTTTGATCTCAAATGGTATTTTTAATCACAGTAAAAAATAGTTCTGGAGTTATAATAAGGGGTAGTTTTAGACGCCATTACTTCATGTCGAGGGTATGTGGCTGTCTCTATGTTCCCTCCTATTATAGCTTGTTATTTCAAGAATATCCCAGAAATTGATGTCTGTGTGTATCTGGATCCAACACACTAAGCTGCTTTTATTAGAGTTTAAATCTTTTAGATCACCAAACAACATCTTGGCTCGCTTTCCACAATCCATCATCAGTTTATTGACACAAACATAGGATGCTTCAAAATCCACTGATGGATCGCCAAAACCCTCAACTTTATATTGTCCTATAACTCTGCAGCTTGTAATGCGATCAATGTTTTCCCTTTGCATATTTCGACCTGAGTGGATGGTTGGATAGGCGGCTCTCTGTGGCGGGTGAAACGGCTTGTGAGGAGGAATAAAGTCGATCGCCCCACAGACAATCGATCTTTGTCAGGAGGGATGAGCGAATCTGTGCACTGTCTCTCCCCACAAAATAGACTTACATTAGGCTTACCTCTCAGATATTGCTCAGCGTCTCAGGGTGTCAAAACTATCCTCAGTCTTACGCCCCACACCGTGGTGCCAAAAAGTATCATTGATTCATTGATTGTATGCCTCTTAAAGTTCTTCCTGTTTAGTACATCTGCTGCACATACTGTTATTGTCAATGTGGTTTGATAAATCAATGTTAAGTTACCCTCTTGGGCGATAGACAAAGTTTTAGTTTAACAAATATGAGCATACATCTTTTGTACTGCTGTCTGTAATTCATTAACCCTTTACATAGCCAACATTTCTCTTATAAGTCTTTGCTTGACAAGTGTTTCCCTCTCAATCACTCCTATTTCTAGAAGTAGAGTAGAATAATGTTCTGCTCACACAAGACTACACACATGTTCAGGGTCATCCTGCATATATTGATTTGATACATATTCACCTTTCATATGATTATCTTTAAAGTTTTGCTCGAGTGTTTTTAAGTTAGAGTAAATTAGTTTGCTGTGCTTTTCTTAGAGCTTTGTATCAAACCTCAGTACTTTTTGTTCGTTAAATGAGAAATATATATATATTTTTTAAACCATATTTATATTGCTCAGATTAAGGAATCAATAATTGTATTGTTTTGTTATATTCATCAAAATTCGGACTTCCTATCCGCACTATAAATAAAAGCTCAACCCTTGCCTTAGTGCCATTGGCTCAGAGTGACTCAAGGTGTAGTATTCAGATGGAGCTGTCTTACAATCCTTTCTATTGACAATTCTGACAAATTGAAGCATCATTGTAATAATACCACAAGTTTTCCTCGAGAAAATATCAAACATGAGTGTCTTTGAATAAATCCCATCTAATGTATTGTCCACTCTAAATGTCAATGCGTTTGAGTGTTGCCCCTGCTGGTTAATTTAGAGGTCTGGAGCTGTTCAGTGGAAGGAAGGTAAATTTGCTGTAGTTATAAGGAATGGCCCCGTGGCTATGAAAGAGACAATTGAATGGTGATCATGCAGTGCAAACAGCGCAAGTAAGATGTCCAATTTTCCTCTCTTGAATCTGTGACGAGACACAAACCTTTGTGGCTGTTCTGCAGTGTTTGTTATTCCTGCTGCTTCTCATGTCATGTCATTGCACTGGAGGATGGCTTTACAACCACAGTTTAGTGCTGCTGATGCCCAGTTTATTTTATTCTGTTGGCTTTACTTTAGCAGATGACTTGTTGAGCAGTTAATATTGTTTCAATATTTTTGCAATATAGAAATGTTAATGTAAATGTATTTCTAAAACCCAAGTCCTTGAAGCCCCCACAACCCATATATAATTTATAAAACATTTTGATTGTAAGTATTTTGTTATTAGGCGGATCACCACATGAACTAACCTCATAATGGCGTGACCTTGTACACTCACTAACCCTCTGCTCAAAGCTTTACACTCTTTCTAGGCTGGCGAGGGCTTTGCCTTGCTGCCCCAGATCAGAGCCTTGCTTAAGGATTAAAGTCGTTTTCTAAGCATTTGCCTCCAATCCAGCTGCACAGTTATCAGAGCCACATGATCTCAATATCAAAGCTCATGCCCATGCCCCAGCACAAGTCTGCCCGAGCCCCTTTCTAAGATGTTAACACTGCCACAATATGAAGAGCCCACGATCATTAAAAAACAAAACTCAGCGTCTTCTCGCTGTAGGTGTGCCTGGCGGTTCCACGTACTGTATGTTGAAACACAGTGGCGGTGTCTATGTAGATGTAAGATTAAAGAGCATGGCGGCATGCTTGCTGAGGGCACTGAGGGAAGAATCACAAGTTTTCTCTGCTCATTAGGATTCTGCAGAGGCCGCCGAGCGAGAATGAGATGAGAAGAACTGATGAGAGGAGAGGCAGTGGAGAGCCAAAAATAGATCAAAACCAAACTGGAGTCCAGAGTACTGGTGGGCACGAGGAGGGAAAGAATGTTGGCCCTGTAAGGCTGGACACGCTAAATAGAGCTGTCTAACTAGATTGCAGATAGAGAGGCGCCCAGGAAAATGATAGCATAGCAAGGAGCTAGCTTACTTATGATGGAAAGTACTTAGGAATGCTGATAACAGTAAGAAGGGGTCTTGGTTGTGATTGGGAAGGATGCAGATTATA
Organism: Clinocottus analis; assembly: GCF_023055335.1. Lineage (NCBI taxonomy): Eukaryota > Metazoa > Chordata > Actinopteri > Perciformes > Cottidae > Clinocottus > Clinocottus analis. Next base: position 13,577,046 of record NW_027176153.1, on the reverse strand, counting down.
GAAACCCTCGAGCTCTTCTATGCTCTACCTTTTCACTCGCTCACTCTCTTTCTTCCCCGCTATCTCCCTTCAGTTTTGCTGTTCTTGCTGTGATTAGTCGAGAGATAAGAGGCTCATGATTCTTCTGTTTTCTGCTCCATTAGTCGGACTCACTCAAAGCTGTTGGTCTGTGTCAGCGGCCGAGTCTCTGTCCGGCCTCTTGCCTTCATCATCTTTCTTTTGTTTGTCAAGGCCTATTCTTTTGTCGGAGTGCATTTCAGTTTCTGGTGTGTTGGTGATGAGTTGATTTTAGAGAAGTGTGAAAGATATGAGAAGTATCAGCAAAGTCATTAGCAGATGCTATAAGCTGCATCCTTTGAGCACTCGAAACACAACAGCAGAATTCATCTGCTGTCATTATGATATATTTTAAGGATTATAGTATGAGCTGGCCATCCAATATCTAAATATGATAATTATAGCTTCTTGAAAACGTGACCCTCAGTTCACCATCCCACTCCATTCCTCTGCGGTCCTCCCCTCCTCTCCAAACAGACCATTACCAGCTTGCTGGCTGCTCTGGAGCTCTTTGGATGGACGACATTTAAGAAGCATCCCCTTTAGTCATTTCTCATCTTCATCCTTTTGTCGGTTAACCTTTCTCCCTCTATATTCTCACTGCTCTCTTTCTCTCATTTGCAGTCTTTTTCCCTGGTCCTTCTGCGACTTGCAGTTTCATTCAGGCTATTTTTTAATTCTTTTTTGTCTCTCTCTCTCCCTCTCTCAATGGAAGCAAATAGAGCGAGGCAGCGAGGTAGAACCCACTACCTCATCTGGTAATGAATGATTCTGGAAAGTTCCCAGTCGCGAGTACACCGTCTCCATGGAGACTGAGGTAAAGTTGTTGGCACTGTCTCCGCCTGGTGTCTTTGAAGGCCTCGGCGAGAATAAACAAAGCCAAGGTCACTGCTCCTCTGGGTCTGTTTCAGCATCTGCGACCACAAAGACGGTCTCTGAGGACGTGGTCGTGGGTCGTGAGCGCTTGCTTTTTGTCTCCATCTTTGTTCATCCGGTACTTCTTCATTAGCCTCACCAGACCACCCTCAGCGTCACTTACCACCCAACTCACTGGGGTTTACAGTGCCGACCTCATGTGTTATTATGTTTTCCCTGGTTCCAGAGTGAACTTTAAAAACCTCTTTTACATCCAAGGCACAAATGACTAGCTCTCCAATAATATCTTCATGCAGCCTCAATCCAGCATATTTAATGTGAACTTGTTTGTGTTCCTTTGTTGGATATAGCTTTAAGGTTCCTATTTAGTCATATTTTTGAGCACTGTGTTGTTGTTTTGTGCTATTAAATGCCCTCTTTGTCCTTCTGCAGCCTGCTGTTCCTTCAGTTACACAGCACCCCCCACCCTTGGGCCACCTTCATTTATTGTTCAACTTAATTATTAATGTTCTTAATTCAAGACAAGGGAACAAAGCTGCTATGTCGTTTATTTATGCCTCTGAGCTCTGACTCATTCATTCTCTTGCTACCACAGTTGCTGCTGCAGAGTCACAAGTCATTACTACTTGGCTAATTACATTCAGAGGACCCTGCCCACACACAAAGCACAGACGGGTTGTTTAGTCACATTTCCTTGTCATGGCTGCATTTCTTGCACCGTAAGCTTGGTGTAAACTATAGGTCATATCTGAAACTGGTGTGTGGAAAATTGTGTGCTGGAAATGTCACAACTGGGGTCACTGTAGCGTAGTTGTAACCAGCGTATTTCCACTACAGTGCGCACGAAACAGAAAAAAAGCCAAGCCACATAGTTTGTCAACTGTAAACCTGTACAATCACACTGGAACATAAGCACATAGGGCTTCAATGGTCAAACTCCTGCAGCGAGCATGACCCGCACTCTACAAATCACCAAACATAGTTGCTGCTGGCTGGGTTGATGTTATCAGCTGCTCCGCCAATTAACATCTCTGGAGAAATAATGAAAAGCTAAATCCACAAGCCATCGCAATTAACACTTTCCAGACCCGATATAGTCTAAGACAAATATTAATTATGAGCTACGAAAGTAATGGAAGTAACTACGGAAGTAATGCTGGCACATAAAATTGCAAAATGTCAAGACTTTATAATGTTTTTTTTTCTCCCAAAACCTGTGTTATAATATATGTGATGAGACAGAGCAGCATCTACATTCACACATTGTTCACAAGCTGTGTAACTCCAGCATTTAGCATCATATGCAACTCCTCAGCCTGGTACTCGTGTAGGTATTTGACATTCTGCCCCGTGATGCCGTGTTTGTATTTAAATTGTGTAGCTCACACGTCGGGGTGTCTGACGCCATCCCAGATGCTACAGGGCATATATCTAGTCGTTAATTGGGGCTGAGGGCAAACCCAATACAGATGGTATTTGCACTGTGTGATGAAGAGGATTTTCTGGGTTTACTGCAATCTGCAGTGCAGCAAAGGCTGGAGAGGAGAGACGGCCGGAAATTGGAAAAGAGAAATTGGGAAGATGGAAAGCTGAGAGAGGGGCTGAAAAAGAAAGTGACAAACATTCAGTGAGGAGATAGAAGGCAGGGATGCACAGAGTAGAGGGAGCAGGGTAACATATATGAAACAAACCATCCACAGACTCAGGAAGAGCATGTTACATCTTCAGACCTCCCTGATTTGCTCCGTTTGGTCATACGTGAATATGCTTTGTTTCTCCTACATGATCCTTCTGAGTTCAACGCTTATTGTTTGCTTGAAAGTTTAGTGATCTGGGAAAGTACGCCTCATTTGGTGGCAATGGATTAAATGTATTTATGTGGTTTGAAAAAGCCAGATATGCACTTTTGTCCAGACCATATGATGGGTATGGACACCTCTGTCAGGATAAAGGGTTAACTTACTGGAAATCTCCCCCTTTAAATCCTCGCTCATCCTATAATTAACACTGATAGAATCTCCTGGAAACTCATTCAACTTCCTAATGTGCAAAGTTAACTTGATGAACGGCGAGCAATAATGCATCTGTGCCCTCCATCAGTCACCATTAAAACTGAGAGCTGGCCATTGCATCTCAATATAGCATTTATAGCAGCGGGGTTTCTCAGGAAGATGGAGCACACTGCATACTAATCCAGACAAGACTTGGGACAAACAACCCTGCAGTAGTCACGGGTATTTATCGGCTTCAGCTTCATTTGGCAGTGATGGGATTGTGACACCCGGGTGGACACGCTAATGTTCGCCTCTTTTCCGGTGCATTGCTGAAACGTGTTTTGAAGTTAATATATAATAAACAACAATTGGACAGCTTTTATCATTTAATTTAATGTGCTCTCCTCAAAGAGACTAGACTCCATTGACTGAAACTGTAATTTTACAACTTTGTTTCCAACAATCACCACCTTAGGAGTTTGAATGAGAGACTTAATAAGTACCATTTATTTCTAATGTTATCTCTTTTGTTCTGTGTGATTGTGTTTGGTACAAAGTAATGCCACAAGTCTAGACTTTCTTAACATTGCTGCCCCTCTCGTCATCAGATTCCAGGTCAAACTCGTCGCCATTATAAGCAGGACATCCATTTCATTTGTTTATTGTCAGGACCAAAAAATCTGTACTTTCTGTAATAGTTTAGCTTACAATTTTTAACTTTCTGACAGCTTCACATTATAACAACAGGTACAACGACGATAAAAAGCTACCGCAACTGGCTGCTTCTTTCTACCGTATATTAACCTTGCTTTCTGGCGCATTCATGAAATCGACTAACACACCAGAGAAAAAACAGACAGGCATTCTTTTCAATTGCCAGTTGGAAAAGGAGAATATTGTCTATTTTAGCAGGTTATTCAGAGTTTACAAAACCTGCCTAATATGCTCTAATGTTCTGTCATTGTCTCCTATTCTCTCACTCTCAGATTCTTAGAATCACCAGGATAGCAGTGGCACACAATTTTGCTCTGAGCGACACAGCATTTATAATTTATACATGCAAACTCAGGATACAACCTGCATCTCTCAAATCACTCACTTTCATCAGTCACACTTTTTTACCTCCCAAACTGTTTTCAGAAAGGACTTGTCTGATGAATCAAAACAATAATGTCCCCCATGACTTGCATACACAGCCCATACAACCTCCCACGAGTGCATCTCAGTTCGTCATACACGGTTGTCTTCTTTCTATTGTATCTTTCACCACAGACGGAGAAGATGATGAATGCCTTTTATATTTGACAGCCTTTTTTTTCTTCTTTTCACTGTTTCCCCAGGCTCCACACTTATGTGTGAATTCCATCGTTGTTGCTTTCCGGAGCTGAAGCCATAATGTCAACGCATACCACAAACCAGCGAGATTGTGCAATACTGTACAGTACATGGTACAAATTCAAGGAGATTGGCTGGGAATGCTCTTTCTGCTGGGAAAAGCTATTAAATGCGGCAATGGTCCAGAGTAAGCTCAAGAGACATGTTGAGACAAAACACCAGTGTGGTGGTGGGGGTGCTGTGAGAGAAAAACGATCACTCTGAAGGAGCGCCGTATTTGAGAGAAGTCTGTGAACCACTGGTTCATTCAGTGAGCCATTTAGATTCTGCTGCAGTTTTTTTTTTTTTTTTTTTTTACAGCATTTTGATTGTGTCATGTCTTCTGCTTTCTTACTGGGAGGATTTGACAGCGGCTTGTTCCATCTATGGTGTAAACCTGTGACCTCAGTCGAGCTAACAGTTGAACAAATCTGATCATGAACATAAAGGGTCATTGTTAAAATGTGTATATATATTTTAACACTATAAAAGGTAGTATTGGGAATAAATTACTTATGATGTCACTATTATTATTATCTTAATAGCAATAGGTTTTACAGGTTTTACTACAGCTACATATAGCACATCTGTCAAAACAAAAACGTCATATTTAAAACAAAAAAACATTTTTTTAGAGCTATTTTTTGAGGAATAATAAATATCTTATTTCCCGTACTGTTCAAGAGGGTGATATAGGTGCTTGAACTTCATTTATGTTTAATTTCCTATGTTAGGTTTATTATCAATTTTCTTCTCATCAGGAAAATACTTAAATGTAGGTGTTATATTATTATAAAATAATCAAAGACAATTACATTCACGCCTCACAGCAGCACCTTTCTTTCTTCTGTCTGTGGAAGAAGAGTCGGCTGTGGAGTTTTTCCCCTCGCAAACATGATGGATCACAAAAAAGCCAGTGTCTAGAAAAACAAAGCCAGCATTTAAGCTCCGAGCTGCCCACTGTTCTTTTCTGCCGTCCGTGACATAAATCTCAGTCAAGGCGTACAGAGTGCTTCCTCTAAAAGAGGGATGAGAAAGGTTATTTGTTTCACTTTATGGGGAGTCCGTTGTGGGTGTGTGGTGGAGATTTCACCTTGTCTTTAGTGAAGGTTTTAGAACCTAAGGAAAAAGCTGGGAAAGGATGAGCAGATATGGATGTTGATTGTTTTGTGCCTTCATTTGCATTTTTGTTTTTAACTGTCAGACTAGCAGGTTTCATGAGTGTCTATGTCTACTTAGCTAATGTGTCGATATACTTTTGTTTACGGTTAAACAACACACACATGCTGGACATGGGCTGTCGATAACATACAGTTAAGGTCAAATCAGACCTTACATTTTTCTGTCTCTCTCTCTCTCACACACACACACACACACACACACACACACACACACACACACACACACACACACACACACACACACTCACACACACATTGGCAGATGAATTAGGAGCTGGGGATTGGTTTAACCACAACAACAGCTGCTCAAGTCTGGCTACTGCCATGTTAGCCAGCAGCCAACCATGCAGTCTGTGGATTGACACAGAAGACACAGTTTATTGGCAGTGTCTGAAAGCATGTGCTGTGTTTATACCAAACACACAAAAAAGGTTCTTGTACATTGCTCAAAAAGGACATGAAGGGCTGTGAATGGAGTTGGGTTAGTAACAGAGGTGTATTCAGCTCTTGATACAACACACAAGGGATTGTTACCCATTTTTTTAAAGTTTGACTGATAACAAACTACTATATGGCTGTTTTTCTATAATAGTTCACCTTATAGATTTGTGTAATATGCAAAACCAAGTACAGAATGAGTTTGGCTTGTTTTACAAACATATCCCTATCTAAATAACACAATACATGTTTTAATTGTTCTCATTATGATGCTTACTTCTTTCTCTCTTAATCCTCTTTGTCCCCCATGGCACAAACAGTCACAATGCGCTGCCTCCATCCAGATGTAAAAATGTCTAAACTTGGTTTGACTACCACACTGCAAACATCCTAAAGTGGGCACGCGGCCTAATTTCAGCAGAGACTCTTATGAATACTGCTTTCGAGCTGCATTATACAGTGTGAGAAGATCCAGTATGCAAAGTAAATTAAAAAGTGCCAAAGGAGGTGAACAGATACACATTTGTGGGCAGGAATTGAGCAAAAAACGTGTCAAAATTTAAATGTTCCAATTTTTTTCAAGATTAATAGGTATTTGAATGAGTATCTTCTTTTCACTCTGCCCAGAATCCCATTTTTTGAAGCAATTGACAAGTTTTACTTGCTGCTCATATCGTTGCCTTTTTGCATCTCAAAACATCCTTCTTCTATATATCTTGTTACACACCGAATATTTTGGTTAATTTTACATTTAAAAATGTTCCAAGTGAGGGGGGGAAACACATTTCTTGACATTGCACTGAGCCATTTCGTGAGTCAGCCCCATTTCTCCTCCAGCCACCATTTAACCATACAATAATTTGAAGAGCAGGTGTTTTGAAGGAAGCGGAGATCTTCTTAGCTGTCCTGAATTGTTCAAACGCTTCAGTTATTGGATTAGGGAAAGGTTTGGAAATGCATTATAATGTTTCTGTTATGCCAATCTCAGGTTGTTGTCAACCTTTTAATCAAGCATCAACACACACACACACACACACACACACAGTTTTAGGGACTGTTATTGCAGCCTTGCTAAATTTAATGTGGGGTAAAGGTTGACTTAAGGATTCATTTAAACTGTATTATTATATTACCTTTGTGTGCTGTGACATGTGCAGATATGCTCCAAATGACCTCCACTTAAAGAACACAATGCCGGTCCCTGTGAGTGCTACGTCTGTTTCCTGTGTGTGCGTGTGTGTGTCCCTTGATCAGGGCGTGTCTTCAGATGTTCATCAAGGGGCCAATGAGAGGATGCCTAGAATGGAGACGCACATATACACACACTCTCAGGGCACAGACTCACTCACACACAGATTAACGGGGTAAGCTGTGCCGCTCATCTGGGATAAATGCGGTCAGTGAGGGGAACAGCTGAGCAAACAGCTCTGGCAAGAGGCAGAGAGCAGAGAGGAGAGGGAGAGGGGGAAGCAGGGATGACGGACTATTCATCCCGGCGCAGTGCTGGCGACCGGCTGCCACGTTGGATATGCATCAGCTCTGAACCTGGAAGAATGGGGACCAGTGGAGGTAATGGATAACAGACACACACACACAACCTATACTCAGATGCCAATGTGCATTGTTTGGTGTTTCCTGGGGCAAACTGCAATTGGAATAGTGGGCCAAACTCGCTCACTGTGCCCTCCAAGAAATAAATTGTTGGGAGGTCTGGGGAATTTATTTTTTATGGTGACAAATCAGACAACTGTGCCATTGCTGGTCTATTATATGTCAATCCATTTTTTATGTTTTATCCTTAGAAGCTGACATCAATTGAACTTAGAATAAAACGAGTGATACTAAAGAAGATATGTGACTTTTAAATGAGAACAATTATCAGGAAGATTTTGTTCTGAAACAACAATAATGCTACACTTTCACATCTAGATTTTTACACAAACATGCTTGTTTGAAATGATTTGCAGGGCTCCAGTTGTGGCACAGCGGGGAAGTGAGTCATGATTTATATGAAGCAGAAGCCAAGGTATTATGTTGGGGCATGCACCCTTGTTGTAAAGAACATTATGAGGCCAGATGGCCTGATTCTGATAGTCCGTTATGAACCATTGAAACCGGTGTCATTAGAATGGATAACAGTGATCTGCCACATTAATCCTCCTCTACTTTGTCCAGACGAATGGGAAATACAGTTAACCTAATTGGCTTGGTTGCTGTTTGATGCCAAGTGTTTTGCAGTTGTAGGTATAGATTCTGCTTTAGAAGGCACGTGTTAATCTTGAACTATTTAATAATAAAATAATTATTTGTATTATGTTTTTGAGTGGTTCGTCAGTCCCATTCTTGTGAACTCAAAATCGAATTAACACCATGAGGGAATTTAATCAAATTTTGGACAAACATCCACTTGCATTCAAGGATAAACTGATCCAATTGTGGTGGTTAAGTTCAAGATCACTGTGACCTGACTTACTAATTCAATCCATAATCATAACAACATTTAACTGAATGTCGACTAAGATAAAATTAGGACATTTTATATCCAATAGGTCAAAGGTCATCTTCACTGTGACATTGTGGCCATTGTTCAAAGCCATGCTGTTACTTAGGAACCAGAAGAGGAGATTGTTACCGCATTTCACATTTGGTGGCATTCAAGTGGTGCAACGAAACATAAAACTCCCAGTTCGGATCATATCACAGATCAGATCCCAGATCGGATCAGCACAATATAGAGAAGGGAGCAAATTCAACTTTTAGAGCTCCGTGATCCTTCATTTTTGCCACTGATACTAATTGCTGATCAATGATAATCCATATTGGTAGATACAGATCTCTATTATTGTTTGATTATAGCAAGACTCTGAACATTATTTAGATTTTTTTTGCCACCATCCAAAAAAATAATTGCAGCTGTACTTGATTGTTTACAATGTCCCATTTTCAACAGAAACGCATAAACGCCAACGTCCCGATCGCATATTTCCCTGAATATTGGTGTATTAACGATTGTCAGTAAACCTTCATTTCACACTGTGTTGGTTTAAGTTTAACAGTGTAATTGAGCTGTGGTCTACATACGTGACGATCCGTATGAATCCTGTATGGACAGTGGTCCGTTACACCACTAAACGTGTTGTATGGGTGTGGTGGGTGGCAACTGTATAGATCTTCTGTGTTGCGAGGTTGAAGACATTTGTGAAGCATCAACATTTTAGGATGTGTCTTTTCAGCATGTGTTCTATCAGAATTAACTTTATTGGCTGAGCTTGTAAACACAAACAAGCAATTTCACTCCTTTTTTTTGTTTCTTTCATTGATCTCAATTACCAATAAACATACAGCCGAACAATAATCAAGAGAGTTTAACAAAGTCAAGTCAAATACAATTTATTTATCGTACATGTTGCTATATCACAATTTTTTTTCGCCTCAACAACAGGCTACACAATCTGTACAGCAAACTATATCCAAGACGGCTTATATTTGTCCCTCGTCTTTCTCCTCACTGTCCAGTTAGTCCTTAAAAGCTTGTTGAGACCGCTGACCTCCAAGCCATGACGCCACCACCACAGCAGACTGAAAGAAGATCTGTTTGTTGCACACCAAGGGATATGAGTCTCCTGAGGAAGAACACTCTTTATCCCTTCTTGGAGAGCGCTTCAGTGTTGTGAGTGCAGTCCTGTTTTCATCATTTGGACCTCAAGTTACTAAATGAGGTCACTATCTTCACTTTCTTTCCCTGGAACAAGTTTATTTGTTTTGCCGATATTGAGCCGCAGGTGATTGTCGTTTCGCCATGTGGTGAAGCTCTTTATCAGTCCTCTGTACCGTAACATAGACACAAAGTGATAACATTAGGTTTCTCACTGGAAATAATACACCAGGATCATACAACGACAAGGCAGCAGTTTAACTGTTCTGTCCTGTTAGTCGAGAAAACAATGCACCTGTGAGGAAAAATGTGAATGTCTGACTGCTTGTTTCGGCTTCACACCACCACTACAGTGTCAAACACAGAGACCTATCTATCCTCTAACCACGCAGACACGTGAAAACCGATAAGTAAGTCCCAGTGCGTTTTAGATTGCAAATTTAATTGTGACACTTAAAATTCACTTTCGTCTCAAGGCTTTCAGAGGTTGTCATCCTCTTGACCCATTTTGTTGCCAAACTCAATTTACTCGCACTAAAACCTTCTTTTAGTGTCGCTAAAGGCTTTACGAATTACCAAATGAAAAATTAACTGCAATCCCGCAGTCTCATTCTGGCATATTGATGTTTCTAGGACAGACTTGTTGTCGCTGAACATGCCGTGCAAAAACGGCATAGGCTGAAAAAAAAAAAAATTGCTTAAAAGAACTGATCTCTCAAAAATAACATTGTCTTGAGCGTCTAGATATATCATGCTCACTTTCCTTTACTTTAACTCTTGACATGTAAAGAGTTTGTTTGGTCTGGTTCTCTCTGCAGTTGATCCTTTTTATCTCGCTAAAGAAATAGACGTCATAAACGTTGTTTTGGTTTTGGTTTGTCAACTGCTCCTCCTGGTGTATGAACACAGTCTATTAGGCGCGATACGTGGGAAGTCCATGCAACCTTTTGAACTGCTTTCTGAGCAAGATGTGTTGTTGTTGGTGTTATGTTGTCATCCAGTTTTTTGACTGCTGATATTCCAGCACACCTGCTCGCTGGGTTTAGTGGGTCAGTTGTAGCTTGTTGTGAGCTATTTGTGTTGTGTGTTGTTTTATATAAACTTTCAGTCAGAGTGGTAACTTGTTTAAATGAAGACTTGACATTCATAACCTGTGCACTGTCCCTGTAAAGTATGGTGCAATGTAAACTAGGTGTATGGTCTTTTTTTCCGCCTAAAATGGCAGTAATTGCTTTCAGAAATGTGAATCTTTAAAGAAAATAACCAAAAGCCTTGAGATATATATATATATATATATATATATATATATATATATATATATACCTATGACTGTACTGGTTCACGTAATATATGTGTTCCCTAGCGTGTGTACGCATGTATAAGTGGACCTGTGTCGATGTGGTAACACCAGACAACCCTACGTCCTCTTCCTGTGGCAGCAGTTATTTTGTGCAGTCACTTCACCAGATTGGGGGAGCAGCTGATGGTGCTTATTAAATTCCCACTGCTTTTCTGTCCGTCTGTTTACCATTCATGTCCGATGTGTACACCTCCTGCCAGTGTCTCGAAAGGCTTTCCCAGTTAAACCAAGGTTACATCAAATCAATTCCCATGTCCATATGATTAGGCCTTATGTGATTGTTAATTATCCAGCGCATGAGGGAGCTGATGAAAGCAATGAGCAATATGAGACTGGCAGAGGGATAGGGGCGCTGCGATAGAGTCCTGTGTTATGGAGTTGTGGGTATGGACACTCTCTCGTACCAGCTTTTCACTTTTGGGGGTTTTGCTGCTTTTTTGTGTGTTGTGTCAATATAAATCAAATTGGTTTTAGAGTGTTTGCAGGGCAAAAGCATTTTCGCTATTTGACATTTTATAGATTAAACTATGAATCCATTAATGGCAAACATAGTCAATAGAGGGACTGGTAACTGTGATTGATGTCCCTGCTTTTCCAGAGCAACAGCTCTCATGGCTCCGCAATGTGAGACTTCCATGTCCTCAACAAGCAATGTGCTTTAGGTCAACCAATATAACAGTAATGTCAGACCAAGAACAAATAATGTTTGAAATTTAGCTCAAATGTCTCTGTTCTTTCGGTGGTTCTGCTCGAAAATGGCCTTGTCAGGCTTTTTTTTTTAGCCGAGGCTTCAAAGATTACATTTCCCCATGATTTGCTATTCTGGGAGTAAAATGGCCTTTGCGGTGTAACAGGCTTCTGATGGGAAATGCTCCTGAATGGAGAGAGTGACTTTTGGGCCTGCAGAGATGTGGATGTAGTGCAAGTCTGACCTGCTGTTTAATGTTGAAATGTCTTCTTTAGCTGGAGGACTCAAACAGACAGACAAAGATACATCTGCACACAAACATACACTCACTCTGGTCTGGACTTAACCTCATCACTGCTGTGACGATTGACCGATGAACTGCTCTTTTTCGACACTTTAGTCACATTTTTGGGAAAGGGCTCTGGGAAGCCACACTTTGCATGTGTGTTTGTGTAGTGTTGTGCATGTTTGCATGCGTTGCCGTGTTTTTCCTGCTCCGGCACATTTTCTGACTTGACTTTTCACACCACTCAGCAGTAGTAATGAGTATGAGGTTGGTTGAGAAGGGCTTCCCACAAGCTCCATGCATTATTGAGCTAATGGTCAGGTGGCAGATGCTGGAGTGTTTGCGCTGAGACCAACAGACCGGTGGGCGAAGGCTGGCCCCCTCCCTCCTGAATAAGATCAGTGCTGTTCCCCTCCGCCGGTCAGTGAGCTCACTGTGGTGTTTCTGGGTATCCTCCCAGTAGTTAATGTGGCATCCCAGGGGCTTCTGTTTGAAAGCTTGCAGCCACCCACAGTTTTAAGGGCTAATAGCCACGCTGAGTGCAGAAATACCCATCACATTTACATGATCAAAAAAACAAATCAGACTCGTCACAGCAGGACGCCAACGCAGTTCAGAGATGCATTTTCCATTCCAAGATGAAGCCAGCTGTGTGCACAGCATCATGTTGGCTCCACATTAAAACATTACTTTATATAGGTATATTAAATGGCAGGTCAAAGCATATATATTTGTCAGTGTATTGATTTTTACTGCTGTTAATATTGACAAAGAATCAACAGGTCTTTTTCCAATGATGGACATATCTCAAACAACTATATGTATTTACAAAGAGGAAGGTGATGTGAAACTGTGCATTTCATGTACAGAGTCAAATGTGAGTCATGAATGTAATATATTTGTCCTTTGAACTTTTGATTGTGCAGAAATCTGAAACCGCTGTTGTGTCAAATTCTGACGGATGTTTGTCACTAATCGAGTAATCAATTTATGAGAGATGTCAATCTAGCCTCTCTCATTGTGCTGTTGTATAAATACACTGAATAATCTATCCCTTTATATCATACGTTGAGCTTCAGCATGTGACAAAAACTCTACTGATACAAAGTATTGATCTGATACGCATGTTAATTAATAAGCCGGAAGGGACTGGGATCAATCTTTTACTGGTAATGCAGCAACAGGCTCGACTCAAGAAGTATTGACTTTTTAAAACAAAATATAACAAAAAAATACAAAGACATAAATTGACTGAATTGTTATTTTTCCTTTTTATCCGATACCATAATCGGCTTTTTCAGGAATGACGGATAGTCGTTACAGTATTTCTCGCAAAAAACATGAAATGTCTGCCCATCTTTACACCAGCTGAGGCCCAGCTTGGAATCTAATGAGGCTAATTGCTGTCATTAGCTTGGCTTTCGGGGCAGCGGCTCAGATGTTTGGACATGGACGTTGGTAGAGACACATTCTGTTGTATTGTGTAGTATCATCCAAAGCTAACTGGAGCACCATAGAGTGCTGGCTGGTGTAATTGGGAGATGTTAATTAGTCTATTGGATGGCGCTTGTACCCTCCTGAGTATTGCCTTTGTGCTCTGCCCTTTTCTGTGTACAAAGCCAACCTAATGCTTATGTCAGTGCGAATGTTTGCATGTGTGTATGTGTCTGTGTGTGTGTGTGTTTGTGTGAGAAGGCGAGAAATCATAGGACAGTGTGAGTGAGTGTGTCTGTGTTTGTATATATGCACGAGACACTCTGGGGGTCCAGCTAATGAGGCAGTCATTTGTTTAACGTAATCACCCACTAGTTTCTGCCACCCACTTCCCTTGGCACAGGCACGAGCCCTATTATACAAAGGGCGTGTTTGAATCACATTAGCCACCCCCCCCTCCCCATCTCCCTGTCCCTTCACCCCATGTCCCCAGTCACATGCTGAAATGGGCCATCAATACCCAGCTGCCAATTGGCGAGCCAAGCATTAATGATGCCATTCACTAGAGATGTGCCAATGGCGCTGTCGCTCTTTCCTATTTTTGGGTCCCTGTGGTAAAATCCACTAAAATAAGTTAAACACTGAAAAGAGGCTGTTTTTCATAATGCTTAGCATACAGCCAAGTGCTTTTATTTCATGCACAAGCTGTCAAAAGATGCTTCACATGAGTTACTGCTACACATGAAGGATGAGAGGTGGTGAGATGAATATAGAGACGAATATATCTGAATAGTCCTTTTGTTGCAGCTTCGGTGGAACGCAGTGTGGAGACGGTTTCTTGTGTTTGATGGGGTTTTCAAACAAACAGTAAATTTGGACTTGCCTTGATGTTAGTTTTGAGCTGAGGTTTTTTTTTCAAAGCACTGGGAGTTTGGAGTCAATCCAATCTAGGGCGGCCCCTGAAAGCCGATGAGTCAAATCATCCGCAGGTGACTCCTAAGTCGACTTGAAACTCTTTAATCTGAGCTGTCTTTTTTTTTGAGAAGCTAGATCTATGAAGAGCTCTAGGCTCTTGTAAACTAGTTAATCATAAACGCATACGTTAAATAGATATGAATTATGATGGCCCCTTCACTCAGCGAGAGAGGCTCGAGCAAACACTAAGTCCACGGCCCACGGTCCGATTGCTTTTTACGTTTGATACGAATGATTAGTTTAATAGGGGAAAAATTTCCTTTTTTATTATCCTAGTAGTCAGGCAGAAACTTAATGGCATCAGTCAGAGATCCAAATGAGACAATCTGCAGGTCAGTTGACAGGCAGCCTTATCTGATCCTGCAGCTGTCTGTCTTCTACAAGATAACAGACATCCTCTGATAGGCCGACAGAGAATCAGCTGCCATTAATGAAAACACTTTCATCACTCTTCGGTTTTGAAGTGAAAATAAAGAGACAGACCTTTAAAAAGCATAAACTTGGCCTGAAGAGCAGTTTCCATGTTTTCAATGGGAAAAGGAAAAAAACACCTCGCATCAAAGATATACACAGCTATTTCTGGCTGCATCTTTCCCTTCACTTAACAAGTGTGCTGTTTTCGATGTATCTGTCATGTTTCAGTGTTTAAAAGTAGGTCCAAATTGCACTTGAGGGAAGTGCTGTGCAAATTATGGCCCGAGTGTAACGAATGGCTTAATCAGAGCTTACATTGAGAAGGCTGCAGACATCAGACGATTGCAAGGCTAATGCTGCGATCACGCTGGAGAAATTCAGCCGCACATTCATTGGTATCAAAACCCACATCATATTAACCAAAGTGCCATAACAGAGGAGCAGCTGAAACTGGTTCAGACACGCAGAAATAATTGGTGTTTTCCACATAATAGGGCAGGAAATATCACATATGTCTCTTTAATCAATACATTGTTGAGGCTCTAAGATGTTAGGGAATGGGTGGAAATGGCCATAACAGAACGCCAAAGCCTGAGGCAGCATCTTCACATTGCTTGTGGGTTGTTTTTTTACCAACATTTTAAAACTATAAAATATTCACTGTACAATAACAGAAAAGCAGCAAAGCCATTGAATGTACACTTGACCCTCATTCACCGAGCCAAATTCCTTGTATGTTTAATATTCTTGGCAATACAAAGTTTCTGATTTTAAAGTTTGATGATAAAGTAAATATTTCCAAAACTTATATTAGCCTCACTAGAACATTTGAGTTATCTGTTAGGCCGACAATTTGTAAGCACGGGTTTAATTTAGAGTTTCCTCCTGAGTGACAATAATGCAGATGGATCACGGTGTATTAATCTCCTCTGTCGTGTGGAGGCTACTAAGAGCTGAAGCTAAAGAGCGTGGAGGTATTCTTCGGAGGATGCATCAGTAGGGAGCACAACAATGAACAGATGATTGAAGATTAGACTTTGTCCTGTACACAATGATTTCTGGCCTCCACTCTGTACTCGCAGCACACATATTAAGCTAAGCATTGAAAGTAATGAGAAAATAGACCTGAAACACAGATACTAAATAAAGTCCACTAATTTAATATGCTGCTAGACGGCTTTGTAATCCCGCTGTTGTTCAGGTACTCTGCTGCACATTGCAATATAAGATGTTTTTCTGGTCTTCTGAAGCCTGAACAGCAGAGTTGTTTTGGCTGTGAAGTGCTTTTGATGTGATGTCCTGTGAGGGGAAGCCACAGAGGTAGATGTATGGAAAATGGAAAATGCAAAATGCGCTGTCACTATCTCTGCTGGATACTGAACAGGCCTCGCGACACAAGAATAATCCTACTTCAAAAAAATGTGCCTGAAGTCAGAAGGGGACCTCACCCTCTGCAGGCACAGTCATGAACACCCCTCTTTCACATCCTCTAAGATATAGCTGTACTTTACTTTTTATGTGGCTGGTCGAGTTTATACACTTGATTTTGTTCTGTAGAATAGTATTTCTGAGTAGTTTATACTCAGTCAAGATGACATCTTAAGTTAATTACTGGTAAGTGTACTACAATGAACAACAATTTGATAGCACTACAACATACAGCACCTATTCCAATTGTACTTTTTTTTAAAGTAATTTTAACTAATTTGAATTTACAATGTAGCAAGATTTTGTGCAATTTGTGTTTGTATGAGGGCAGCAAGTGATACAATTATTTAAACTGACAGATGGAGGTGCTAAATTGATGCACGTGTAGCTAAAATGGACAAAAACAAGAAATAGGAATATAAATGGACCATTAGAGTGAAACCACCGTAAATGGTTTCTTCAAAATATGCAGCGTCTGAAAATCCAGGTGCTTGTCAGTCAAGTTAAGTGCAGGGCCGCAAACAGGAGGGAAGAGACATTATGTAACCAGATGAGCATCTGGACACTTCCTTTGTAATTGGAATGATTACTAATGCAGGGGGCCAGGAGGCCAGCTGAGGCTGCCATTGCCCTCGTGCTGCCTCCTGTGGGAGCCCGACTGTCCCGTAAAGCCGAGGGTCAAATCAATGGCTGTGATTTGGACTGCAGCTGGGTCTTCTCTACAAACATTATCTCGCCCACCACAGGAGATCCTGACTGTCTTATTGAAATAAATGACTTTTCATATTAACAGCTGTACGGTGCACATAAGAGGAGAAAGCCATGCATCTCAATCTGACAAGGACACATGGCAGACATATAATAGCATTAGGTGTCATTTACCGTTTGATGATGATCCATGATCTAGAATTTAGCAGTTTGACCTGTTTTGATCAGAGCCATCTTCTGTCATCTTCTTCTTTCTCTTTTTCTTCATCTCTTGATCACATAGATCTATGCGAGTGAAGTATACATAAGACATGAATACAGTTCTAAGATTGTCTAAACGTAAAATAATGTGTGACCTACGTTCAACATGACATACAGTACACACACTATTGACAGCTCTTGTTTGCAGTTATCAGCCACCCGCTGTTGAACAGTAATTTCACTTTTGGCCTCTAAACTGTATTTATTACCTTTTTGATTGGGAGCGAGTGTGTTTCATTTGTTCCATTATTGTGTAAGTGCATAATGTATTCCATAAAGCATTGCAACCCTCTTATTCTCTCAGCAGTCAACACAGCCTCTTATATTTGGTGCAGAGTGAACCAAGACGCTGCATTGGTAGTATGTTGAGCTGAAAAGCTACAAGTCCAGTCATATACACAGTACCATGTGTAGCCTTGGTGACACACTGACAGTCAATATTCTGCCGCGTCCGCCATGACCACTGTCTGCGGTGTCTTTGTAAACCAGCACATTGCAGCAAACCAAGGTAATCTTGAGTAAATGCTCAAACCAATGCCAACAGACCAACCTGGGCTCTGCAAGTAACATAAGACTGGAAGTGTGTTTCTTCTCTGTCTATCAGTCTAGGAGGTGTAATCTTTGTTAGTATTGCCAAAAGCAATTTATTGAACATATTTGCTGTCTTATGACTTTGGAAATGAAACTCAAACAGATGTTTCAAATTACTGTTTGATTGCCTGAATGTGATCTCTCTGTGTCAAACAGATCGCAGAAACACAACCAATCAAATATGTAGTGACATCAAGCTTTGGGTTTTGGTACGCTTGCTTTGAAACATAGTTACATAACGTGATTAATACCGACACACCAGCAAGACAATGTTCTGTCAAAGAAGGGAAATAAATATTATGGAAATACACAGCTCCTAATTCTGTTGCTAAAATGTAATACTGGCCCTATAAGTAGTCAGTCTGTGTCTTTCCTCTATTTCTATCTCAGTTAACTGGCAATGGCTACATGATGGAGGAAGATTCAGTTTACTTCTTATTTAAACAAAATAAAGGGTTTGGAGAGACTTTTCTTTCTCTTTATTTCATTTTTCTTCTCTCCTTCATCTTCCCTCTTTTCCCTGAGGGATTGTTGTCTGATAGTGACGTGCTTTTTATCCTCTTGTTCCCTCTCTCTGAATGTCAACTTCAGGTGTTTCTTTTCTGCTCATTCTTTTGTATTTTTGGCATTCTCTTAATTAAAATTATTGTTTGTGTTGTTGCTCCTCACTCGTCTTCAACTTGTTTCCAACGTTTGTGTTTAAGCCTTTTTCTCTGTGATTTGTTTAAAGGTTAGTCAGTGTGGGTGGACAGATGTATTTTTCATCTCCTTTCTTTCATCTCAGACACATGCTTCTGTGCTGTTTGTTAGTTGAGCTTTGGTGTATCTAACACAATCCTGTGACATTCTCATCCATAATGTGGCTGCAGAATTTACCACTATTTGGCATCATGCCATGGCTTATCAGTTGTCACAGTTTCTATTTCTCACTCTGTGAGTCTTACTCCGCTTCTCCCAAACTTGCCCTCTGTCCCAACTCTGCAATTTGTGGCCGCTGAGGAAGTGACAGGATTGTTCCAGGTCAGACATGGAGCTTTGAACTCTACGCCTCTTTGCCTCTTATCCAGAAAATGCCATACTTGCCTGGCCACGCTAGCTTGATTTCACCTCAGAGCCTTAGCCTTTAGTCACGCTCTGATAACTGATTGACTAAAATGGCAGGCAGTCACAACAAAGCTGGGCCCTAAACTCACACACATCCTGGTTACCTGCTGATGCTTAGGCTGGCAAAATCAATTTAGCAGTGCATCTTGGATTGTGAACAGAGTGTGTGAAATGTGTTTATTATGGTAACACATAATCACCAACGATAGGCTGCACAGTGGTGTAGTGGCTAGCACTGACGCCCCAAAGCAAGATGGTCTGGGGTTCGGATCCTGGTCTGCAGGTCCTTCCGTGTGGAGTTAGCATGTTCTCCCGTGTCAGCGTGGGTTCCCTGTAGGTTTTCCAGCTTCCTCCCACAGTCTAAAGACATGCAGCTTAGGTTAATTGGACTTTAAATTGCCCGTAGGTGTGAATGTGAGCGTGAATGGTTGTCTGTCTCTATGTCTGCCCTGCGATGGACTGGCAACTTCTCCAGGGTGTACCCTGCCTTTGCCCATTGACAGCTGGGATCGGCTCCAGCACCCCGCGACCCTAAAGAGGATAAGCGGTTTGGATAATGAATGGATAGTCACCTTTATTAGTAGGTTGCACCTTTTCACAGATCAATTACAAGTACTTACATATAGGCACAGATACAGAGTATTGTTATTCGTACTTAATAATACCGCTACAGAGCTGACAAGGATTTTCATTAGATGTTCCTCACTTTAATATACAACATGATGCTCTGCTATGCAGTGGTATTAGGTGAGGTTGTATTGGAGTAGTTTTGAGATTACAAGTACATGAGTGTCAGACTGAAACCCATATTGGCATCAGTGCATCGCTGCTACCTACACTAAACATCCATATTTTAGCTTTGTCATTGTTACCATATTAGCATTTAACACAAAGCACTTGTGTTTCACAGCGCCCCCGAGTCGTAGGCTAGATGTAGACTTTTAATCTTGTTTGCATATACGTGAACAATTGTCACCCTTATGCCCTTGTTCTTGTCACAGAACGACATGCCTTTGTGTTCTTCTTTTTGCTAGTCAGTACTCTTTATCTCTACCATCCCAATTCCTACAATTGATCAGTGTCGAGATATACTGGTTTAATTGTAGTGTCATAAGTCTTACGGTTTAATTTTGGAAAGATAATGAGGTCTTTTTGCTGAAATTAGTCTTTTTGCAACTGTTTGGCCCCAATTTAGGACGAATGGCCTTTTGTAACCAGTTATTTTTACAATGTGAAGTCATTGTTGCCTTTCAGATCTTATTGCGGGAGACAAAATGAGTCATTTGTTCTGTGATGTTCAATCTTAAGACTTCAAAGATAAGAGGCCCCTATTCGCTCCTATGATACACAGTGTTTAGAGCTCCATTCATCAAATCATCTGTCCCCAGACACACTTCTGTCTCCCTCTTTTCCTGAAAGGTGTCAGCTGGCACAACGTAATTAGAATCTACACACACCGCATCAGAATGACTTTCAACAGGCTCAGTCAGGCTCTCATGTTAAGTCTTTAAATCTTCACAAAAGGAGTAATCTGTCATACACTTGTCTAAACGACGAAACGGAGATGCTTAGGATATAAAAAGTCAGTTTTGTCTGTAAATCTCCCAGACATTTTACACGTGAATTTATTGCTGGGGCACTTTCATCACCCCCATGAGATGTGCTCAAATTATTAACAGAGTTAGTAGGATAATCATTAGCTGACACAGGATTGTGTCAATGCAGATCAATGATATAAGTGTTGTTATGCACACTGTCATCTTTTGGCAGGGCAGCTGTGAAAGTTGTCTGGTCTGCTGATATTTTTTATCTGGCTGACTTCTTTCAATTGATTTGAGCTAAATGCAATTTTTGCATGGCTTTGTGGGAAAGAAGTGAGAGGAGAAGCTATCGTTGTCTAATTTGTATGGTACCCTGTCTGACACGAACATGCACAGGCCGGATGAGAACAAGCTATTCTTGTTTAGAGAGTGAGGACATAGCAGTAATATGACACAGATTGACAGAAAGGACAGGGGACGATCAATTGAAACAGAGTCAGAGGAAGGATAAGAGATATGAGGAGAATTCAAGATGGACTGACAAAAAAGAGGAATGAAAGGTTTCCTGTAAAAGGACGTTATTCTAAGATGTAATACATCCCGCACGTGTTGGCGCTTCAAAAGTATAAGCGATGTGCTTTGCATTTCTGTTTTTTTTTGTTTGTGCATATTTTAGCCAAATATACACCAAGAAGGTCAGAGCTCAACAATTAGTTGATTGGTTCGTTGTCAGAAAATGTGTCAAGTTCATCATGAAGGCAGCACAATGGCTCTTCTGATAGTGTGTACATTTTTTGTATGCAGGTGATGAGCTCATCTGAGCTATGCCTGCTCTGAATCGCCTCTTGAACTGCTATGAAAGTCCTTCATTAATCCACAACTCCAAAGTAAAAGCTGCCGTATTGCCTCTAAGAAGTGGCACCTATTCAACTATTATTACTCCATTTACAATCATGGAAAATGGAGGAAATACATTTTTAGCGCAATAGTTTGCAGCATAAGTTCGTGCAAATTTATTTAATTATCTGTCAAGTCTCTTATGACTTGACAGGTAATTGAGAGGAGTGTATCCATATCAAACTAATCCACAATTAGTCATATAGGTTGAAATTAAGCACTATATCGCGCAGAAAACACAACACAAGAAAGCAATCAAGAACAAGACACATAACATGTTGGAGAGCTCACCTTATCTTCCCACCTTAGTCTCTCCCCAACAGCATAAGACAAGAAAAACTGCTTATGAAGATGTAGGTACTTTAAATAGACATAAACGTCAATGAAAATTGATCTGAATTCCATCAATGTCTGCTCCTTCTCTCCTGAAGCACTGAGAACATGCAAGGAAAGTTAGAGGGACAGCCAATGACAACTTGTCCACTGGCAAGGGCAACTGACAGAAATAAAACAGACAAGGAACCCTTGACTGCCACAAAATGCTGACTTGTTGTATGAGTATCCTTGAAGTGATGGAGAGCCCCGAGTGACAGAGAGCGATTCACATGGGAGATCTAAGGTGAGAATGGTGGAGAGACAGCGAGAGACATGGTGAAAGAGATCGAGAGATCTAATGAGGAAGAGAGGCGAAGAGACAGAGTAACGGAGAGTATGACAGACCTAAAAAGGGAGTGCCTCCGGGTCTGCAAACCTACTGCAGAGGGATTAATGACGCCAGGTCATACCCTTAGCTTGTTTACAAAGCGACACACAGCGGTTTTCACGATTGCTGGCTGCCTTTGTCATGCTGGAGGGCATGAAATATACTCTGCAACTACAGTACCCAAAAATGCAACTATACAGGGGCGGACCTGCGGAGCTGAGGGAGTGTTAATTTCAGTTGGCGTGTGATGAAAAGACAGAAAGTTAGTAGATTATTAAAATTCAGATTTAGAATGCACATATGAACAGGACGTTTTCCAAAGTTCAAAGATGACTATGAAGGTTGGCGAGGAGGAAGGATGAGGGCTCTCCTCTGGCCTTCGAGGCCAACTGGCTCCGCTTTAGGTGCTGTGGACTTACTCACGGGACATATTTACAGTGACTAACTAGGACACAGCTGTAGTTTATGTGGAAACTTATGTGGACTTTTTGTTTTACTAAATGAGGACCACAGTGCTCGCTGGTGCTGAGGAAAGTGGTTTGCCTGTTGTGTAACCTTGACCAAAAATATCCCACTCAGCATCTCTGGGTTGCAGTGAGGGTGAACTCCTTTGCCTCTTCGTCAGGACACGGAGTGCTTTAGCACGCTGTACTCAACACAAGAGGCCTTTTCATTCACAGAAATATCAAACACTCTGTCCACTGTCCAGTCTGTGAAAGTAAAACTGACCTCTTTGTCAATGCATCCGTGTAGTATCCATTACAGGAAGCTGCTTTTAACTGAGAGGGACCCCTTAATTTAACTGAGAAACTACTTCCAGGTGACCTGTGACCGGACTGCTCCACTGTATGCTATTCTGAATATAGGACACCATCAACTCCACTAGTCAGCTTCCACTCCCTTATGTCATACTCCTCTCTCTGCAGATAGCTGTTTGCTGTTTCTGTTGATGTATTTCCTGATAGGCAGAGTTTAGTGTAGTGTATTTTATTTTTAAAGGATGGATCTGTTCATGTTATTTGGATGTTTTTTCTTTTCTTAGTTCCCAGATTACGAGTCAAAAACGCTCTCACAGGATGCACATCAAAGGACAACTACAGTGTTTAAAACTGTTTAAAAAGCTAATATTAAATATGAGGTTTTATACCAATCAGTGGAAAAAAAGGCCCGTTGTTATTTTCCACCAATGTCTGACAATCAGAAAATCTCAAGACATTATGAAAAATGTAATTACTGACCATAGGATTCAGAACAAATCAACAGTCTAAGCTTATGCTATATTTCATAATCAGCAGGAGATTCAGAGAGAAACAGACAAGCCAGTGGTAGTTAAGGGTGAGACAGCCACTCCCAGTCACTTACATGTCCGCTGTGGTGGAAATAAGACAAATAATTGGCAGGACAAGGCAGCAGCTTGACAAGGACAGTTGTAGAATAGCATGGGGGGCAAATATAGCAGTAGACATGGTACAAATCCTGGCAGTGTCAAGGTTCAAAGAGCACCAGCCCCTGCCAGGTCTGTCTCCTGCTGTTGTTGGCAGTGTTTACTCACACAGCACTTCCTGCTGGTGGCAGGCAGACAGAAACGTCAAAGTCCGGTATCCGCAACACTTTGAAACTTTCTCCACTTCTTTGCCTAGCAACACATTGCAGTGACAGCTTACATCACCACGCTTCTTCTGCCCGGAGCCTCTCAGCAGCGATCCGTACAATGGTAAAAGGCAAAGCGTGGAATAAGAAAAAGGGACATGAACCGCTGACAACAATTAGAACCATTCTGTGATGTGTGTTTTGTCAGTGCAACCTGACGGGAATTCTTGTGAGTGAATGGTTAAGTGACGTCTGTGATACATTTATCATTAGTGTGTGTGATGGCTACACACACACACACACACACACCAAGCCTCCCAGTCTTATTGTCATGATGCTGGTACGTGATGTAAGGAATTTAGTCATTTTGTCACTTAATCTGATTTCTTTACTTCGATGCAGTAGTCCTGCATTTCATAGTCTTTGTCTCTTATGTATGACACTCATGACCATTAGCAACATGTGTTATTAGAAACATTTAATATAGGAATTGTTACCTCCAGGCTCACGGCTGCCAACAAAAAGGGAGGCTACACGCTGATCTTTAACACACAATCCTGTTTATTCTCAGGTCTAAGCAATTCACGCAAGGCATACAGGTGCAATAGGTCACGCTGAGTGAGAGAGAGACACTCCCACATGTGCAGCCTGTTATGCCCTTGGAGGCTGTCCCAGCTCCTCCCACCAGGAAGCCATCTTAGTTTAGGGACCCAACTGCAGAGTGGGAGGGTCGTCACAGAATGGAGCTTTTTGTCACGTTTTACAGAAGCGAGGCAACAAGAAAGCTAATTATTGCTCTTCAGGCTCTTCATCTGTTCCTCTTCACTATAAATTCACAGAGCACAATGTATTGTACACAAAGCTTCTGATAGTCACTTATCGGTGAATATGTATTGTGTTCGCAGTCATTATCTAGTTTTTCATCGTAAAACGTCCAAATAAGAATGTTCTGGTTTATATCGCTTCCTGAACCACCTACTTTCTTTACCTCCTTTTCCAAGACTCCTGGATGCTATGAATGATGCCAATTATACTCTATTAGTTTAACAGCCATGCCCACGAAGTCGCAGCCACACAGAGACGTCATGCACACAGTGTGCATTCGCAGCTACTCAGTGATACAAGGTTGCATCTGTGTGGTGATAACAAATCAAATCTGCTATCTGGAATCTATGAGGCTGTTGCATTACAGAGGACTGCAGGACATTGTATGGCACGTGTCAGTGTTAGCGCAGGAGAACACAAGCTAACGTAACCTTTAGCCATTTCTTTCCTTATGGTCCAGCATGTGATTAAAGATATAAATTACAAAGTCACATATGATTTTCTTGTTTTGCCAGACCAAACTGAACATCTTTACAGACTAAGTTGAGGCTTCAATAACAATTAGCTTCAAATCATTTATTTGGATATATTATAAAACAATAATGTGAATATATCAGGATGACATAACTCCACTGACTGTTGACAAGAGATAATATTCAATCATCCCCCAGCCTGACTATCTATTGCAGTAAATGTCAAGTGTTTGCGCTGTGAACCCTTTTCATTATTCAGACTGTTTCATCAGCCTCCAGCAGACTGCTGTGTTCACCTTTTAAACTGGTTGTGGTGATGTCACCTCTGAATGTTGCATGGACGAGATGATCTGCTTTGTGGATCGTGACATGAATCACTGCCTGCCTGTGAAAACCAGAGATGTAGATCAGAAGCTTGCTTGATTTGGGTTGTAAATGTCAGATATTTCTATCCTGCTGAGGTCGGGATTTCTTCAACAAGTCAGGATAGTTTCATGCATAATTGGCTACTACATGTATATATTTTCCCTCTGGAAGCCATTACTCTGTCAACGCTAGTATAAAGATATAAGTGTAGTGCTGTTAAGGTTATATGGGGACGGTGGATGTTCCAGAGTTTAGGGTTAATGCCTGGTCTTGTTGTCCATTCGTCTTGCTAGAAGGAAACGTATTACAGCCCCTGAGTTTCCACTCCGTTCTCTCATGGCACGTTGACTAATGTGACCGCTCCAGTGCCAACCCTCAACCAATATGTGTCTTAGGATCTTGTTAGCCATGGACCTGCAGTGACCCAGACGCCCGCGCCGGTTCTCTTAAAGCTAAAAAGGACTGATTTTCTTTTTTCCCGCCGAACTGCCTTTTCTAGATGTGAGAACTCAACTTGAGGTGACCACCCGTTGACCTCTTGGTCGCTTTTGCACATCCACAAATAAATAATGTGGCAATGATGGAGATGAACAGTGAGTGTTTGTTTTGATCAAGACTGAAAATAATGTTTGAAGAATAATGAATCTCACAGTAGATGCTTTTCAATAAGTTAGTTAATGCAGTTAGTTGGAAGGAGAGAAACATTATTTAATTATGTCCAAATATAAATAGACAATACAGATGTATTTAAAACAATGTCTGTAGTGTTGGTACGCCTATTGAGTCAGATCAGTCTAAATAATAATGAATACATACAGAAGGATTCTCAAATGTGTTTTGTTTCCTCATGCTTTTCAATGCCAACAAAAATAGTTTCATTACATATTAAAGAAAATAAATCCAGTTATTTATTAAGATTTTCAAATCCAATGTTGACGCACACACACAAACATGACCTATTTTAAATATAGGTCATACAAATTACAAATAAATATATTTTGAATCAGAAACATATTTGGATTTTGTTACATATATAAACGGTTCAACCTACATTTTCAAACAGCCTCTTCTATGTGAATTTCTACATTTTTCTGTGTGTGTGTATTTTTTTAGACTCCCATGAGGTTGCTTGATTCAATGCTTTTTTCCAACAGGTAAGATTAATTTCCCTGCAGTTTCACATGAGCGTGCCCCCTCAATGATCTACTATATTGTGCCTTCTACTATTGCGCCTTAGGAATGAGGTAAAACAGAAAGTCAGGCAGCTCGCTTTGGCGAAGTAGTCCATCAGTAAAAACAAAAGCAAGCAGGTCAAAGATCCCCAAAGTAATGAATGCAGCAACTGGATTGAAGGTTGAATCCACAAGTCCTTTCTTATGCGCGCTCATGTGATTGACAGAAACGAAAGCAGACTGATCTGGCTACTGGAAAAACAACTTTAAAAGAATTAATTGGCATTGGAGCAACACTTTGAATATGAATGTAACAACATCCATATATATGAATCAAAAAGTAAATGTGTGAATCCTTCTGTGTGCAAACAATAATATTGCGACTGATCTGAGTCCATAAGCACACTTTGCGTGGATCGATGCATCATGCACAAGAACACTGCAGAATCTCAGAGGCTGATGAGAGGCGACTGTTGCCCGTAACAGCCCGCTGTCCCCTGCCGAGTCCCCCTTCCAGTCCCCTCCTTTCCCCGTTAGCCAATCGATAAAGCTCTGAGGCACACCTGAATGGTTGCCGCCCTAATGGTGCTGCTGCTGAGTGCTTTGGTGAAATGATGAAGAGGTTTCTTTTATAGACCCTTAACAGCCGTTAAAGCCAGCTGGCCAGTTGTATACCCATGACACAAAGCATTCATTATATTCATCGCTCTCAAATGTTTTATGTCAAGTAAGTCCACCTGGATAATGTACACAGGGCATATTATTTGTTTGTGTTCGTGCCTTTGGGGCTTGTTAAATGGATTCAGTAGGAATACTATCCATGCGGTTAATGTGTTCTTTACCCCATAAAATGAAGGAAAAATATGTGAAAATAAAATTTATAAATAAATTTAAATAAAATCAATTACAAGCTACTGGGATGTTCTTGACTTTGCTGTGGCCCAAAGCAGTAGTATTTCAGTGAACCAGATTCCATTTAGAAAACCTCTAATTTTACTTCAGCAGGGTCTGACAGTACCGCCGTTGGTTTAAGTTCTTCTGGTTTCATAACCAGTTAGAAGGTCCTCTCAGTGACTTCAGATATAGATACATGGAATATCATGACCTGATTTATTATGCAGGTCCCTTTTCAAATGTATTTTATTTAGATAAAGCTGTGAAGCACTCTTGTTCTTTCCTAACCTCCTCCTGCCTCCCACTCGCACCCTTATCCATCCCTACAAGCATCTGGGAGTTGTCTAATGCTTGCTATCAGCTATCTGCCATTGGCTGTTGAACCACCCCCGCTGGCGCAGTGAGGGGTTAAGTGTCTTGTTGAACACAACAATCAGCTGTGATTGTTGATGGAAGATGTACTCCTTCGTTTTCCCCATGCACATCTCCCAAACCGGTCTGGGATCTGAACCCCTTGACCTGCTCTCGCAGATTTTCTATATTTCTGGTTATTTCATCTCACTGCATGGAATCTCACGGCTGAGCAAGGTCAAAGGGACATGTTACTGTATGTTATTTATTTCGTACACCTCCAAAAAGGTGGAAGACAGAGATTGGGAGCATTTAGATTACCTCTTGACAGCGAGCCGGCGGCTCATAGCTAACAGTGCTGGCTTTGCAAATTACGCTGAAAAAAGTTAAGAGTGGCTAAAAGTGTTTACCTGAGGATGAAATAGAGGGACGACGTTATCAGCCATAACTGCCGTATGAGAGCACTGCAGTGCAGCGGCGGGGAGCCAGCCAGTGGGGTACATGAACTTACAGACTCTAACAGACACAGAGACAGAGAGAGATTGACTAAAATCTCTGAGCATTTCCCAGCCAAACCTGGCCTCCTCTTAGGAACCTGTCTCGTGTTGGAGATATTCAATGAGACTTGTAAGGTGAGGTTGAAGATATAATAATTTCCACACCAATACATATTGTAAGAAAGCAGAGCAAACATTGTCAATACCAGCCACTATTTATTTAATTATACAACATTTAAAGACTTCACTTATGGTGAGATATAATTCCAAGTTATCATGAATTAACCAGCATCATCTGCAATACGTGCAACAATGGATGGTATGCTTATTAATGAAGTATTTAAGCATCTAGTTGCTGACCTTTTAACAGACCAAAACAGTACAACAATTAGTGCAAACCACTTTGAACGCTTACAGCTGCACTTTTTTTTTAACAAACTGTATGAAAAGGGCTAGCGAGAGATGGAAACTAGAATCGGTTGCTCCACTTGCCGCATGTCCTCTAGAACTCCAAGGGAATACCACGACCGTCATTTGGTATTCATGATACAGGATTTTCCCCAGTCGATGACTGAAGTGCTGAGTTGTGAAAAGATTTTGCTTGATGTGTAACATGCCTCAGAGCCCACCGAAGTTTATGTCTGACAGTTGGTTGGCCTTGAAGTTGGGGGTAAGCGATGCTTTACTGGCAATTTGTTTTGCAGTCTGCGGCATTGAATAAGTAGCGTAGCGCTGGGCGCTGTCATGCTCCATGAGCTGCATGGAACTTTGGTAACATGTTTGATTTGTTGTATCTGCACGGCTTTGTTCTCTCTGGACGAGGAGTGTGTGTGTCCTTCCTACTGAGAACAATTTGATCACTTTTAAGCAGCCGGCATTTCAAATGATTTGATTCAGAATGCTGTGCAATGTGGGTTGCTGTGAAATACTGGAATTTGCTTTTTTCCATATTCATGCTATTGGTTGCAAAAAAAAGAAAAAGTCAGAAAAAGTCATTCATTCAGTTCAAGTTGGTGCTGTTGCATTTTTATGTGTGTCAGCTTTTCAGATACAGACAAGAATGCATAAACATTTCTGTTAGCTTGGCCCAGCTGTTTGTAATTGATGCAGCCATGATCCTCCCGTTAAGGCCCATCACTCTCCACTACAATACCATGTGCAGAATATACACAGCAGCATCGCTCTGTGGCAGTGTGTGGTTTCTCTGGCGACCAGAGTAGTATCAATATTTAGATATTCCACCTAAAATACACACTAATCAAAGTAAAGCGTAGAATATTCACAGACAGTAACATAAGATAAATACACACACTTCTTACGCTACGTGCTCCTCTCTCTCTCTCTCTCTCTCTCTCTCTCTCTCTCTCTCTCTCTCTCTCTCTCTCTCTCTCTCTCTCCCATGCTCTCATCCTTTTATCTATTCATGTCAGTTTTCACACTGTCTTATAATTGGGACCATTTGTAGCTGCTTCTGGGCAACACTGTGGCACATCTATCACACAATGCACGGGCCAGAAACATCAACACAGACACTCAGGTATAATGATCCCCGGATGGACAGACTTGTCTTCCTGTGTCGACTTCTGAAGCCATAATTGTGAATAAAATTCCTGAGTGCGTACCGCTGATTTTTGTTTTGACAACATGCATCACTCACAGAAATAATGCATTTGCCCAGATCCCTCTTGATCTCATTCTGAGTCTTTTTTTGGTTCCAGCTGTTTGATGCTCCGCTTTGTGATTGTAGTTTCTTTCAATGTGTATCTTTTTTTTTATTGCTGCAGCAACATGAGCAGATACATTTATTATCAAACTGATTTAATTCACAAAACCAGTATACCCCAACTGAATAGGTAAACTGCTCTGTGACCTCTGAGCTAATAATAATAATAATAATAATAATAATAATAATAATAATAATAATAATAAGCTAAATATCTGTATGTACTGCTCAAATATTATATGGGGAAAAATAAAACAGAACAATAACTTAATTTGACTTAAAAAACAATAAGCAAATGAAAATGTAACATTTCCAAATGTACATAAATGAGGCAGGGTTGCGGTGTTGGGTGGCTTGTGCATGTGTCTCGTGATTGTCTGATTGTCTTCACCTGTGCTGCATCATTGTTTCCACCTGTGTGTCATTACCTTCCCCTTGTAATTAAACCCTGTATGTCGCATGTCCCCTCGTGGAGTTGTACTGTGTAACATTGTGCGCGGCCGTCCCTATCCTGGTTCCTGCCTTTTTTTTCTGTTTCGTTGGGATACTGTTTGTTTTTAAGAGTCCTTTCCTTGTTTCTGTTGAAATTAAATATTCTTTATACGATTGTTGGCGTTTGGGTCTTTACTCCCTCCACCCCCTTGACAATATATGGTGAACCATCATTCAAACAAATGCAGTTTTCAGCCCAATTTCGAACTCCTTTTTGGTTCTATCAGTTTAAAGTGCATGTCACATTAGGAGGAATTACACAGCAGGCAGTTCAATGTCTTCACTATGGCAAGTCCTCCTGCCAAAGACCTCAGCCATATCAGAAGACATTGCCACCCCAGTTTTCCTGAGAGTTACCAGATTTCACTGCCCACTCCTGGGCCCTGTTTCTGAGCAGGTATATTAAACTCTGAGCCGACTAACCCTGAGATGGAGAACTCTGGTCAGAGTGTGTTCAATTATCTCTGAGTTCCTATACTTT
Source organism: Clinocottus analis (assembly GCF_023055335.1). Classification (NCBI taxonomy): domain Eukaryota; kingdom Metazoa; phylum Chordata; class Actinopteri; order Perciformes; family Cottidae; genus Clinocottus; species Clinocottus analis. The sequence goes on along the minus strand of NW_027176153.1, from coordinate 13,546,217 downwards.
TAGTTAAGCTTGTGCGTCGTGAATGAAGAAAGCCTCATCAATGGAGGCTCCATTTTACTTCAGTGGAAGTCGAGATATTAATTCATGTTAGAGATAGACGGACTGTGCATATATCTGAGTGGGAAAATTATTTAATAAGTGAGCACAATTAGGATATATTTTGTATTGTCTAGTGCTGTGAGCAGGCAGGACCGAAGTCAACAAATGGACATCACCATGATGTTTTTGCAAGTTAGTTCATTTTCAGATTTTAGTCATTAAATACAATACATAAAATACAAATCCAAAATAATGCAAACAAGGGTTCGGTATGACACCAGGAGTTAGAGTTGAGATGCTACCAATTCCTGAAAACAAGGTTCAGACCGATTTTGTAGCCACTTACGTATCCATTATGTAACGCTGTGTTTTCTCCAAGCGCCACAGTCAATTCAGAGATTAGGGCCACTAATGGACACGATGGTGCATGCTGCAGAAGCACAGATGTGGTTGTCAGTAGCAACAGTCTCAAGAGCCATAGAAGATTTCCTGGTTTTCACAAACTCTGCTTTGTTTCACCGTTTCCACAATGCGCGACTCTGAACATCATGAACAAAAAGCACTCACGTTCCAGAATCCAGACATTTGTCAGCCTTTTTTTTGTTCTTGTCTTCTTGTGTGTTGTTATTAGGCCTGGATGGAAGTTACCTGTCAACACTCAGTGTTGGCTTTTTGATGCTGGCCTCATTCCCTAAAAAATTGCCTGAGACAGAGGGAGGGTTCAATGTTGTAGATAAATGGATTGAATCACATTTGCTGTGTGTCTGCGTATTCGAGTCAGAAACAAAACAATAGGGGAATGACCTCCTGCAAGCTGCTCAAATTCTTCCCAATATGGTATCTCACTTTTTCAAAAGTGAGCAAACAGAGAAACATTAAGAGGGAGACTGAGGGAGAGAAAAATGGATGAGAGAAGAGGACGAGACAGAAAATGAGTAAGGGAGCGAGCTGAGAGGTGGAGATGTGAGTGGGGATCCTTGGGAGAGTGAGACAGTCAGCGGATGAAAGAGTGAGGAAACAGAGGTGAGTGTGTGTCAGGTGTTAGCCTCAGCTGATTGCCTCTCATCAGAGAGGGACAGGAGAGTTGTTAGCGGGAGGAGTGGCTGCTTTTTTGTCGTAATGCCTGTGCGCTCCCCCCGGCTGCTGAGTTGATAGCTATTGAGCTGCAGAATAAGTATTTTTGCTGCTTCGAGGAAACACATTTCCTTGTATCAGCGCTCACATACTTGCACACTAGGCATACTGTGTACATCCCATACATTTTGACAGAAATACTCTTATTCACTCATTAATTCCAATCAGCTGCACTGCTTCCAACTGAACCCAACACGTCCTACACACCTTTCATGGGAGAAGCCCATCAGAAAAGAGGAAGGATGAGGCTATTAGAGCTGCTGCATGGTGTAGAATGTGAACCAGCAGGAAGTATTGAGTTTTACTGACGACAGCACAACACAGGGACAAGAAACAGTCACATAGAATCAATTTGAAATAGCTCATGAATGACAGAGTAGTTATGTGAAAAAGAGAAATATTGAACCAAAGGTCTGTTTCTTTCTACATTTTACATAGAGAAAGTGAACATTTATGGAACAAACATGTTCAAAGGGCACCACGTTCACTTCCCCCCTGCAGCATCTTCAAATAGGAGTTTTAGTTTTTCTCTTCTTTTCTAATCTTGGTTTTCTTTATTTATTTTTCTTTCCATTGTAGCAGCTGATCCGTTTCAATCATTCCCACCCACAATGTAATTATATTATTCCTTGATTGAGGAGATCGAACCTTAATCATATTGTCTTTATTTCCTGCCATCGCTCCCTCTTTACCTTCCTCCTACTCGGTCATTACGCCCTGCGTTTCGTTTTCTCCTCCTTCGCTCCTTTTCCTCGTCTCTCACGGTCTCACTTGACATGTCTGCTCTCATTTCATCTCGTCCTCTTGTTCACTTCCTTCTGTCTGTCTCCTTCCATTCGCTGGCACACTAAGCCTCAGAGCAGATTCCTGCTGTCCTTCTTCACGCTCCACGCTGTGATGTAGGATCACATTTTGTGACACTGATAAGGGCTTATTTGAGAATGGATGCGCATATACGATCATTTGTATGATTTTATATTAGATCAGATGCAGCAAAATTACGACAAATAGCTTCCTAAATAGTAGCAGTTACTCAAGGAGGTCCTCTTATTCTGCTGTTGGATATATATTTTTACTGATCAAAGATTCATTTATATTTATCATACTTTCCAGCCATCATTAGTATGGAGCAGTGCATTTTTGTTGGGAAACATATACACATAACTATAATAGCTTTCTTTTGTGTGCATAAAGTATAACTATTTTGTTACTACTATGTTCGAATGATTAGTTTAGGAAAGCAAACTTAAACAACGGGCTGTTTAAATGATATACTGGTTTAAGCATCTGCTACAGACAGTCCACAGTACAGATGTTTGGGATAACAAGTAATATGTGCACTTCGAAGAGATGCATCCAGAATTAAATCTGTTTTTTTTTAATTTTATTTAGATCTTCTTCATTATTTTTTTCCCCAGCATTTAACTTTGCCACCAGCTTGACAATATATTGGGATACGACATTGATCATTCTGTACCCTCGTCTTCTTTGTGGAATATTATGCTTTTGTTAACTGAGTATTTGTATAATACTTCACAAAGTGGCATGACTATTTGTTGGCGTCATCAGTCATTGAATCTTCCATGACTGACAGCAATCCATAACCATGGTTACGCATAAAGAAATCAAAATGACAAAGACGAATAATGACATCTGGGCATGTTCGTGAATTTAATCAGTCATAGTAATATTGAATAATTACTATGCTCTTTTTGGATGAAGCTCTGAAACTTGTATCCCAAAGCAAGATGCCTAATTAGATCCCATCAAAGTAACAAAAGTTATTACATGTTTATGCCAAACATGTGTCATGGCATTTATGACGAAATGCTATGAAATGCTTATATATTATCATACTATAAAAGACTCAGCAACATAAAAAGATAAGCTGCAAACAATGCACATAACACTGCTTCGCCAAGGCAAGAGGATATAAAAGAAAAACAGCTGCCAGGGTCCTTTGGAGAATACTACACTTGAATAATTTTGCTCTGCCTTCGAGTCATAATTGGTACTAAAAGCTGCTCATATAAAACATTTGTTATGGATTTAATTAATACATTGATTCTGAATAACTGGGTGGTGCTGTAGAGGATTTATTTTCAATTTTACCTTCGAGGATTTTAGCAAATGCCAATAGCGTTGAAATAATTGTTCAAATATCTTTATTCTCACTTCACATTTTAAATTAGTTTATTAAGTTCCTCTGTTTTCTATTTAATGTGGTGTAATGCCAAGTCCCATGGTGCCTTTTGCTAATGTTGTCAGAATATCATTAATGCAGTGTTATGGTTTGTTGGAGGGATTATATCTCCCGGCTGGCCTGGGAACGCCTCGGGATCCCCCAGAATGAGCTGGAAAATGTTGCGGGTGAGAGGGGGAAGCCTGGGTCAACCTGCTGGGCCTGCTGCCACCGCAACCCGACCCCAGATAAGTGGCTGGAAATGGATGGATGGATGGATGGATGGACTATTCTAGATTTAAAGGAAATCTTTTGGGAAATACGCTTATGAAATTAGCAGAGAGATTTGAGAATCAATCTTCTCATATATCGCTCAGCTAAAAAGTGTATTTCCTCCTTTACAGGAATTCGTTCCAAAAACTTCACTTCAGCTTTTCCAACAATAAACTATCCTGTGGTTATGTTTGATCTATAAAGTCCATTCTAATTCATCCCCACGGCAACTTTTCACCATCTTACTGCGTGAGTGGATCTTCACACATGTAGCTGGTGAATGACAACAGCTGTCACAGCTTCTGACAGCGAACGTTGCATGTCATTAACATAGCCACTAATAATCTCTCACTATCTCTGTATACTTAATACAAGCATCCTCACAGACGCAGCAGAGTGCCAGCAGAGATAACAATACACTGTAGGTGGAACGATTCACATATTATTTAAAGCCTATCAAATGAGAAATAAATGTAGCACGTTGTCAGAGGACACAAGTTGTATGATCATTCATTTTCCTGATAGGAGCTGTCGCACAGCTCTCCATCTCCCAAAGTGCTTTGATTCTCGGGATAAATATGGTGTTGAAGTGACCGTGCTCAAGCCATTTTAAAGCTGTAGTGCTTGCAACCACTTGTCCCTGGTTCGCCATGGATCACAGCAAATAAGCCATTTTTCTATATATACACAGTGGTGATGTGCACATTCCTCTGACGGCCCCTGTGACAATGACATTCTAAACTACTAATAAAAGCCAGTTTCTCCTCAGTTTAGTCTCCCGGGCTGCAGCTCATTTTCTCCCGAGCCCTCCTTACACAAACTAATAATATCCCCAGGTTACACACTTCTTTTGAATGGCTTGCTGTGGACATTCAGAAGCTTTTCATTACAATATGAATTGACAACGAGTCATCTTAAGATCTCCGATGGTTAGCGCTGGCGGCTAAACGTTAAGTGCTAGCTCCCCACTATCACACCCCCGGTTATTAGCTCAATTTATCTGCAGGGTATTTATAGGGCATCTTGAATTGGGGTCTTGAGGCAGGTGATGCAAGAGGGAGGAGGGAGGCCTGTCCTGGCTGGTGGTGATTAATGCATGAATACCCAAGCTTTATCACAAGTCCAACAGCCTCGGGACCAGAGAATGTCAGTGCAATTAAAGGCGGGTGGCAGTTGTAAGAAAAGAGAGGCAGTGCCTATCTACAGATTGCAGACAGAGTCGGGGAACATGGGCAGCTCGGTGAAGGTTCCAGCAACAGTGCCTATTCATTCCTTAATCACCTCCACTACTCATTAGGGCTTTCTTTTGTTCCAGCCATCGTCTTTTTTTCCCCCACTGAGCCAGCAGATAAAATATGGCAGGCTCAGAAGAGTGAGAAGCTTGGAGAACCCCATTAAATGGCGACAGAGAAGGGATAGAAAATGAGGGAAATGAAGAGGTGGCATTGGAGGGGTGGAGTCAATCAGCTAAGGAAAAAGAAAAGACTCAAGGGAGAGTGCTGGTGACAGGGATGGAAGGAACTGTCCGACCATGAAGAATAGTAATTTATCTGGACCTTAAGTTCAGGACTGCTGCAACATTCAACCAGAAGAGCAGAAGCGTTTTATCATAATCATACACAGTTCCGCTCATTACAGCTGTGACTGCATGAATTACCCCTACAATATTCTCCACTAACCTGTGAACTGGAACTCTGCAGGAATGTGAAGTACTGCGTTTTAGTGCAGTAACTTGATGTACATTAGTGGTTTTATTAATCATTTTTCCCTTTTAATCAAGCATGCAGTCCTCTTTCTGCTATGTAGACGTATCAAAGCATCCATAAGGTGAAGTCTGTTATTATTTTTGCCTGGTTAATCGAGAGTAAAGTCATCCTGAGTGGTTGGACTTGTCGGAGCCTTTCGGAGATAAAAAGAGAAGAGCAATGTTTTGCATGTGTTTGGGCCAACAGCGAAGAACCATAACAGTTAACTGACTTTGATAATGGCGACACCACTGATCATTGCAATGTTTATTGGCCAATTACTGAGAAATACACTGCCATGTAAACTGCTATCAGTTCATCCCGTTGACACCGACATGTGGGCCTATGTAGGTGAATGGAAACAGAAATGGGAAATGAGTTGTTTTCAGTGCAGCAATAACAATCAAACTGAAGCAGATTAGTGAAGACTTGTGCTCCTGAATATTTCCCTCAGCTTCACGGAGTACCTTTTGACCGACTACTCAACTTATACATCCCCTCAAGCAAGTGTCTGAGTTCTTCCAAAACTGCGCAATGAAGTCTGTAGTTTGAAAATCTTCAAACTAGTAGTTTGTTGTAGTTTCGAAATCTCCATTGTAGACACCCGCTGTTTTGAGGGACTAATTCATTTTGGGAGTTGCATCTCTCACTGACGGGGATTTCGTGCTGCATCCACGCTGAGAAGAGGAACAACAGGGGGCCCTTGTTAACAAACTCTGAGTCATCCATGTAACTTTTAGTATAACATTGTAAAGGTCACCGGCTGACTGTCCTAATCCACAGTAAGGTACTCAGGATCACTGGAGACACCCTTCAGGTTCAAACGCTGTTTTAACCAGGGTGTCCCATAGGTACCATGTATTAAACACTTAATTTACCTTAAACCTAGTTTAGCACATCTTTACTGCAGTTTAAGTGTTCTCATAACTTGTTTGCGAACTTGCATAAATCCTCCTATATTTGCAATAAGCTAATGTTGTCTGATGTATTGGTTAAGTTCTAACCAGGACTGACCATCTCTGTATGTGCCTCCGACATACTCAGACTAAAGGCACGAAACACAAGAGGGGGAGTAGGAGAAGTGAACTTAATATCAAAATCCTAATATACTTCTTGTTAGGGCTTGAACAGTTGGGACTTCATCAGTCAAGAAAAGGTTGCAAGCCAGAACAAGACCAAAAGATGTAAAAAAAACCTCACACAGTTATTCCTGCTTACTGTTATGGGTGATCACATCCCCGACTAGATTTATGTGCAATTCCTGTTCGTATTATTTTGAGATTTTCTTTATCAGTAATAAATATAATTTCTCTGCTGGGTTTTCGAGTTAAGGCCGAAACAGGTCATATGTGTTGGCCGACAACATTTAAAGCCAAAAGTGTTTCACAATGGCCACACTCCATCATACCGTCCTGCTCTCCCATGAGTGGTCCTCACTAAGGGGAAAAGGAAGGAGCTGTGCCGACCAGATCAACTGCTGCTTGGTGGGGATTCAGAGATCCGGATAATCACACCACTACAAAGTCAGATGCGGTAAAAAAGTTCTCTGGGCCAAATCGTTATTTATTTTATTACAGCAGAATTACCTCTTCCATCAGTTGTGTGCTCGGCTGGTTGAACAACTTATTATCGACAAAGTAAATTGAAGGAGTTTGATTGTGAGGAAAATGGTACCAAGCTATGAAGTGTGAGAATTTCTCTTCAGTGTTTGAATATATATATATATAATCACATTCACACCTTCGGGCAATTTAGAGTCCAATTAACCTATGCAGCATGTCTTTGGACTGTGGGAGGAAGCCAGAGAACCCGGAGAGAACATGCAAACTCCACACAGAAGGACCTGCCAGACCAGTATCCAAACCCTGCCCCGCCCAGGCCGAGATCCGAACCACAGACCCGCTTGCTGTGAGGCGTCTGTGCTAGCCACTACACCACCATGCAGCCTTGTCTGTCTATATGTCTGCCCTGTGATGAACTGACGACTTGTCCAGGGTGAACCCTGCCTTCGCCCCTTGACAGCTGGGATCGGCTCCAGCGCCCCACGACCCTAATGAGGATAAGCGGTTCAGATAATGGATGGATGGATAGATAGATAGATAGATAGATAGATAGATAGATATTGCAAGAATATTACCATTATTGCCTTTGTGTGTACTAATCAAAATACCAAATACAAGGTAGTGTGAGAAAAGGACAGAGCTGCTAGAAGACATATGAACATGAAATTATTTCACACAAGCCTTCTGTTTTTTGTAAAAGAGAGTTTCAGACGTTTGAATTCGAAGTTCATTTTTATAGGAATTTAAATGAAATAGACGGTCTTTCCATCTCTTGTTCGAATTACCATGTATAATGTATGCATTGTTTTAAGTTCCGCAAACTTAGTGATTTAATTTTATGCCAAATTGAAGCTGTGTGAGGGGCATGCACAGTGAGCTGATAGGTGAGTGTCTTTATCAGATAATATTCCTGCCGTCATGTGAGGAAAAGAACAAAGAACATCGAGGAGATGGAATCATAAAGGGGAAATGATGCTCTTATCTCAAATCCTTAATAGTTCACCCCAAACATGATTTATACTCCAAGGTTTATCGAAAGCTTCACTGTCATTCAAGGTGCAGTGTAGCAAGCAGTAAATGCAGAGAGACAAAGCAACACAATATATTGTTTTTGATGGTTTCTACGATTCCTCTATATTACTTTTTATCCCACCAACTGCCTGTCTTTCTGTGCTTTGTGTCTGTAGTGTTTATTTGACTTGAGTGAGCAGGGATAAAGACAAAAAGATCAATAAGAGGCTGTTGTACTTTACCAGACCTGAATATTTAGGGTGTTGAAAATGACATTGATTCAGAGTCTTGGACAGTGACACAGAAAACATGACAATTACCTGCTTGATGACAATCTAGCAAATAAAAAAATAATCCATTTAATTGCTGTGCTGTTGCACAAATGCACATCAATTCACACCGCAATCTCGAAAAGCTGAAACAATAGTAAGAACAGCAGCCTGACCGCTAACCTCTCTCTGTAAGCCTAAAAAACCCATGCAATTGATGTAACGGCAAACAAAAATGGTCAGCGAGTGGTAAAGATTTCTTGCTTCTCATTTCAGTGTGAAAACAGCCTAAATATACAAAGTTGGGCTGGAGTGGATAAAACACATCTATCTGTCCATTATGGTGACTCCCTAAATGTTCCTTTATTACATCCACATTAGGATTTTGATTGTTTGGGTCTTTGGTGCCATAATTTGTGGGACATATCTCTCACAATTACGTTGCATACAAAATAGTTGTTACATGATCAGCCAACGTCTTCATATCGGACAATGAGTGCTTGCTGAAAGGTTGCAATCTCAGTTGCAGTCTCTCTTTTTAATCACATTGATACATTATATAACATAAAATACGTCACTTTGTGAACCTGTTATATTGACCTTTGTGTTACATTCTTTGAATACACACATACACAAAGTGCCATCACTTAATCATAACATAAAGTAAATACCGGAGTCATACCGGAGCTCATACTGTGCCATATCCCCCTGCTCTCCCTTTCCCTCTCCATCAAGCAACCATCATGTCTCACTTATTCCTTTGCATTTATTCCACCACACCTTTTTTCCCCTTGATAAGTTTCTAAGTGTGGCTGAGGACCTGTCAAGGGTACGATGTAGGGAAGATAAAATATTTTCATGTGGCTATTGGGGCAGTAGCAGCTTGAAGCTAGCAGATAAGTATGTGCTGTGAATTTGAACATTATTCAAAACCTTAGAACTGTGTTCCTGGTGCCAAAGGCTGCACCATGGGCGCGCTTGAATAAGTATAGATTTGCATTTGGGTGGCAAAATGTTATAGGATCACTTTAGGTGTTATTATTACCTCTAAATTCGTCTCGACAAGTGTGAAGATTAATCTCGCCATAATGACTTCACCACCCGGAGGCCTCAGAGCTCTTCACCCAGCCACATTTAAGCGCAATAACAGCAAATAGTTCAACAAGTAACAGCGTCGTAGGTGTTGGGTGGCAGACTGATGGCAGAATGTACGGGAAGAGGAAGAGAGGGAGGAGGAGAGAGGAGCAGAGGTGGAAAAGTGAAGTTGAGCAGATGTAGTTTGCTGGAATGTGAATTTGACTGTGTCGAGCAATATTTTAATTCCATTTTCCATCTTCTTTTTTTTTTTGCTGCCAGTGTTCAAGAAGTGACACTTGTGACCTTTTGGGAATACTTCTTTTGAAATAAAAGCATCTGTTGGCAGGGCTGGGATGGGAGGACGGCTGAAGTTGACTGCAAATGTCGAAAGTAATTTTAGCATAAACTTTTAAGTTAGTTGACCTGGAGCAATGCATTCGATTTGATTTCTTGCTACGTACCACTGGTGAGGCTGGTCAGAACTACATTAGAAAGCACTGAACCTCACCCAAAATCAAATCACACTTTGGTCATAAAAATGCTAATATTCATATGCATCACTCTCTTAAAGTAGCGATTGTGTTTGTGCACCCGCGTGCGTTTCAGCTTGCATGCTCCTGCTACAGCCGGGTGTTCAGGCTCTCCTCAGGGACAGAAGCTGTGTTGCTGAATGGGAAGCCACGCTGGAGTCAAAGGAGTTTGTTCTGTGTGTATGCTAGAAGGGATGTGTATAGTGCTGCATTAATCTTTTTTTTTTTTCTCAATGCATTCTGTGCAGAGAGGTAAACGTACTCCGATGACGGCTTTATTATAGCATGCATTATCATGCAGTTTGGATGTAGACAGTCTTTTTTGCTCTTTCCCTTTTTGTTGTTGCTCTCTCCATAGTGATTTCAAAATGATTTCTAGAAACACATTTTAAAAAGCTCCAGTTGCACTTCTACAAGCTTCAACAAACAGAATTCACTCACAGACACTCAAATGAACAACGTTGGGACTTCATACTTGCTAATAACCAAACACCCTTCTACCAGATCCCAACAGCAGTTATGTGGGAGAGTTATTTCTAAGAACGTCTTTCTCTTTGCACTTACTCAAATTATTTTGTACTTCCATATGATCTTGTTACACACGCTTGAGCTATTTATTATTTTTCTAAATTCCTTCATACGTCATCTGTTAAGGTAACCTAGTTTGTCATTTGTGTTTCTCACAGATCCCTCTTCCCACACGAGGCAGAAGCCGTCAGCCACTGACCTCTGCTACAAGACTGAAATCAGCAGCCTGATGGACTTCAACTCTCCGGACGCTTCACTGGACAAAGGTAAGACCTGAACGCATCTGTTGAACCACCTGGTGGACACGTTTCTTTCCTGGAGTACCACCATGGTAGGCTGTTGGGGCATATATTTGCATTTATGAATGTACATGCAATTTTACAGTAATATACCTGTGTGGTAGAATGTAACTTTAGTACTGTACTGTTGTACAATACGTACAAGTTTCAATCACTTGTACTTTGCTTTAGTATTTCCATTGTATGCTTCTTTATGCTTCTAGTCCACTACATTTCAGAGGCAAATATTGCATGTTTTACTCCACTCAGTTACTTTGACACAGTTTAATTTGATATGGTGCATTGCCATTCTTCTAATCTATCATGTCGTATATAAAAAACAAACTTGCTCCACCTTGATGAACTACAACATCACAATACATTACTCTCTATAATAATATTACATTGTGAAACGACCCATTCTGCTTAAAAAGTACTTTTTACTTTGTGTCTAGTACATTTTGCTAGTGATACTGTCCTGTACTTTAACTTCAGTAACAATTTGAACTCAGGACCTTCGTTTGTACTTGAGTCATTATTATTTATGGTATTTCTACTTTAATTTAAGTCCAACATCTGATTACTTCTTCTACCTTTGATACAGCATATACATAGGCGTGTGTAGCTGCAAAGATGTAATCCATGAGATCAGGAAGAGCTAACAGCAGCACCTTTGCATCACTTCATCTCCCTTCTCACTATTGGCTACAACGAGCTTCCAGTACATGTGTTCTGACATTATGCGTTCAAGTATGATATTTGTATGTACATCAGTTAGTTAAATAAAAGATAATACAGTGAGTCAATAAAAAGCATATTTCTGAAAATGTTCTACGTGTATATTTAATTAAATAATTGTATTTGTAACAACCCAATATGGTATCAGTAAGTATTATATAACCAGTTAAACAGGTTGATGTGTTTGTAGTAGCTCCTGGTAAATTCAATAATAAATAACTGAATAACGTTGTATTTAACAGATAAAGTATACCTAAGAAACAACCACCATTCAAAACTGTTGAACAGCGTTTCCGGTAAAAGTTCCCTCTGTGCGTTTCATGTGCTTCTGTTTGATTTGTCAATTTGAGCTGCCCTGTGTACTGACAGTATGTTATGGCTTGCAGCGAGTGGAGATGTTCTCGTGGTTCGCACGAGGTTACTCTTTTGTTGTTGGATTGTTACTTTTGTAATGCATTCATACCTTCCAGTCCTCCTGTAAAACGCTGTCTCCGTCAACGGCGAATGCTATCACGTTTCACCGTCATCTGTGTTTACAATTCTGCTGTTTATGTTCACTCCCATGAACCATCCCCAGAAAGCAGCTTATGACTCGAGACTTCATCTGACTGGGTGGTCAGACGGGTCTCACGTCAGCGTCATCGGCTCCCCAAACAAACACACTTGTGGTTGTTGATCTCGAGTCTGTTTCCATGTTCCAGCCTTTTTCATGACAAAAGCTTCTTTCAAGGAGTTAGTTTTGTAGAGAGGAAAAAAGCAGTTATTGATGGCACCAGTAGAAACACATCTCTTGGACTGTGGATCCTGTTAGGCTGCCAGCTCCAGTATGGATCTCTAGTGTCACCCAAGGAGCCCCGGGGGCCCTTTCCTCATTAGAGAGTCCTGCTTAGGGATCTATTTGGCTGCCAGATCTCTCCTGTCTCCTGTTAGCGTCTGTCTATGTCGGGGCGATGTGAATGTGTGAAAAGAGGGAACAGTGTTGCAGAATTTGTGCAGGTTTGAAGTAAGTACTATACTCAAGTACAATTTGAGGTGTATTTTACTTGATTATTTCCATATATATGGGCATCCATACACTAAATTTCTGTGAGAAATATTGTACTCCATACTCAGCTATAGCTACTACTTACTTTTCAGTTTGCCATGTTGTACCAATAGATTACCCAACACTGTATACAGTTATAAAATGACATGTCAATGATTTATTAATAGTCCAATAATATAAATGGGGCCAATGACCCAATGACCCCTCTTGATATTTGAAGTTTATTTTACTTAAATACATGAAATAGTTGGTTATTTTCTTTTTAGTGTGGCATTATAACTTTTATGTAAGTGCAAGATGTCAACACTGACTCCAGCTCTGCTGGAGTCTTCCTTCTTGTATCCAATTGATGAAATTACAGAAGATGCTGAAAGAGTTTTGTTTTTTTGGGGGTAATTTGGTCAAAGTCAAGAGGGCAGATGCTGTACTTGATGAGGTTAGTTATGTGTACATTTTGAAATGAGGCACACACACTCAAACACACACACACACACACACACACACACACACACACACACTCTCTCTGTGTTCCAGCCGAACCAGCTGCTGCATTAGATCTGTGATTGTTTCCTGGGTGTTGGAAATGTGCAGACTCAGGAAAATTTGTGCACACACACACACACACCAACAACCCCTGCCAAGGCCACGTATATCACCACAAGTTTCACCCAAAAGAGAACGGGGAACTGAGCAGTTGTGTTATCAGCAAATTCATCGCAGGTCTGCGGTAAGAGCGAGAGACAGCGAAGGAGAGGGGAAACAAACGTTAGCCTTGAGCAGTGTATCATTATAGAGACAGGTGCTGCTTCTGCACATTAACTAACTGCCAATGATATTACTCCGTGGGTGAAGCTTGGCATGTGGGCTGGTTTAAATAGGAAGGTCAGTGCAAAGAAGTCAAACAGGGCACCCAGAAAAATATAGGCTTGATAGTGAAAGGGAGACAATGGGAGAAAGGAAAACCAGATGGGGTGAGGAGAACCGTGAGGAGGAAGAGGTGAGAGATGACCTCAGGACACATTACTGCCAGTGAATGTATTTTAATTAATGAGAGAAAGTTATATTGTGACGGGGGGGAGGAGAAAGAGACAGACATGAACAAAAGGACAATAGGTGAAGGGAGCATGTGATGGTGTGGGTGCCATGCATGTGAAGTGGTCTCTGCTAAGCACTTCCATTTTTCTCATGCACTGACACTTTTCAAAACACCTGCCCCCACCGAAGTCCTCTTATAGCCATTGGGAGAATGGCACTCAAACTGCCTCCAGCAACAATATCCAGGCCTCTCTCTCCACTGTACTTTACACACTTCAGAAATAGCCACTCAGAAATGCTCAGACACAGTGGCTGTTAGTTGCTGGTCAGACGTGTCTTTTTATATGTGACTCGTATTATTTAATTATGCAAGAATGCAAAAGCTGTATATTGTTTGTGTTGTCTTAAAGATGAGATTTTAATAATTAAATGTGCTGCAATGTTCATCGACCGAGGGTTTCCTTGTGTGCCTCCGTCGTCAGGCTTTTCCATTAAAGACCACTGAGAGGTTGATATTGACAAACTGAGCAAAGGAGCAGTCTGATTATCTCCCGTCTGTCACTCTCGAACAGCTTCAATAAAGAAGGCTGCTGGAACTCAAACTTCAAGGTCGAAAAGTCAAAAAGTAAATTTCAAGAGGTCTGGATTTAATGCTTAATTTGAACAGTCATCGAATTAGGCATTGCTTGTTCCTAAAAGGGTGTCGCGTGCAGGTAAACTACGTGTGAGTGTGTGTGTGTGTGTGTGTGTGTGTGTGTGTGTGTGTGTGTGTGTGTGTGTGTGTGTGTGAGTGTGTGAATGTGAAACAAATTCTCTCTTCTTGCTGTTTTCATCTTCTCTCGCATTCTTTTGGAATCATTTCAGAGGCAGGCACAGAGGTATATATAAATGAATTTTCATCAAAATGTTACATTTAACTTTGCCTCATACTCCATCGTGGTCTAAATTTAGATCTGGCGCTGTGCTGTTCAATTAATCAATCAAGGCTATTTTATTTACTTATGCCACTTTCATGAGAAGACTGCAGGAGAATATAACGGGATGACGCACAGGTCAGCGCAGCACACTACCTGTTTTCATTCATCTTATTGCAGATTTGAAGTGGGCCCACTTCAAAGCTGGATGTGTTTGATGTGTACTATCAATGCATTCAAAATGTGCAGGTCTCAGACTGTCTGAAATGCTTGTTGTTGGCACGTCACTTTTTCTATGGTAAATGGACCAGAAACAGCAAATGTGCATTCAGCGAGCTTCGTCTGACAGCTTAGCAAGCCTTCAAGCCGCTGGTGATCGTGTCACCAAGTCACAGCAAATGTATTTTGAGGCAGGGATGTCAAATATGTATACAAAAAAGTTTAATGGAAAAGTGTCTTAAAATATAATACCTTGTGAGTCTACATGTTATGCATTCAAAAAGTAGGACATAAAATGAAACCACTTAGGCTGTACCTAGTGTATTAACTTAATTATATATATATATATATATATATATATATATATATATATATATATATATATATATATATATATATATATATATATATATACATACAATTTTGTTATTAAATGTGTAAACACAAATACTTTTTACTGCAGTACAGCATAGTTTAAAATAGACGTCAAGTATCTTTCATGTGTTCTTTGTACTTTGGATATATTTTTCATGAAATGCAATATGACCTCATGTATATATTTTAATATTTCTCATCACAGACGGAACTTTTAACCTGTTATTCTGTTATTTCAAGATCTGTAAAACCCAACCTAACCCTAAAACAATACTGTTGGGCGCCGGTGGTGAAGGAAAGTACCAGTGGTCATGGACTGAAGGTAACCAAGAAATTAAGACATCCAGAATAATATTATTGCTGCTTTGCTGCTGTTACTTTTAATCAATGCACAAAAAATATACCAAATTCATGTTTTACACTATTGGATTTTTCTAAAATCACCCTGGATGAAACACTTATCTAATTTCTGTCTCATTCCATATTGTGTGTTGCAGTTTAAGAAACCCTTCCAAATGTTTCACTTGCACCTCGTTAGGTTTTGGATTTGCTCCCACGCGCATCACTGCGCCAAGGTGCTACGAGAAGTGTATTTTCTATTTCAGAATTCCACCTTGGAGCCTCGACACAAGGCGAACTGCCAACTGGTACAACCGGTCACTGGTTGTAATACCGTCTGCCCGCCCTTCAAATGTCTGTTAAAAGGCCCAGGGGCAGCTAATCTGAGCTGGCGTCTGGCAGTACTGAATTGGCAGCGTAGACGATGGCGGAGAGGGACGGTGGCTGCCGAAGCTGCCAAATCTGGAAGAGCGCTGAGTGGCACCTGGTGGCTGCCGGTTCCTTTTCACTGATTAAGGAACAAGAAGGTTGGAAGGTGGGAGACTAGAGAGGCAAATAACTTGTTTGGCTGAAGACAAAGCCTCGGAAAAACATGTCCGAGGTATGCATATAGGATGCACAGCCGTAGTAGGGATGAGCGTAGAAGAAGTAGTAGAAGTATGGAGATCCAGGCGTCAAAACAAATGAGTCAGAAGTGCAGAAGATGAAGTGCAGAAAGAATACTTTTAAGTCTTACAGCAGATTGGCAATATATGGTTGCACACCCTTTAGGTCTTATTTCAAACAAAAGACTTTAGGTTGACATTTTAACATTGACGCACCCGCCACATGTATGTGAGTTGCCTGAGGTAAAAGAGGACAAAGGTGGGGGGATGTGAAGAGGGTTATGGGACATCCTTTTGATGTCTTAACAAATCTGGGATCTCAACATTCCTTGTTTTACCGCTGCAGCTATCCACGGGTGACCAAATATTCTGTATGTACTGATGTGTCACAAGCAAAAGCATAAGTCTCCTTTTGTAGCAACCTAATGCGACTTCGTCTTAGTAACACAAATGTGTGCTGAGGCACATTCCCGGTAGAATCCTTTAAAACCTCACAACTGTCAAAAGAGGATGTCATGATTTATGGTTCGACCACTTTCCAGAGTATTATGAACGGCTCTGCATTGTTTGACACCTGATAGGCCCTGAAACTCATGAATGTGTGACTCTAAAGCTACTTATAATACCTATTTGTGTTGCATCATCTCGAGAGGTTGAAGAAGTAGGTTAGTCTGATTGTTTACTTAGGTAAAAGTAGCAAGAAAATGGCAATCCATTACAAGTAAAAGTCTTCCAAATCTTCTCAAATAGGCCGTTTTTCTCAAGTGTGTCTTTCTGCCATGCTGCTGCCCGGCTGCAGAGGCTGGTTGGCGGACCATTAAATTAGCAAATTACCGTGGCAAGGATCGGCCCAAAATCGCCCTGCTGGTCCTGGGTGTCTTCTCTATTCTATCCTTAGGATGCTGAAGAAGGTCTGCAGCACACCTGTGTCGGAGTGAGGATGAAAACGTACATACATTGTGAAGCAACACATGGCTCTCTCTATCTCTCTCTGGGTTGTCATTTTGACAGCATCCAACAAAAACTGCCCGTGCTGACATTCATTATAGCAGAATGATTCAGTTTTTCTTGGCATCGAAGGACAATTTGAAAGAGGCATCACCAGTCGGTGTTTGCTGTAGGCAGCTCAGATTCTTGATGGTCACCGCCGGCTGGCCACATCCTTTCTGCTCCATTTCCAGCCTCCAGCAGTCTCTCTCCAGTGGAATACAACCAAAACACTGTAAAATCAACATTGTAAAATCCTTGTTTATAACATCCTCTGCGGAGAGTTTGAAATGCTTCTTTTCGCCGTTGGAAACGTAACACAAGCCAAGAGGAGAACAAAGTTTTTAAGCAGTATTGAGCACCCACCAGCTACCAAGCTGAAGTAGCACTCTGTAGTTCTTCCTTTAAGGGCATCCATGAACATCTGAACATCTGCACCAACGTGAACCTTTGTTGTGTTTGTCTACTCAGTGTTATTTGTGTTCATAACGGCCTGATTCCGCAATCAACGTAATGTTGACAATATCTCTGTGTTTAAATGAAAATCCACACTGAATTATATGGAGCAGAAAATGCTTAAATGGCCGCAACATTTCTCTCCTTCCATTTCTTTGGCACGTTGGTGTGATGGAGGTAATACTATCTTCCTGTTCTGACCATCTTCCTTTGTAATCTGTCCTCTTCACAGCTCACTGGCAATTTATTTTTCTCTCTACCAGTTCACACTTTGTGACTCGTGGGCTGATCGTTCGCACAGAGGTTGTTTCAAGGTTTTGCTGTGAAAGATGCATTGTCAAGAACAATCTTGGCAATGGAAAAATGAGAAAGTGTGAATTTATGAGAATAGGGTGTCCATTAACACGTGCATTGTGTTGTAACTTGGACAGTTCGACGGTTCTAAAGATGGGCGATAAAAGAGATGGACGCTACATTGTTCACAAGCAACAGCAATACAGCGATGAAAAGTTGACCGTCCATGTACACACACACACACACTCAATTAATTGCAAATCTTTCTGTCATAGTCTCTGTTTTACCCTCATTCCTTTCTCACATAAACAATGGAAGGTTGACGTCTTCTTGGCAGTGTGCGGTGGTGCTTCTTTCCTTTGAGGTATTGTGTAAACCGAGTGCAAAGAGAGAGAGAGATTACCTACTTCCATTGATTTTCATTTAAGGCGCAGTGCTCTAGGCACATCACTGCCAGACGTCCCAGAAATTAGAAACGTGTGTGTGCTTGTGTGTCATGTTGCATCATACAAGGTGAGCGGCCGCAATTTCCGTGATACTGCCTTTACCTTAAATATATTTATATATATTTTTTACAACATCATTATGCTTTCCAAGCCGTGCATCCCTGTAGTGTAATTTGATGCTGTCTTAATGCAGTGCAAATAGCCAGCACGAGCCAAGAACATTCTTTTAATTAGGAAACCCAACAGACCCACTGATTAGCACTTCATCTTTATAAGTGTCTGAGCCTGAACCACGGCTGGGCCACTTCCTCGTTACCTTACGCTGTCGCTAGTGTTACACCCCTGAACACAGGGGAAGAAATAATCACAAGAGTGATCAAGTAGTTTCTATCAGCAAAAACTTTACTGGAATGAAAAGACCACAAATTTCCCCCTGAGATATGTACTGGCGCAGACCAAAGCAATTGAGCCCAGACTCTCGAACAAAACGATCTCAAATGATTTTAAACAATTCTCAAACAATTCAAAACTATCTCAAAACGATCCCTCCAACACATACCACATTCCAAACCAGACCATGAAAACTGGAAATCAACACATCTTTCAACAGTTATATACATTCATATCATAAAAGATCAAGACTGAAATAATCGACTCCAGATTTCAAAACGATCTCAAAAGATCTTTCAACTTGTCCCACTAGAATGTCCCAACAGTTCTGGAGCAAGAGTAGCAGAAGTAATATACTGTAGTCTGCCGTCTACTGAGCAAGAGAGCATAGTGTGGCGATGTGGTCCGTATACATTGCTTGGGAGTTAGTGTAAATGTTGAATATAGAAACTTTTGCACAGGTGGGAGCTTGAGAGCCCACGATAATATTTGTAGTGGCATCGTACGGGTACAAGTACGGGTCCACTTTGCTACTGTAGCATGATCTTGTTTTGGATAGTAAATCCTCTTTGTCGTAAAATGACCGCCTTCCAGCATTTAGGGAACTGCCATGCAATGCTTTAGTCGCAGTCAATTTGACCAGCAAGATGATTTGAACAACCTTAGAACCCACAGCTTCACATGGTAAATGGAACGATTGTATTTTTTTTTTCTCACGTTCTCTTTCTGACTGTCTTTTCTCCATAATGGGGAAATTGCTGAGTCAACTCTCATTCTTAAACCAAGCAGTACTCGATAGAGACACATGATGTTAATTGTAGGCAATATAACTACTGCAGCCTTTCTCTTCACTGGCATTAAGAGGCCTTTGTGACAATTTCAAGAAAAAGCCTTTTTACTGGAAAATAAGGTCCAATCAAATTCTATGACTGGATTCCAATTGTATCGTACAATATAGTTTCACAGCTCTTTTCTTGCTTTCTGCCAGCCATGCTTTGATTGGTAACGTGACGTGAAATCATTATATAACCACATGCACACACATGTTCACGACACAAAGCCTCTCCCTGTCATCTTGTGCCTGTACCTTTAGCTTTTAATCTGCTGCATATCAGTTGAGCTGCAGGCCCGCATGGGCCACAAACACTCCTTTGAGTAGGCAGTATTCAATTTCCTCACGTTGTCCATTATGCATGGCGACAATAGATTATTTTCTTTAGCGGCTTTATTGTCTCAGAGAGAGAAGGGTTGTACATTGAATGATTATCAACTCTGCAGAGAACCCAATCAAAATTTTTGGCATAGCAATTGATCAACATTTTTGTGATGTAGGTGCATTGTACTGAAGTGTGCACATGGCTTCTTGATAACAACATCAGCTAAATTTACAACAATAACAACTCCATCAATTTGAGTTTGTTGCTGGATGTACATGTCCACAGTTTCGTGATTGGCCACGGTTGAGTCTAGAACATGCTTTTCTGGTCTGTGGGGAGTTATGGAGACTCCATTGAGTCATGTAATCAAGCAGGGATTCGTATTTCATTTTTGTTGATCAATAAATATACATAATTTGATGTACTTCCACTCGCTGCATTGTTTTTCTCCACTTTTATGGAGGCATGTTTCAAAAGAATATTGAGTCTAGGCTGAGTCTAAAGTGGCCTCATTGGTTAATAGGGCTTGAGAGAATTTGGACTAAGTCACCAAGAGGCCAGTGAGAGCTCCTGTTACTCCCCGCCAGCACCAGCACACGGGCTGCGTGGCCAGTATATTGAATGTAAATAGAGAAGAATTCACATATGGCAGTATGAACAGAGAATAATGAATTGTTCCATTTCAAGGTGACCTCACCTGATAACAAATTATCTATAATAATGTTCGCTGATAATATTCATGTCGGCACACATACAAAGGCTTTGCAGAGAACGCTGCTGTATTACAAATTATTAAAAGTATGAAAGAGAAACTAAATCAAGATATAATTAAATGAGTGTTTGAGTCTTTTATAATGCTGTTTTGCCCTTTTTCTGACAAATTCTGGATGTGTACTTGTCAGGATAACATTTATAGTCTGACTCATCATTCTGCTTAAGAGATTTGTATCTTCGTCCTTGCAAGTAGATTTAAAGTTTAATCAACGCAAAGACGCATCACCTTTGTTTAATATCAGGACTTCTTCTGTATGACTCCTCACACGTCAGCAATCCATCATCCACCTGCCTGTCTCGGACTACTGTTACTGCAGGGGTGGTTGAATAAAACAAGCAAACAGAGATGTAGCACCTGTGTACCTGCACTAATAGTAAAAGTCTGTTTGCTCATACTTTCCATGCCATCCACAAATATTAAGATTTAATTAAACTAAAATGAAGGAGGCTTTAAAAGATATGTTTTACAAAGGAATGTGAGCGTATCCACTTTAATACAATTTAAAAGGGAGCTATATCTTAATCCACTGTCTGTTGACAATATCCTGTGTGTATCTCCTGGTTGTAGTTCTTAATCCAACCATTATTGTAGAGATTTGGCTTCATGACTCCACCTTACTGTAGTTTGTTCAAGTTACTCAAAGAATGTGGGTCGGTGCATCAAGAGAATACAAACAATACATGAATTATAAAGTGTTTTACAGGCTGATCATGAATGCGGACAAAGATAAGAACAAACATGACAGTATCTTTTTCAGGTGTTTAGAAACTGCTGAGGCGCATTTTAATGGTGCTCAAGGTGATTATGATTACGAAAAGGTGTTGTTTTAAATGGTATTAGGTTACTGAGACCCTCCGGCAAGTCAACAGCTGGCAGACCTGTTGCTGTGTTAGACTACACACACATTGGCGCTCACCTGCCTGCAAGCCCACACCCAGGATGGACTCCTCCCCTGTGTGTGTGTGTGTGTGTGTGTGTGTGTGTGTGTGTGTGTGTGTGTGTGTGTGCGTGTGTGTGTGTGTGTTTGAGTAATGTGGGAAAAGGATTGTGACAGGCCTGCTGAGCTCCTCCTCTTCCTTACTGAGTAAACCATTTGGGTTGAGGGGGAGGGGCTCAGTGTACTGAATCATTCAAGCCGTGGGAGTCGCCATGAACAGGTACACTCACAGAGGGAAACACGCAGCTCCTGGATGTCAACTTCGCTTGATTTTAGTTTTTTGTTAAAAGTTTTCAAATGGACGTGCTTTGAGTGAAAGGTCCTCAAGGAAGGAGGATTTGCGCAGTTTGGAGTCTTTGTGTCTTTCCTGAAAGTTTCCAGCACTCACCTGACAGATCCTGGAATCCTGGAATCCTCTGGAAAACTCCCCTCGGAGGAGGGGATGAGGTCAGATGGGGACCAAAGAAAGTCTGGTGAGTGAGAGGAAAAACAAGTGTAGCTTCTTTACTAGTATGACGTGTGTTTCAGTCCTGCACTTTCAAACATTGAGAAGTTAACGAGGGTTTATTCAGTGTCAATCTGGACTAAAGATCCTTGAAGAGGAGACATGTTTTCCTATTTAGTGTAAAGGGTGACATGTACACGTGTTGGCGAGTCATGCCTGATAGTGGTTCAGCCCGTCAGCCTGTGGTGCTGAGTCGTTGGGAGACTTTAACCCGCACTGAGTGACCTCAGAGTAGTTCTTGAATAGAGAGTCCGCCATTACCTGGCATTTCAGCTGTCTGTTGGCTGAGACTTATGTGCAAAGAATGAGCAGGTAGAGATGCAGAGTCATGTGGCTGGTAATATGGGCATTTGACCTCTGACCTATAAAATCCAAAGATTGGAAAATATTGCAGTGATTCACACTTTACTCAGCTGTTGGGACCAGAAGTTGTGAGGGAGTTTTGCCAGCCCTCATTTACTGGATCACAGTCTTGGTTTTTGTTCAGTTTGTCTTCAAACAACAATGTTTTCATGGTCATGTAAAGAGGCGTTGTGTTTTGTTTCTATTGTAAACACCTGTCTGGGGTTGTTGGCTGCAGTTTTTAGCCTCAAAGCATGCTCCACATTCACACAGGGATTTTTGCTGAGTCAGTCAGACTGGTTTCAGACTATTTTAAATGAAAAGTATTGAATTACAACAGCCAAGAAGACTTCCAATTCTGAGAACAAATGCTCTGCTGTTTGACTTCCAAATACCTGCATTTTATCTATATACTGGTGCTTCACCTGCCCTTCAACCTTTGACTAAGGATAGCCTAAACACAGAGGTAAAAGTTCGCATTAGACAGACAAACCATGTGTTTTCTGCCTCTTACGTTGTCTAGAAACATGCTAGAAACCCAGAAATATGGCATACAACTGGTCAAACTGTTCCATGATTTCAAGCACGTCCTATAAATCCACCAGGCTTAACCCAGAGGTGTGGTTGTGACACAATTAGTGCTTTCAAAGCAAAACAAACAGCTCGAGGCTATGGATGGCGGTCTTTGCCGAACCCTTGCTATCCCAGGTGTGGTTATGTATTTGCAATTGTGCTCAGTTACTCACCTTTCAGTCTCAAATTTTAGTGGCAGCCTCTGTGATTACCGCTGAGGTAATTTGCGGTGTGTCTTTGCAAACTGAAATTGTAAAACATTAGTCACGCAGCCATTACTGCTTGTAACCATAGCAGCAGATTATGTGTAATCAGACCAGCTGTTGATGTCCTCCAAGCAGAATAACGAAGAAATGTCGTGGTTTTGATCTGCTCCGTGTTAAATTCACTTCAAACACCAGATCTTTCGCTCTGCCTGTCCAGCAGACAGCTAAGACCATTTCACATTACATCGCTCCATTGTGCCTCATGGTTGTCACTCAGAGTGAAAGTAGTGTTTCCAGATGAGTGATATGATATCAGAGAGGCCGTAACACTTTGGATTAACACCTCATGTGAACCGGGCTATAAAGCAGACACTGTTGTTGGTTTTCCACACGTTCGGACTGACCTGACGCTCACCCAGGATCATGTGAGGGCTGTGGGTGTGAACCTGCACCCATGCAGCTCAACGCATGCTCACGTCCGTCTGCATATTCAACGCATGGATGCATGATGTGCATGAAGTGCATGCGGATCTGTTTGGACAACATTATTGCTTGAGTAGATGAGGTTGGTCCTCGCTGCGTCATGGCCTTCTTTCACTGCCTGTGCTGCAGGTGAAGGCAGCAAGCGGCTCCCTGGGGTGCTAGTGCGTTTCTTCATGTCTGTCCGGCAGAAACAGAAGACAATTTGGAACGAGTTAAAGATGATCCACCGCCTGTCGGAATCAAGTCGGGATAATAGGGAAGCGCCTGTAATAATCGTGAGGCATGCCGAGTCAAATTTGGAAATATTTTCTGAGAGCGAGGAGTCATTTTGTATTATGAGAAAGAACTGATTGGAGCCTTTATTATGTTCCATCTCACTCTCTCAGTTTGAACACCCTAGCGTCTAATCACATTTACTCTTCAGCAAAATCTCAGATTAATTTGGCTGCTTTGTCACGATCACAAATCGGATTCATCCCACTATTAGCGGCTGTTTTCCAACACCGGCCATTCCTCCTCAGCTCATCTAATACACATGGGTGGACGGCAGAACTCGCTCTCTGTCACTAGAAAGTATAGCTCACATTTGCAGTGACACACATTTCGGTCTCGCAGCTTTATTTACTGAAGCCGTCAGCAGATCGCTGCTCGTTTCGAAAACTGGGAACAAATGTAACTCCATAACTATTAGTTACATATTTCAGTCCCAGGATCCCATTAACTATCTGTGGAGGCAACCAAGATCGTCTCAGCAGCGCCGTACTCTACTTATTCCGCCAGGTCATCATGGTCACCTGGGCTCGGCTTTTCTATGTGGCGGCAGTATTTACTTTTGGCAGCCCAGCAGGTTTGTTGATGGGTTTGTTTGGTTGATTTGACGGAGTGCAGGGTCTTAGTCTCAGTGGTGGGAGCCGCCTCATACAGGTACACAGACTCTGTAGATGCGGACTCCTCGGTTTGATGAAGTATCCATGGTGACCCATTTGGGCCAGACTATAAATACCAGCACTGTTAGCCTTTGGCGCCAAAGCTCATTTCTTAACTACAGTATATGCATACAATCACAGATGAACACACACACACACACATACACACACCTGCTTTGTCACACAAGAACGGACACGCATCCAAACACCTCTCAGCGACCTGTCTCAGCTAATCCGTTCATCCATCTCATAAGATCATGCAGTTGAACCTGCATAAGGTTTCTGTGCAGCGATCGGCATAGAGCCCCGGTCATCTCACAGAGATCTCTCTCTCTCTCTCCAAAATGTTTATTGTTCCAATTGCATCAGATATTATTGCTTTGTTGTCTACTTGACTCCCACTCAAGCACAACAAGACTAATCTCTTAAAAATAAGTGTTTATTTGTTTGCAATATGTTTAATAGCAACACCCAGAGGGGGGCTGTTAACAACTTGTAACAATAAAATGGAACCACAAGTAAGAGCCAGTGAAGATGGATACAGAACAAGCTAAATGTTAACAGCTTGTGTATTCACAAATATGCTATTTTATATCATGGCTGAATGAATGACTTGTTCTTACCGGCACAGCTCATCAAGCATGACCAGCAGCAATTATTGCCTGGCGTGGTGCAACCAATTAACATTCTCATCATGTTTGGTGTCAACTGTCCAAAAGAAAAGCATAAACTGAAGCTTCTATCTGGAGGAAAAACCTAAGAAAAGCACCAATTCATTAGTGTTCTAACTCACAGAACAATGCACATCATATGCCACCAAACAGGCAAATGGTGTATATTTCTGCAATTACGGTATCCTAGAATTGTCTATGTATGTATTTTTGCTTTGCTCTATATATTTGCTCTCTGAATGCCTGCTCACACAAAATGCTGGAGGAAGATAAATCGCATGGACCTAATAAGAAGATCACGAGATCAGAAGATAACGGTTGCCAGCCTGCCCCTTCATTATCACTTGTGTAGAAGGATTGCCATTTTGGCTCATTGGCAGTGTCTAACTCCCCCAGTTGTGTTTGAATGGCTTTATCCATCCATTATAGTATCCATCAGCTATCTTATCTTCAACTCAACCGTCTGTCCCTCATGACCTGAGCAGCACCTCTTCCAGTTTCATGGAAACTCTACCGCTAATCTCTGTGACAAAGAAATAAAACCCTTTTCCACCATATCCATCCATCTGAAACCTAAGAACGATAGTTATCTCACCGTTTGTGGTTTCCAAGTCATGGGTGGGAGAAGGACTTTAAAACCAACGCTTTGTTTTGATGGATTACTGTCAATTTGGCACGTGTACAGACTGGAAATGAGAGAGAGGGCTGCTTATGTAACTGTGTAAAGGTTACACCAAAAATGAACATTTAAGTTGAAATATATATATATATATATATATATATATATATATATATATATATATATATATATATATATATATATATATATAAACTGAACTCCGTTTGTCATTCTGTGAACAGCAATTCTGGCTCTGGCTCGGGTGGCGGGTACTTTCCATAGACACACAAGAGGGATTTTAAGACAACGGGCACAGATTGTGGTGGAATGTGGCTGAGATTACTGCCTTATCTTTCCCTCTGAGCTCTGTTCTAACCCTACTCTAGCCCAAGTTCAGCCCCCATTACTCCAAGGACCTGAAGCATGAAATAGGATTGCCAGCATGTGGATGTCAGATTCTGTGATGTTAGAGCGCAGACTACTTGATGGACACTGACTGACTGGAAGGGATGGAGTCACGCAGGGAGTGACATCGTCATTTAAATGACTTTGATGTGAATTAACGGCGACAGCCTCAAGTTCAGCTTGTAGTTTGTATGAAATAATTCTTCGCCGGTATCATCAGGTTCCAGATTTGCAGCTTTTCTTTGTTTTACATGAATGTTGATTGAATATTTATTTTGTCAGATCAAACAAACAATTTGAGCGTTCAGTCATGGAAGCTCTTTGGTTCATTTTCTTACATTTTCATCCCAAACATTTGCTGGCATATTAAAAGCTTCAGGGACACGCTTGCCTTCACACTGGTGTACTCATCAATAAATAGCAATCCATCCCTGTGTGTGTTATTCTGAATACCAATACCTCTTCATCACTGTCTCCGTTAATACGGAATATTAGAGTCTGATATCTGTGATGGAGCGCCCCAAGGCAAAGTGTGTTTTTTTCTCTTTTTTTCCGTTTTCATCAGGCGTGACCCTGTCATCTCCTCGGGCGACGCGGGGAGATTGTTCTGCTCATGAGAATTGACTAGCTAATCCAGAGCAAAGCACTCCCAGACAGAGCAGACACTGCAGGCTGCCTTCATCAGTCAGCGCTAAGGCGTTACTACCGTCAGGAGCCTCTGATGAATATGCTATCAATGGTCCATAAAGATGAGTGTGGGAGTGTGTGCGAGACACAGCCAGACAGACACACACATTTTGACTTTTATTAATGACTACGGGATCTCATTTAAGTTGAAAAACTCTATGGAGGGCATTTTGACAATTTTCCCTGAATGAGGTGTTCGGGATATAATGTGAACGTGTGCACATGTGCTTTCACTTTTTGAAGGACCTACAAATGAAAGACATGCGGGTTCACAATTGCTGCCTCTACGGCTTATTTTCACACCTCCTTTGTCCACTTGTCGTCAATCCCTTCGTATCTTTGTTTAACATGACATAATATTGAATAGCTCAAATCCCAGGCAGCCAGTTGCAACCAAATTAAAATAACCACATTGGCATGTTTTCATGTATATTTCTTTATGCTGATGATTTTAAGAGGCATTCTGTAGAGGTTTTTTTTTTTGGGAACGCCAAAACCAGGGAAGTCTTGGTTTCCATTAATTTATGTGTTATATGAAAATCAATAAACAGACCCTGAGTTGTGTAATTCATCAATGTGAGCACAGTACGTCTGCATTTATGTAAGTGCTACAGTTGTGTCGTAATAAAGACTAAATGCTGATTCATTTTAAAATCCCAACACTGCATTGCCTTTCTGTGCATTACGTGAAGTAACTTGCCAAACATATTTGCTGTTATGGAAATCAGTGAAGCAAAAAATAAATGCAGTCAAACACAGTGCCACCATTTGCAAAATGGTCAATTGTGTCCCAAAGTATACACAATGTGTTTTAGTCACTCACTAGTGTGGTACGTTTAGTAGGCCAAATCTCCAGACAGTATAAGTTACAGCCAAGATAGAAAAGTTGATAAATGTAACATCATTTGCAACGCAGTTTGTTCAGTAACGGAGGTTGTGAGTTTTTTTTTGTTGTCCTGAGGACACAAACAGATTCCCTTGGGAATATAAAGGTCAGATAATGACTGCTGTTTGCATACATCTCTGCAAAGGGCAAACACAAATCAGCATCCCATCATGCATTCAGTAAAGCACAAATATATCCAAGTGTGTGAGTGTACAGCAGAATGTTTCACATGAATGGCAATTTCTTACCGTTCTGAGTATTTCGGCTAAGAAAAGAAAATTGAATAAGTTTTAAGATTGAAAGGTAATGCTCCTGGAATGTAAGGACTGTCTTTCAAGGCACACAGCACCATTGAGTGCATCACATTTCGAATACCTCTCTGGTCGATCTTCTTACATTGAAGATTGTGGATAAATCCATGAAATCCATGTGCTTCCTGGGATTTAATCATTACAAGGAAATAGAACCGCGTCGGAGTGGGTGCATTAGCCCGGAGGCTGCCTTGCATGTAGTTCATATTGAGCAACATAGCTGATTCTCAAGGATTTTCATTTTATCGGAGTCGAGCTGGTAGTGCTGGCTCCGTTGCCCTTTGCTCTGTCACACAGATAGTAGCGGCAACTGAAAGAATGGAGAGTCAAATACCCGCTGAGCTTTACGACCCCGACTTGAGATCTGTAGTGAATAAGCACGTGCATGTCGGGGGGGATACAATTCATATTGATCTAATTATTTGGTACATTATTACAGTGCTTTAAATGGATATCACTTGCTAACTAATGCACAATATGTGCCATGTATGTAGAGTGCATAAAGAATTGAAAACTCGGCTGTTTGTCTTCTTCAGGACATGGTGTTGTAGTGTGCTTCAGCCTCTTGTGACTGAAATGGATATTACAACAACAAACACCTGGCCATACTACAATTTTTCACAGATGAGAACAAGAGGTCAGAAACTTTTTTTCCAGTCATAAACACAAGAGAGAAAACAATTCAGATCAACTTAGTAAATGGATCACTGAAAGGTTGTTTTTTCTCTCACTTCCCATATGAGGGCTTTCATACATGAGCGATCATAAATTAAGAATTTATTTATTCTGGTATACATTCTAAAGGAGTGCAAAGGGTTAAGTTTTCAACCCAACGTGGCATCTCCGATGGGTTTACAATAGAATCACTTTGTTTGTAATTATTCACGCAGGGCCATGGCTTAGTTGCCAAGTCCAAAACAAACAAGAGGATGTGGGCTGTATCCTCCCGTCATGAAAGCACTCGCCGCTCAAATTCTTGACCCCGACTGCTCTTTCATTCCCTTTTTTATTTCACACATTCCTGATTTGGGTTGCTCCTTTGTCCTGAACAACCGTGACACAATAAGCTCTGCATTCAGACTGTGTTTAAGGTTTTACTGTACATCGCCTCATTCGTCTCTGCTGGACAAATGATGTTGAAAACCAGCCGGTGTTGCACTTCCTTACGTCACCCTGTCATTAAAGACTACGTTCTTCATGAGGATGTATGTGGGAATTGGTTCTGTTGCACTGTAGCTGGACTCACGATGTGTTGATTTGGTCAGATGGGATATTATATTGCAGTAATTGAAATAGTATAATTTAGACACATAGTGTGCCTAAATTATATAGTCATTTGAAAGAAATTTTGAAGTTAATGTGTCTGCTCTATTATTTATACATTAAGAAGCCTGCATACAGTATATGTAGACGCGCCCATCATATAGTAGCAGCCCTTATCGGCTCTATACTGTGTCCTCTGCCGGATGTCCTCCCTCTGCAAGCTGGCTGAATAAGAATTCTGTGGGAACAATGGGCCCGTTAATTGATTTTGTCTCCAGTAACAGGCAAAAAATTGAACCCCGCCCTGTCTTTCCCTCCCACTCACTCTGAAGACGCAGAACCAATCTAAAAATGTCCCCCCTCTAGACACTTACTGTCATTCCCCATCAATTTTCAACCTCCAATCCCGTTTCAGCCAAGTCCAATTTCAGCTGCCGCGTGGCCAGTGGACTCTGACACGTTGCTAGACCTTTTGAAACTTTGGTTTCTGAGTCCTGCTGTTGTTGTAGAAGAGGGAGAGGAGGACCTGGAAGAGGAAAGAACTGGACAGGAGACATTCTTAGTTTTAGTTTTACATTAGCCATGTTTCCATTCACATATTTATATGCAAATTTTGAAATACTGTGTATTAAAAACCTGTACGGAAACAGTAAAATGCTTTTTTTTTGTAGAATTTTACACTAACTTGAGGTACATTTTGCCTAAATGGTTTAAGGACCAGTCTTGGTTGAATAAATTGTGATGGAATGAAGTCACATGGGTGAGAGTTGTTTCCGTTGCGAGCATCTTCCTGGATACTCCAAAGACGTGTGAATGCTTGTCTTTGTCTCAGGACAGCATGAAGCGATGCCAAAACTAGCTAACAAACATAAAAGCCTGATTAAAGCTCGACCTGATTAAAACCTGCCCAGTTGGAACAAACTGCTGAAGACCTCTCTCCATTTTGTTGTCGATGAGGAGAAGTGGGTTTCCTAGAAGTTTACAGCCATCAAGCTGAGAGCGCCCAAGTCTGACCAAACTATGCTGGAGCTGAGTTTATTGAAACCAAACCAGTTGATGGAAATGCAAATAATTCACATTTCTTATTGTGCGGCGGGCACTGAGAGTGACATAGAGACACGGACTGACAGACAGTTACTGTGGCAAGAAATATATTGATTACAATGTCTGAATAATCTTTGTGGACCCCGAAAAATAACAGATTTTAAGACAAATAGTATATTTTAAGAGTAAATACGTTCACACACGGTAGCAAAAAGTAAAAAGAAAGGCATGTTTTCTCCTCAAATGTTTAATCTGTTGTTTTGCTCCATGAAGTCTACAAGATGACAGATTTGGGCTACCCAGAGTAGTGCTGATATTTTGGAACAATTTTATGACTGGTCTCTAACATACCGACGTTGTTACACAAAGGCTGCAGGATTATTCAGGAAGACGGTTTCAGCCATTTTGCCTAAATCATAGAAATAGGAAATGACACTGATCAGATTCACATTTCATTGTACCAACTGCATGTCAGCTGATGCATGGCCGCTATTATGCAAATGCACACATTTAAGCTGTCATTTACATCAGTGGCCGGGCTGGAGATTTTATTTACTCTTTCGATGAATCATAATAACTAGCAATCCCGTTCAGGGAATTGGAACGGAATGGAGGCAGAAACGGTGGGAGGGTAAATGAATGCACATATTTTTTTGCCCATCAAGTCGGAGACAAAGATCAGTCGTCATTAGCCTCAGTTTAGTCCCTATGGCACTTAACGGTTGCATAATATTTCAGTTGTAAAAACACATTATACTTGTACTATTTAAAGAAACTCCTTGTTCACAATGTTGTGTATTTCTGCAGGAACAGAACATGCACACTTATTATTTTAGTGAATGCTGCAATGTAAGACCTTTTCTGATGTATTTCTTCTCGTTATTAACTGTTTTGTATTGTATTTGCTTAATTCTTTTAGTAAATAGCTTTATTTTGCTCGTAGTGACAGCTAACTGATTAACACACTGCTCTCATACTCTTGTCTTCGGTGGCAGAAAGCAGCTATTTTCAGTAAAGAAAACTCTAAAAACCTCACTGTACTTTCTCTGCTCAGCACCAAGTGACAGGAAGACACGGTTACATCCGTAGCGCCAGGTTTTCCCCTCAGGAGTTGGTTGGGACCAAAACGGAGCTAAAAGAGTGTGAGATGCCCAACAACATGACTTCACATGTGTATATTGTTATGTCATAACTGTTAGATGCCTACGCAACTGTTTGCTAAAGTTTGCCATATACTTTTTAAGGTTGGGATTTCTTCACAACTTGTTTCCACTGCTCCAAGAGGCCAAAAAAACTGTCAGTTTTAAACACGCATTACAGGTTAAAGGTTATCCCGATTGAACTTTAACCTCTTTTACTGTTGTAGCTTGCCCTCCCCAGGGTTAGTGTGCAAAAAGTACGACTTTGTTTTAGTTATTTACCGTGTTGCCATATCTCAGAACTCGCCTTGATGACTACAACCTTATGATCATCGATGCATTAATATTTTAAAAAATCCCCTAAAAAGAGGGCTACAAAAAAATGCGTGAAGCTGTCATCCAGGAGCAGCAATGGTGCTGTCAGCCAGTGGGGAACAGGTGTTGTTGAAGGCTGAGCTAACAGCAGAGTCGGCAAACATCCAGCCCTGATGCGTCCTCTCATACCTGCCAGTACGGAGGTTGCGATGGCAACAGAGTCACACCACTGAGGACTAAAACACAACCCTGTGTTGTCAGCTTGTGTGTCCCACACCCTGACAGAAACACCTCTTGTTATATTTGGCATCTCTTTTTTACATTTTAAAAGAGAAGTTATTACTGCCAAAAACGTAGTGTTTATAGCTACCTTTGTTGACATCTGTAACACAAGTATACACTACAGCAATTTGGGATTAAATTGCTGTAGTGAAATGATTTCATGCATATCATTTGAATACATATTTATATTTTCCTCTCAGGGTTACATTGTATTTTACAATTCACTGAAACTATTATTCAACAAATTATTCAAGGTCCATGTTAAATATGAATAGCAGCCATTCATTTTACAGCTAATATAAATTGTGACTGTTGTCTTTCATGTTTTTTTCAGAGCTTAGGCAATCATCTTTTTATTGATGGAGAGCCATCAATAAAAACATGATTTTCATTACATGCGCTTTAGATGTGTTACACAAGTCATTTTATAGACTTAAATCTGAAGAAAAATGATAAGCATTTGCTCGAGACCAGTATCATAAACACTTATAAAAGAGGTGTGAAATAATTCAACCATCAATTGGCTCACCCTCCTTGTAGACGCTACCGGGCTGTGAGGCTTCATAAAACACACTTCATTCAAACTCAAGCACAATCAGCTTTGTTTGCAGGCAGTCGGCTCGAAGTCGAAGTCGGCCTATTGATCGTAAATATTGTCTGTTGCCCGCATGAGTGAGACAAAATGTAATACCTTAGACGAGAAACAAAATTATTCTATTATTTGCATATACAGTACATAAGCATAATAAGTTATAAGCCTCACAAACGCTGGCCGAGGTTGCAGGAAGGACTCTCTGTGGGAATGAGCTGCGTGGAGCCCTGCAGGGAAGGCCAGGGCATGAGATTGCACTTATCAGGAGGCTCCCTGTCTGGCCGTCATTTGTAATGCAGACCTACTATGCATGCCTCTCACCAACTTGGAGACAATGCAGACTTTGAAAAATAGGTGGCTGTCTTAACCCCCCATCCTCCCCACCCCTCTGACTGTCTTATCTGGAGAGCTCCAGCACTGTGCTCGTCTGCACAAAGCTGGAGGAGACAATAACATATCTGTTCCCCCTTCACGCTCCCAACGAGTGACAGTTCATCTTGCATTTCCTATCGTAGATGTTGCAGGTCCTCTTGCTGGTAAAGTGAACAAATTTAACCATCAGGCTGCAAACTGTTTCCCCCCGCAGACCACCTGGTTGTCTTCACTAAGGGTATCACTAAATGTTTAATTTAAATCAGAGGCAGGATGTTAAATTACATTCTTCTCCATATTTTCCATCGGTTGATTTTTCATCAGGAAGCAACTGTTGCCTCGTGAATCTTTTGGGAAAGGGTGAGCCCGGTATATTCGTCTGCAGCGTATTCTCTACATCGCACAGTGTTTTCTTTTTTTTTGGTGCTATTACACTTCCTGGGTTAACATATTCATTATATTACTTACACATCCACACCTTAGTCTAATCCTCTAAGTGCTGCAGAATTGATCATGTTCTTAGTTGTTTTTTCGTAAGGCAGACACGTATAATATGAGGCCACCTTCTTATACTCTCCTGTAGAGGTTGAATCGCTTTGGACAAACGAATGTAATGTGAAAGTCAATTGGCCATCGACAGGCATCAAATTCAGTTTTATATATCACTGTTAATACACAAAGGTAATTCAAAGTACTGAGTACAATGTCGTTACACATTCAAATATAAGGTAGTTCAGGGTGTACGTGAGGATGGAGAATAATGAAAGCTTTGAGGGGAAATGAAAAACAGACTGTCAGCACTTGTGCACACACACACATGGGTATTTGGAGTGCTTACTAACCCACAAACGGGAAAAAAGGCAACCGTCAGTGCATCAAGCACTTTCTAGGCAAAGGTGGATAAAGGTATATTCAGATGGACATAATACAAAATATATGTGTGTATGTACTGTTTATGAACATTAAAGCATGTATGTTGATGGAACAAATACAAATATGACCTAATAATGAGCAATATGTTGCGTTTTGTTCAAAGTCACTGAGTCTTATGTTATCTGGACGTTTGGCTCCATGTTGCATGATAACAACATGCTATTTTTCTTTGTTTAGCTTGGACCTTGAATGGTATATTTGCCCACTGATGAACAGTAGGAAGTGTAAAATTACACCCAAGCAGATTATAACAATTTTAGTTTCCTCTTTGTTGCAGCGGTGAATCCATTTTTTCCAAAATTGTTTGTTTCATTATTTATCCTTTTACAGTGATCAATCTCACAGCTGGATAAATATGTTTTTCATGTTCAAGTTGTGGTTATTACAACTCACTGTGGGAGGTTTAAAATATGGTCTTTATACTTTATTCAGAGAGTTGTACTTGTGACTTCATTTGCATTTTTCTTGACAACATATAACCAAATTTTTAAAGAAGCAACTTACTTTAATAAGGGAGTGAGTGTCATACAAACCATAATTGTTAGCCAGTATGTTTGGCTTGCTCTAAAAGATAAAGCACACATGTCCTTGCCCATTATATATGACTCCCTGTTTTGCTGCCATGCACAATCAATACATGCAAACTAAATGAATAAGTAATCAATTAGACACTGTGACCATTATAGGATTCTTGAACACCAATGAACTGTATCTCGAGGTCGGTAGTTTCCAGAAAGGGCCAGCTCTTCGTTTTTCCAATGAGGGTGTTGCTGCTTGAGTTGCTCTGTAAAATGTGCTTCTATTATCGGGTCCATTAAGTATACCTCTGTATAATGACACTCCACTCGCAGACGCTTTTCTCTCGACCCCTCTCCTAATAACCCTTTTTACATTTCATTTTTGTTATTTAGCAGGCGGCTCTTACCCTCTGCCACTTACATTTAGTCAGTGAACACAAATTAAAGGTCTTAAAAGCACTGGTAGGCAGGTGCACGTCCTACAAGCAGTAAACTGGTCTCAAATGTTTATTTTTGTTTCAGGGGAGGAAAGATGAGAGCTAAAGTGAACCATGTGGCGTTCAGGAGGGGGAGATGGGAGTGTAACACCAGGTCCGCTGCAAGAGGAATGAGGGATGTTAGTGTCATGGCCAAAACAGGATGAGATTTATATGAGTCACTCCCATAGGTGTGAAACCCATAAAACAATAAATGTTTCAAAGTTGAAGCATTCAGGGAATACACTGAAAACCTGAAATACTGTCTTTGTGAAGCTGATGTCTCAATTGATGCAATGCTCTCCTCAGCTTTTTTGTGTTACTGTTCAGAAGTAACTGTAAAGTACTGTTGAGATCATTTCTAGTGGGACACTACTACATCTGCATTTAAAAGACTCAAGATTCAAACTATATGCTGCACAAAGAACTAGCTGCACTATGCAGAGACATTATTAGTTTCTCTCGGATATGAAAATAGGTGGCTCTATTATAGTTCATTTTAAGAACGTTAGATTGTCATAGCCAGACGTTGTTTAAAGCTAATTTACAGATTTATTAAAATCGCTAATGGTGTAACAATAGTTAAAGACAATTTGGAGGATTATTTCCACTGATGGTCCACAGAATGTGAAGCAAGATGAATTGACGAACTTTTCTAAAAAGCTCAAGTGAGTTCTTCTGTTCCTCTCACAGTGCTTTGGCATATTTAGTTTCCTATTCTCAGTTCTCCCATTCATTGCTGATGGATTTTCTTTTTTCCCGTAATATTGGTGCTAGGATGTGGGAGTGCGAAGTGTAATTTATGCGAGGTACTTGATAGTGTAGCCGTGCAAGATGGAGCTGAGCAGTGTCCCTCATCCCAACCGCCCCCTCCCTCCAACCCCCCTGCCCTGAGGATGCATGAAATTGGGTAGAATGGCCCCACTCATCCTTGTATGAATTACTCCCCATATGCTCCACCTAGACAAGCACTTCAATGTGCAAAAACGTCATATTTTTTAGGTTAAATATTTATTTTTGGAGGTTTGACGTGAGAACTTGAAGCGTGACATTTGTCTGTTGTGGCTTGTTTTAAACCCGAGTGAAGTCCTCGCTCTGATGCTGATTCTCTGAAAGCACAGAGAAACATTTCCAGTGAGTCAAATTGTGAGAGAAAAAAAAAAAAATCTATTCCTCCCCGCTGCTGTGGTAATTTTGTTGTTTTTGACAATGCAGGTTGAGAAGCTCTTTAAAGCTCCAGTCACTGAACGTGAAGCAAGCCTCTTTCCATTTTTTATACTTCCTGCCGACACTGTCGGGTTCAACAGGCAGCCGCAAGATACATTTCTTTATTATATCAAAGACATCTTCTGCTGGACCTCACCCAAACTATTTGATGCTCTCCCGCAGCAATTTGGCAATGTAATGTGATGTGCTTATCTCAATTACAAATGAAAGCATAACCTCCTATGGTGATGTTAAATCGATTTTCAGACATAATCATCTCAGCATTGGTGTTGCTATCCGACGCACCTCTGCAAGATTGAGATTGGATTCCGGTACGCACGTGAGCCTTCTCAGGCTACTGGAATTAAATTACTTTGACTTAACAATTGGTTCACTCTGAACCAAACACATTTATAATACGAATGTATTGAGCCATGTTTTGATGTCAGCTTACTGAAACTCTGTTTTGTCTCCGTGTGGTGCAGTCCTGCTCCGTGAGGAGGTGGCCCAGCTCCAGGAGGAGGTGCACCTGCTGCGGCAGATGAAGGACATGTTGAGTAAGGACCTGGAGGAGACCCAGGGAGGCTGCTCGGCCGACGTGCTCTCTGCCACCGAGCTCCGCGTGCAGCTGGCCCAGAAGGAGCAGGAGCTGGACCGAGCCAAGGAGGCGCTGCAAGGTGAGGAACAAGAAGCCGGTTGTATTATCTAAAACACTAACATCTTTATTCTTATTCAATATGGATAATGATGCTGCAAGATATTGATGGCCAAGAAAGGCTATCGGTGGATAATGGTATCAGTTTTCAGTAGTGCCCGAATGGTAAAGTAATTGATAATTAAATGTATTAATTAATAAATAATGCTTCTGGCTGTATTGGAAATGTTGTTGCATGTCATACTTTCTCATTGCCAAACATCTTTTGAAAAATGTATGCTTAATTGCAACCGTAGTGAATGAAAATGTAACCTTGCTCCTTCATATTCCTGTGATTATGTATATACTTTTCCACTCATTGAAGCCATTTGCTTTAATTTCATTTGAGAGGATGTGGAAACATTTACTATTTTTTTTAAATAAAATCAAGACTATTAAACATATTCAGAATTAGTCAAACTAGAATTGAAAAAAAAAAAAACGTCTAATGTATGTTATTACTTATGAAGTTAACATGTGCGACGAGCTTATTACCAAACCACTTCAGTACACATCAATCCATTATCTTTAACCTCATATCCTGTTCAAGGTCACGGGGGGCTGGAGCAGTAATACACACAATAGTTTATGACAATCCACAATGAGAAAGGACAATTGATATCCCCATCCTGTATATTTTAACAAATGTATAAATTTAGAAAACCCTAATTTGATGAACACAACAAAAGTAGTTGTGGATGGATTTGCTCTTTTAGGCGGAACTGCGAACATTGGAAATATGCAAAACAGAGTGAAGTTGCAGCAATTTTCACTTCCTGCTCACAACATCATTTTGCTTCTCACTGCTTAAGATTTTTTTCTGTTTGCCATTAAGAGAAAAGAAACTCTATTTTCCTTCTTAGGGCTTGAAATCAGCTCATCTCTACTTGTTTGATGTTAACATGAGTGTCTATAACTGTTTGGTAATGTGCTACATTAGCTGCATTATGTACCATTAGCATGTTTTCCGCTCGAGAGCTTTAACTTTTCAAAAAAGCCGCGGCACGCTGCAGGCACATCACGCAGCTGAGCTCCCGTTCTGCACCGCCCCCATGTCCCG
The DNA here is from genome assembly GCF_023055335.1 of Clinocottus analis. Lineage (NCBI taxonomy): Eukaryota > Metazoa > Chordata > Actinopteri > Perciformes > Cottidae > Clinocottus > Clinocottus analis. Next base: position 13,508,369 of record NW_027176153.1, on the reverse strand, counting down.
ATCTCCCTCATGTAGTGTAGAAGCTCCACCGGATCACTATGCTAGGCTAATTTAATGATGAGGGAAGATGCCTACATTAACTTCACCTAAACTGTGCAAGAAGATGCATTCAAGACAGTTATAAGATATTGACAGTCGAGATATTGCAATTCACAATTACTTCATCTAAATTGACAAAAACAAGCACATACTAACAAAAAATTCTCTGAAAATCTGATGTGAAACGGTTTCAAGGAATATCATTTGAAGATTGAATTTTGGTTTTTGCGTCCCACTTTACGTTACCGCTCAGTTCACTGATGCTACTTGAGACTCATTTTGCACTCACGTTAATACTCAGTACGTTTCATTTGTAGATGCAGAAATAGGCTTTACTGTGTTGTTGTTGCTTTTATTTATTCATTAAATTACCAAAAAGCATACATTATTGGAAATTATATTGTTACGGAGACATAAAATTACCTATATTGGGGGGAAAAGATTTTGGCCGTATGGCCCACCCCTAGTACAGATGTCTCACTGTGACAAGCAACCACCGGTTCTCGGTGTCTCTTAATCGCATGACTTGATGCAAAATGGGACTTCCCTCACATATTGCTTTCATATTGGCGCAGTCTAAAGTAATGAACAAGTTCTGCTAAGCAGTGCACTGTGGATTGCAGAGCATCAAGCAAAGATGTCATCAGCGCGGCAGTGAATCATTCTTTTCAAAGAATCATCGCCCATGGAATAAGGCAGAGCACAAAAACGCCATTCGGCATCAGACAAACGGAAAATTCTGTCAGGGGATTTTGTTGCTGCAACATTTCACTTGACACATGCAGCCTACGCTTCTTAGAAGAATTGAACGAAAACAAAACAGACTGTGGCAGAGTAGAATGGAGCAACACATCAAATAAATACTTATCTCTTCTTGTGATGTTTGACTGTCTGAACAGATTGCACACGGCTCACACAGTCAATTGTATGACTCAGGCCTTTTAATGAAGGCCAAAGCCTACAAAGCCCAGCAGGCACTGACAGCAATAAGCGGCTATGGAAGCTTTATAGAGAGGGACTTTGGTTGGCTTACGAGGTCCAGAAACGTTAAGCAGGGTGGATCTGCTCTGCAATTAGGACACGGCATGTGAGAGGATAGCAGGAAATTGACTGTTGTCATAATAAGGTTTCTCTTGTAGGTCCGGAGAGACAAATTGACTCTGAACTTGAGTGAGAAGGCATTCCTGTTGCTATTGTTGTTGTTGTTTTCACTCCTACAGCTTTTTTTATACAAGCAACAAAGCAGAAGTTGATGTTCAAGCAAGTAGAGGTGTTGGTCAGAGCAAAACAAATATACGTATGCATTTGGTGGAGGGAAGCGGCAGGATTTTCTTTTTCAAGCGTTTAGCATTTATGTCTGCAGGTAGCAGCCAGCGAATTTGAGCTTCGTCCCAAACTTTTACAGCTGTTTCCATCAAGAAAGAAACACATCTGTCATCTTCTTTTCTTGTTTGTGCTGCTTTCCCAGCTTTCACCAAATGCATTCATCTTATGTTTAGCAGATACCGGCTGCCCAGATTCTGGTATTTCTAAAAATCCTCAAGTGCTCAACATTCTTTTTCTGCAGATTTCTTGTATTTAAAAGGTACTGGAAGAAAAATGTCATCTCTATTTGATATCCCCCAGTTTTCACAAGGCAGGCATATTGTGAACATCCCTCCAGATGCTCTGGCAAAGAGTTTTCCTCCAAGAATGAAAGCAATGTTTGGAGAACTCAAGCACAATGGGTGTTTTTTTTATATATACAAATGCTACCAACAATTATTGTGAAGCAGAGTGCCTTTGTCTTTTTGGGGGGTTTTCATGTCTTTATTTTTCTGTGGTTCTAGTCTTGATGAAAAAGCAAAAGGCTGGAGTGATGAAGCAGCATGAATGAAAAGCATCATCCCCTCCTCTACTTGCCTCTCGAGATAATACCTGTTTACTTTGGAAATGGTTTACTCGGTTTTCGGGTAAATTACGTGCAGATTTTCTGGTGCCTATGAATACAAAATGGAGAACGCAGAGAGGAACAGTACTTTTCAGTCTTTTATTCTTCCTCTTCTCCCTCGCTGTCTGCCGCTCTGCCTTTGTTTGGTGCGATGCCCACACTGTTTCAATGTGAAGGCCTGAGCTCACTCCCACTGTGTGCCATGAGCCTGTGAGCACTATAACTGTAATTGTGGGTAATTGCCAACCTCTCTCAATTGCAGGTTTTGTTATGTTGCCTGTGGGCACTCAATCCAACCTAAGAGCTGCGGCTTGATGTCATTTCATCCCCACCAACCTTAAAGTACACAAACGATGATGAACTGAAACTGTCTTGGTGATCTCAAAAGCCTAAAGTAAAGGTTAATGTAGTTGGACTTATCTTGAAAGGTGTTTACTCGACTCTTTCTTGGACTTTCTCATCAAAGTTGTGTTCAATGAATTTTATGCGTATAGCTGGCCCTCTCTGCTGTTTTTAATTAGCTATTTCTGCTTTGGCTAATTGCTGTCACTGAGGGACTCCCAGTCAGTCCACAGCAGCAGACAGCAATGTATCATCATGGCCCAGTCTGCCTGCTCTGTTTAGTGTCATTTCACGCTACACCGTTCTCAGAAAGCATCTCTGTCCTTGACTTCAAGGCCTCTGCCTTCACTCGGCATTTAAACACCAATACACACAGACACACACTCGCGACATCTCATCAGGCGACTCGACGTCATGACATTAAAGTAATTGCAGCCATTTTAGTGGTGTCTTTTATTTTTTAACAAATTAAGAGTTCTTCTCGTAAAATGAAGGAAAAAAAAAGACTCAATTTGAATTTGATGTGTTTTCTCAAGTCTTTTGGCAATTACTTCTCGTAGCTGGCAGCAGTCTGGAATGGGTTTGGGTCGCAGTGGCCAACCAGTGGTAATCAAGTACTCCTCAGTGAGACATTTTGCCAGCACCGTTGAATCTAAGACGCAGCTGACTCACAGAGCTTGCACCTGAAAAATTAGGCTCAGCCCCTTTTTAAAGATTGCAGCGCCAGTAAATGTTGTTTTGCGATCCAGTGAAGACAGAGAGGTGAGTAATGAGCTGCTGTTACTGGATCAAAGTGTGTGTGTTTTTTTTTCTTCCCCCTTGATACCCTGATGTGTCAGTTCTGCTGCTTAAATAGCTTGTGTACACACAAATCACATATTAGTGTCTCACGTTTGATCTTATTTTAATGGCTACCTTCTCGTTTGTGTATAAACTTGTAATGGGGGTCATATGTCATTGCTGAGGTTTGTTGATTGTAGATTATGAAACATTCATTCATTTTAATGAGCATGTTATATCACCATGACAGCAAAGACGCCCGATACACTAGTAGCCAGGCCTGAAATACAGTGAGGACTGTTACATAGCACCACCGCAGATATCAACCTCATGCAAGCAATGAGTTTGATTTTGCTGAAGAAGTGAGGGGGTGAGCACACTGTGCAGCTCCGAGGCTCCTACTTCATTATTTAGCTGGCGGATTTAAAATCCCAAACCGTGAAACATGGACTCCCTCCAATGAGCCGATGTCTCTTTTGTTCTCTACCCCAAATAATTATGTTAAGAGCCGACTAAAAGCCTGTCCCTTCTCTTTAGGGCTGAAGTCCTATGGAGGAGCATCGGTGTTGAGTGGTTTCGTTCATTGATGTGAAGAACATAATTTTCTGAGGGAGTGATAAATGGGTCTACCTTTGTGACCACGTCGTTGCAGGTGAACTGAACTTGGATAGCGGGCTTTGCTAAAACACAGTGTTTAGTTAATTGAAATGCGTAAGCATGGCATATGCTAAGCTGGCACACACTCCTGTCCTTTATTTATCCATCGTCCTCTTTCAGAGACCGAAGAGAACCTGATTGTTAGCGCAACTTGAAAGTGGAAAGGCAGGAAATGTTATTCAGCTGAAATCATGTTTTGGATCTTGTCGTATTTGCACCATAATAGATGGGGCGCAAGAGATAATGAGGGTTGTTATTAAACCATAGAGAAGCAGTGAGCGGGGTGCGCCACACGAAGCACGGTGATAAAGATGGCTTAGTTTTATTTGATTTCTTTACAGTCAAGTATTTGTCCTGGCGCTGAATAATATTTGATACTTGAGTATACCCCTCCGCCCCACTTCCCCCCCCCACGCAGGCCCGAAAGCAGCTGGCTGTAAACAGTTTGCTTCTTCACAAACAGCAGCAGCGCTGGTGAACTTGAATTGATGTCAATTACAAAAAGACTTCCTGTCGTGACATGTTTACACACACTAGACATGTCTCCTCCTGCAGTATGATTTGGCTGGAACATACTCTAACAACCCCGCTACTTTACCAAGAGGAAGCAGAACGGCACAGTACACCGTCTCAACATCGACCAAACAAACGACTAAATTAAAATTTAAAAAAAACAAGACAAACACTCAACAAAAATATGATAGCCTTTTGCTATCCTGACCACCACACATCTAGTCATTGTTTATCGACTTTATCAACAATATAGGTGTATATGTATCTCTATTCAACCAATGTATTCATCTATTTATTTATTCATTCAAAGGAATTTTTCAAAATACGCTGATTGGGTTTCTTGCTGGGAGTTGGAGATCAGAAGATTGATACAACTCTCATGTCTGAACACTAATGAGTCGGCCCACTCGGTGCAGGCATTGTGTAAGCCCACCAGCAGCAAAGCGTCAGAGAAGAGCCCAGCAGGCTTTTAGCCCGCTGCAGTATAGATGCACACATTCAACTACTTTGGTTTTTACAAGGGCTTTGGTTAGCTGGAGAGTGCTCATGTGGTGAGCTAAAAAACACTTGAGATCTCAGAGAAATGTCTGGAGCCCATGATACATGCAGGTGTTTTTGTTTTTAACATTTAGCAGTGGGAACGGTGGCTTGGACTTGATGGTCAATGATTGTCCTGATCTGATTTTCTTCTGCTTTTAGTATCTGGATTTTTATGCAGGCACACTCAATGTTGCACAAAGACAACCATTGTGCATTTTAGACAAAGAGGAAAACCAGATATGATCGAAAAAGAACCCAAAGAAAACCAGATATTATTGAAAAAGTACCCAAATACACAAACTATATTCCTGCAATGAGACAGGAGAAAGATACGTGTATGGATATCATTCCAACATGAACAGAATATTACATTGAAGCCTCTCCAATAGCTTCCTCTTCATGTCTGCCTCCTCCTCCAGCTCCACACACATTAGTTTCAGCTCTGTATATCCCTGGTGGTCCTCTCTCATTTCATCTGGTAATAATTCATGGAGGCTTGGACCAAGCCACAGAGTATGTTAGTCATTAATATGGCTGTCAGCAGGAGCAGACCACTTCGCACTTCCCCATCTCAACTCCATTGTTTAGTGTGAGGTAACTGCAATGAGCCTCGGACCATCTTTGTTCAGTAAAAGTGATCATATGTAGGTTGTGGATGGTAAGTAACAGTACACACATGAGCTGTGAATGTGAATGGGCCCTTTTACTGAGTCACAGTGAGAGCTTGTTGTATCCGACACCAGGAAGGTTGACGCTGCCAAGCGGTCACAGGTGCAGGATGTGAGGCAGCGGCAGTGTTTTTGGCTCATCTCAAAGACGGCTTTGATTTCACTTCCTGGAGCAGGTGCTCGGAGGTTTCCTGTTTCTCTTGGCCAATGAGAGATTTTTCTTGTCTTCATTCGCCGGCTAGTTGGGCTTGAATATTGCTTTTGCTCGGGAACCACCTCCCTGAAGAACGGGTGTACGCTCGAGATATGAAAGGGTGACAGGAGAAAATGGAGGAGAAGAAATAAGAGGGTTACTCTGTCTTTGTAAAAGTGCACTTCCAGTCCACTTGCCTGAGCGTGCTCCCCAGACAACAACTTGTGAATGTCATGCAATTAACCAGGCCGTGATGTAAGTTAATTAATGACACACAGCTGGCTCGGGGGGGCGATAAAAGACAGAAGAAAAAGAAAGACGAACACAAGCATCAAGAGGGAAACAGAGAGCCGTGTGATGTTATGAAATATCCAGGAGTCAGCGCTGCTGTGCGGTAAGGAAATAGATGTCAAAGTGAAGAAGACAAAGGTGGGCAGACACAGTGAGAATACATAAAATGTAAATGCACCCCATGTTGTTAGTTTGGGAAGCTAGCTGGAGGGGAACTCGGCTTCAAGCAGATGTCTGGAGAACGGCCTTGCATGAAGCGGGAGAATCGAGAGAAAGCAGAAGATGCAGAGGAGAGAAAAAGGATATGTTGTCTTTGAGGAAATTAGAGCTTCTGTGAATAACTACACTGAACCATATTCTTTATCGTGATGCGTGGGTGAGGAGCCAGAGGATTAGACGGAGAGTGTGGCAGAAAGATAGATGAAAGGAGGCTTCTTAAGAATCCAGCAGCAGAGAGGAGATTGACAGGATGGTTCATGTGTGATTCACCCCTTTATCAACGCGCAGTCACGCTACATGAAACCAGCAGGGATGTTTAATGTTTTTACGTGAAACGCTTCATATCTGAAAAGGACCTCATTATTATTCATGAATAAACAATCTGGACAACTAGTCCTGAGCTAAAAAAAGAAATGCGGCATATGAATCACATTACCGCAGTTAATGTGTCTAAATGTGCAACTGTTTTGACCAAAACAAAGACATCAAGTCATTTAAAGGCCGAGCCAATGTTACAAGTCATTTAGCTCACCAAAATCAAATCAAAAGGCAGCATTTATTATCTGCTCTGTGGGAATGGACGTCCATAAAACGCTATCTTTTCCCCAATCAAGGTGTCCACAAGTGTTCGAAACATGAGGGAGAAATTTTTTTGACAACTTCTGTGATTTAACTCACCAACAGTTCTCTCTCTCTCTCTCTCTCTCTCTCTCTCTCTCTCTCTCTCTCTCTCTCTCTCTCTCTCTCTCTCTCTCTCATATCTTCCTTGTAGCCATGAAGTCGGACCGTAAGCGCCTGAAGGTGGAGAAAGCAGACCTAGTGAACCAGATGCAGCAGCTTTATGCCACACTGGAGAGCCGGGAGGAGCAGCTCCGCGACTTCATACGCAACTATGAGCAGCACAGAAAAGTACAGCACCCATTTCTCATCTTTTCTTGTGAAGCTGTGTTGATTAGATGCAAAATTGCACAACACAACCTGCCCAAGTGACAACAATGAGTTCATGGGTTTCAGAAATAAAATGTGTGTGCATAGGAATGCTTATAATGACTGTGACCACGTTTACATGACTACAAATATAGTTTGTTCTGGTATTAAGTTTAGATGCTCAGGTATGTGTATTGCACAACTCTTTTTTTTAACAAGACAACACAGGAAGTAGTGAAATTAGCAATTTAGACCTTTCTCTTATCTTGACTTTTGTTCGGTGCCGGTTTGACCCATTAGGTATATTTTCTGAGGGCATGCTCAGTATGTGAAACAATGCATCAGGATCTCTGTGTCCACTAGGAGAGCGAGGATGCGGTGAAGGCACTGGCCAAAGAGAAGGACCTGCTGGAGCGAGAGAAGTGGGACCTGCGGCGGCAGACCAAGGAAGCCACGGAGCACACGGGGATGCTGCGCTCGCAGCTCGACCTCAAGGAGAACCGCATCAAGGAGCTGGAAGCTGAACTGGCCATGGTGAGAGAGAGAGACAGACGGGCGGAACTACACAGACAGGCAGACAGACAGACTCCCTGTAAAACTTTGGAAAAGCGTTCATTTCTTTCTTTACCATTGTTAAATGAGATGTTCTCCATATTTAGTGTCTTTGTGTTTACTTTATATGTAGTATTTGTGTATGTGTTTAAATTACAGTCTCTAACAAAAGAGCTACAGTACAAGAAAGAATAAAGGACAGCTGATGCTTACAGAGCACAACCAATACAGTTATCAGGGCTATAATACAAGTTGAAACTACTGACAGATCCAGGAAAAGATCATATTCACACTAAATAATAGCAGTGTACGAAGATACAAATATAAAAGCACCGATTCTAAGTTCCATCACTGTTTCAAGGGTGTGTAGTACGTCTGTCTGTCTGTACTGCATATAATCACAGAAAGCCTTTGACTGTACAGCATAGCCATCCGTCATGTCTCCAACCCCCAGATGAGTAACTGTGTCAATCAGAGAATGGACATCCGGGTGTTTGAGCGGGTTGCAGACAGGGACTACTCTCCTAGGGTCATGGCGGTAAGATGGTCCCCCAGCTTTAAAATTGTATCTTTTGTTGATCCTCATGCTCCCTGGAAATCTCTCCTACTTGTGACATAATTGTCGTTTAGGAAAGCCCCCCTCCCCCACAGCTGCACGTTTTTTGACTAACCCTCAACCGACCCTGATCGATCCCAGTGATCCTAACACCAGTGATCCCACGGATTCCCGCTATGATTGATCTGAATGTGGTTTTAATTGAGCGAAGAAATGCTTGGGGGGAAAATATGCCGACAATTAATGATTAGTCCAGAGGTTTGTGATTGTGTTCGGGTTTGCATGTCAAAGACTATGATTGATAATCGTTAGACCGCTGGTAGGTGGAGATGATTGCAGCGAAGCTGATTGCTTTCGTGTTGATTTGCAGCCTGTTGTTGCTTGGCATGATGATCAGATTTGCACAATAACAACAATTGAAGAATTTGTGAAACACCAACACGTCCAGGAAACACACTCACAAAGAAACTAAACTTTTCACAGACACAAAATACAGAAAAACACATCACCCAAGGCTCCAGCGGCTCACTGTGGTTCCCGCTAAAAGATTCTGAATTGTACTTTGTGAAGAGGCTCTGCTGAGAAAATGTTTTCATTAAACTTCAAGAAAAGCATCATAATTTCCAGTTTTACACCGCACCATCCTGTGCCTTTCTTCCCTGAAAGGAGGCAAACAGCAAAAACCTCCTCCAGATATTTTTCTCCCCCTCTTTTCTTCTCTGGGCGCTCTGGAGTGGTAAGGAGAGATTTCACACAACAAAAGACGAACATGAATACAGCTGCATTTTTCATGAGGCAACAACCGCATGAGGAGCCCCGGGGAGAACTCACTTGCCTGCATGCACTCGGAGACTTAGTAGAAATCTGGATGCATAGCTCAACATGCACATGTGAACACATACGACACAGAAATATACAGACCACCAAAACAGTGAGAGAAAAAACACCAATTCACTCAAAACAGAAACCTCTCTCTCTCTCTCTCTCTCTCTCTCTCTCTCTCTCTCTCTCTCGCTCTCTCTCTCGCTCTCTCTCTCTCTCTCTCCTTTGTGACTGATTGCATCTGTTTGTCTACCTTCTCAAGGCCAAACAGTCACTAGCAACCCTGACCAAGGATGTGCCCAAGCGTCACTCTCTGGCCATGCCCACGGAAACGGTTGTGAACGGCAACAACCAGGAGTGGGTGATGCAGGCTGACCTTCCCCTGACCGCTGCCATCAGACAAAGTCAGCAGACCCTCTACGTCCACACGGGCCATCCCACTGACCGACAAGGTAGGAGCGACACGAGCTCACGGACCGTGAGCAGCTGGCTCTACCGTCCTCTAGCCTCTGCATGCTCGTGTGAACCTGCTTCACACACATTTACTCCCGTCTTCAGCGCAGTGCGACCAGGCCGATGGCCGCTGATGATGCTCCGGTCGCTTCATTTCATACGCTTTATGCAGCAGTTGCAGTGAACTTCTTTTTTTTTTTGGGCTTTCAGCTTCCATTTGTCTTTGCCACACACACATATTTCCTCCATATTTGACAAATGGTGGCAGCTGAGGATTAGTTGGGTGTTAAGTAGTGTGTCTGTCTGGTTAAATGTGAGTTCAACAATTAGAAGTAAATTGGCTTCATACGGTTTGTCTTACATGTTGCAGTAAACTGACCCATCTTCGAATGGAAACGTTTTATTTTTATTTTATTCCTACGCTTCAGGCCCCTCACAACATTTGCTCCTGCAGCTTTGCCATTTTACTGACTTGTGCTCACACACACCACAGACAAAGATGGTGAAACCACTTTATCTGTCACTGCTTTAGTGAACCGTGGCTACATTCGCACATTTGGTGCTAAAGTGCATCGCAAACTGCAAGCCAGAGCACGAACAGGGAGAGCCAGTCATTGACTCCCATTTGTAATTCAAAACACAGTTAATAGGCAGCTTAACCTTGCCTAGCTCACCCACTTTGACTTTTGTCCCTCCTTGTGGCTGGTAAATTGAACTGTGTCCTTTCGTTTTTCTGTGTTGCATTGCAGCGGTGCAGCTAGCTAATCGTCACCCATCCTGGTACAAAATGAGGGTCTCCAAAGTTCAAATGAATGAAAACAAGAATGTTTGCAGTGCTTTTCAGCTGCAAATGTCTACACACGGGAGTCATACGTGGTTTACTGAGTGAACACAGAACACACAGAACAAAAACTTCAAGAAATATAAGACTAAACATTTCCAAACTGAGCGACTACCGTCACCATCTCAGCCTAAAAAGAAAGTCCTCCACAAACCAGCGCGCTACCACCAAAGTGGGCGTCCGTCTCGATCCCCCGAGAGATTGTTTGAAGGGCCTCAAACGGACTGTTGGGGACATCTGGAGGAAGAAGCAGACAAAGACACTAAAAGAGAGAAAACGTGTGAACCGCGAAACCCCAAATTGCTATGAAATTGTTTGTACTGTATGTACATCAGCTTCACTGGCAGACACACACACACACTGGCTCAACCTCTGTGAAGCTGTTTTCACTGTTGCTTGGCAACTACAGATGATTGCGAATAATTTCAGGCTATTGGTCAGAGGCTTTTTAAACACATTTTTGTTTACAGGCTGTAAGGGCATTGTTGAGGAGAATCAAAAGTGCCCCGTTCGCTACTTTTGGCCCAGCAACACCCCAAAAAGAAAACAAGTCTTATCTGTTTTCCCTTTTAGTGGCTGCCGTGCGATTGAGCCCGTGCCACTCGCGTCAGCCCTCCAACATCTCCGATGCCTCGGCGTTGGAGGGAGACCGGTCATCCACACCAAGTGACATCAACTCACCACGCCATCGGACTCACTCCCTCTGCAATGTAAGAGCTGCCCACCACCTCGCCCTCCCGAGTAATCACCCCCTCTGTGGTAACTGCCGACTGTATTGTCGGCCGCTGTCGTTTCTTTGCGCCGTCGTTCTGGCTGAATTCATGTCAAACCCACGCAGCAATGCCGTGTTCTCACTCTGCAGCTGTGCCTTGAGTTAATGTGAAGACCAGTTGTCGTTGTTCCATAATTGCACGCCTGGCAGCATGTCAAGTGACACTTCCCCTTTTGTGTTGTGATCTTTATCTTTCCTGGTCTTTATCGCCCACTCTGCACCACTTCTGCCGGCTTCTCTCCGCTCTTGAATCTCTCTGTTCCTGTTGCCCATGTCTTCATCCTCTTCTTTCCCTCTGCTGTCTCCTTTCTTCTTCCAGTCCCTAGAAGATCTGGAGGAGGCGAAGCGTAAGAAGAAGAAAGAGAAGATGGGTCTGGGCTCTCTGTCGCGTGTCTTTGCCCGGGGGAAGCAGCGCAAGTCCCTCGACCCTGGTTTGTTTGATGGTACTTCAACGCCTGATTATTACATAGAGGAAGATGCAGACTGGTAAAGCACACATGTCCAAGCGAACCAGCTGGAGAGCCTTTTTGCCAGTGATCAGAAGACAACATTGTGTGTGTGAGCATGTGAGTGAGTGAGAGGATGGGTGTGTGTTTTATGTCAGTGTGTACAGCTATAATAATGTGTGTGTCTGCGCAGTCTCACATACATCCATAATTCCATGTGGGTGAGAGTGTTTGCATGCGCGTGTCGTCCATGGTCAGAGGCCATGTGAGGAGCCGGAGGCGCGTCTTGCTTTGCTGAAGTGTAAACCTTGACGAGCAAAATGCCCCTGTATGTATGTACAGCCCTGTAAATAGAGTGGACAGTGTGACACGGCGACCATGTGGATATGTTCTATTGTATCTGCCCCCCAACACGACTGTGTTACTGGATCTTTTAACTGTTCTTTACATTTTGACTTTTTGTTTTCACTCAACTGAAAACTTGAAGGACTGCTGTACTTGTAAATAACAACAGTTGATGTGCACTTTGTGCGTGTAAATGTCTCCTTGTCCTGAATGCCTTTTGTTATTTTTGACATGTACTCCCTTCCTCTCACTACCTTTTAACTTGAACTCCTCCCTGTTTATTGTCCTGCTTGGTCCATCCCCCTCCTTCCACACTGCCATGATGAGAACAGTTTCCTGTCGGCAACATGCAGACTCCTCAAATCCGCCTCTAATTCGGTCGCACAACACATCCCTCAGCCGCGAACAAAACTGCACTCCTTGATGTACACTCAAATGAGACTTCAAAGACGCTGCTAAGCGAGGAATAAACTTTCTATGCAGAACAGTTTGTTCCACATCAACATGAAGCCAAACAGGAAATGTAAGAAATGTGTTTTCTATCTGTCAAGATAGAAGGTACATGCCGAAGGTACATGTGTGACATGCATGCACATAGTCCCGGTCCCCAAAACGCATGTTGAACAAACCCCTGCTGAACAGAAATGTCTTCCTTTGGGTATGCTGTCAAGGAGGGCTTAAAACAAAGAGAGGTCAGTTACTAATTTTATGTTTTTCTCCATTTCAAATGAAGTTATTAGATTTTATTCTTCAGAAAAGAATTCTGATCGATGTTCAAGAGCCTAACATCCCATACTAAACATAAAACATTTTAATCTGCACCTACAAGGCTCTTTGTACAATTTTACATGCAAAATATATTCATTGTCAGCAAAGTTAACAATCGCAAAGGAAACCCAGCACTACACTTTGAATGCTTAAGTAACTATCCCACTTATTCATGAGGCTTTGCACCTTTTCTTTCTGTGGGATCTTACGGTTGCTTGTAACTTTATCGTTTTATTAATACTTAAAAAGGCTGTTTGCCGTAAAATTATTCTGCGAAAAGTTAGTCTCAAAAAAGAAAGCTATTGTCATAGCATAAGTAAGATATCTTAGATCTTATACTTTTTCAGAAAATCTGAACTTCCATTTAGAGGCCTGAGTTTGGAGCAGACTAAGATTAAAATGAACTGTTACAACAATAACGAGTGCCAACCCAGGAGCTTAAACATCAGATTTAAGCTAATCAAACTCAAGCATACCTTCTCCCATGACCCCCAAATTCTGATGCAGAGTTCAAGCCACCAGCTGAAAAAAAAAAGCAATTAACTTCGTGCCAAAGGTTAATGGCGTTTCTTCAAGCACAAGAATGACTTGAGACGTGGGATTATTTTCCTCCTTTCATTGGATGGAGCCGGAGTCTGCACTGCCACCCCCAGGAAATCTTCTCTCTCCCTGATATTAAACTAACACTGGGTATTTGTCCGTCTCGTCTGAAACACTATAGAGTCACAGATTACAACGGAGCTGTGTTCAGCCACAGTGCTGGTCAAAGATTTTTATTTATCTCAACCTGCATTTGGGCTCGCAGATATTGGATTTAGAGGTGAATCCCGAAGGTAATTCATAGATAAGCCACCACGTATTTAATTGTATGTATTAGAACAACAGCTCAACGACTTTATTTCATTATTCATTTAATGAGATGTATGAAAGTCAAAGTTATTTTTTCATTTAATCAGCCTCTGCTGAGGGGGGAAAAAACATATCATATGAAAAATATTGTATGACTTTTATGTTTTGAGCCAAGGTCTCTTTGTTTTTGTTTTTTTGTTTTTCTTTCACAAATATTTTACTTTTTGTAAATTACAGAAATAAAATTAATATTATTATTAAAGAGTTTTTATTTAAAGTTAAAGTTGTAGGCCTCATTGGAGGACTTCTATTGTGAAGTCCTGAGATGTTTAGAAGTGGATATAGTAGCGAACTTTTAAAGGCATGGCAACAAAATTATGCTCAAAAGAACTAAGAATAAGATTATTTTAAAATAAAATAAATAACGTTGAACTTCCATGTGGCTGTTCTCTCTTTCCCTGTGTTAACGTTTGTGTGTTCACATGTTCATTTGTCTTGGTGTGGCTCTAATCCTGATTGGTCCCTCTTTGCTGGAGGGGTGGCCATTATTAACACGTGCATTGAGCCTCCCTCAGCCCTGCAAGTCCCTCTGTGAGAGGACTGCATCCCCCAAAGCTTCCAAATGGCCTCCTTTCCTCTCTTTCCCAATTTGAACTCCTTGAAAAAAGAAAAACATCACTTATCTTCTTCGATATTGAAATCAATGATCAGAAAATCGAGGAGATGGGAAGGGAAGCCATGTCAGATTGTTGGAACAGACCTCATAAATGTCAGCACATGGTGTGAATAATGTTCTGCTTTGATTTGACCCTTGACCTCTAACACTGACCCCTCTTGCCTGACCTCCACTGGACTCTCAACACAGTGAAGTGACCCAAGAAGTAATCAATCAGACTCAGTAAGATCAAGGTACACAAGTTCCAATTGCTTTGAAAATGAGCTGTGCTGCTGCTGGGTTGCAAGCTGTGTTTGCAGATGCCTGCTAACTCTCAAACAACATCACAGAATGACCTTGGAACCAAGCACTTCTTCAAGTTCAACCTAATTCTGATACAAATCTTCCCAAAACAATTGGGATGATTTGACGATGATCAACAACCTCTTGCATTTAAGTCTAATATTAGTTTAACAAAAATTTCAGATTATACAGATACTCATCTTGGAGTTTAAAGAATAGTTTGACATTTTGGGGAAATACACATGCTTTCTTGTGGAGAGTTGATTCTACATTAATTTCTAAGTCAAATACAAAGCTACAACCTGTTAGCTTAGCTTAGCTTAGACTTGAAACAGGCTGTCTGTAGCTGCGTGTTCACTGTGCGGTATCAATCTTCTCATCTAATTCTCGGCAAGAAAGTGAACATGTTCCCCAAATGTAAAACTATTCTTTTAACTTCCTTTAAATTGAAATTCAAACTACAGCCAGCAGTCCAACTAAGGCCTAAAACATATTTCCCAACATATAGATCTGCTCATTTATGGCTCTCTACTCACCGTGGCTGTAATAATGTATCTAAAATGTCTCGATCCATTCAACTGTTAAACATTTTTCATTGCAAAATCTGAAAAATGTCAACTATCTATCAAGTGTATCACGTTTTGGTGCTACTTGCGCCTCCATTTTTCATCCTGAGTGTGACATCGCATCAGAAGCGCTGCTGTGTTGTAGCGATAACATCCATGACTGCAGCTATTGAAGGGCACGTTTAGGACTTTGATTGCCTGAACAAAACCATTTCCTGTGTATTAAGCCCTCAAGGTCCCTCACTCATGGCCTCACATAAAGGATCAAAGTGTCTACACAGTAGTACGGACACAGCACTATAGTATGTCTTTTTGACCCTTTCCGCTTTCAGTTTTGTTAAAAAGGCATAAGTGGGTCAGGTGACCTGGCGCTCGGCTCACACACAGCCCAGGGTCTGAAAGGTTGGCCTTTGACTGGGTGTTAGACAGTAAATTCTGAAGCTTATTTGTGTGAAGGGCCTTAGTAAGAACTGACGAATAGACCTTTTATACTTCTGTCCAAAAAGCAGATTTATTCAGCTTAATATGAATTGCTCTCAGAGGGCCACTTAGAAGTGCACCTTCACTTTACGTATAGCTCTTAGGAGGGCACATAAAAGCGTCCAGCTTGAGATGAATTATTGAAGTTGAGTTTAATACAAACCTGCCATTATTTAATGGTGAATCTCTTTTTGGACTCACACACATTGGGGCACGAAAGCCAAGGAGGGTTTCTATTTGGCAACTTGGAGAACAATATGTTTTTTGATTTCTGTTTTAAGGTTAACGCGCTCCAGGTAACATTTCAATCTGAATGGGTCACACAGTGAGCATCACTCCATCTCATATTTCTATTTTTCCACTGAAACAAAAAGGATGTTTTGGCAGGTAAAGATTCTGAAGCTGTTCTTTATGACTGAAATATCAGATGGAGGCTTTTGTTTGAGGCCTTGGTGGCTAAAGCCCCTGTGTACTGTCACTGGTGGAGCCGGAGAGCATCAAGAGCAGGCCTGCATTGTGCTGATACAGAGGTTCTCTGAAAGTATGAGACAAGACAGGTGGATTTTCTGAATGTCCCTTTTGTTATCAAATGCAAAACACTAAGCGATGCTGCACTGGCAGTACTATTTTTACTCTCTTTCTAGACAACAACCTCAAGTGGAGGAACGTACTACATGCATGAGCTGCTGGAGCAACGATAATATGTCCAATCTTAAAAGTGTACATTATGCGCCACCAACTGCTGAGCCTAAAACTGGTAGCAGGGTGCCACCTGCTGGTAAAGACAGAGAAACGTGTATCTGTGTTGTTGGCCAATTTATTGAAATCTTGACAAAAAAATAAACAGGAAACATTCAGCCCAATTTAGTAACATAACAGTCAAGCGTTCCAAGACTTTCCGGAATAATTTTGCGGTGCATTTGAAGGACACATTACAATTTCAAGGCAGAATTTACCCTATGGTTAATTTGTGATTCAGATTTCATAACGCATCAAAATGGAACTTCATTTTCTAAATTGCAGGCTTCCTGTTTTCATGGAGGTGTTGCTGCGGGCTAATTCAGACGGATTAGACCGTCACGTTAATTCACCAGCTCAAACAGCTGCCTGTTTAATGGACTTCATAAGTGAGGCGCTTGTTTATAAAAGCTGCAACTTTGTTTCCAGCGTCCCTGGCAAACGTTCGGCTCGTTGTCATGCAGCCAAAAGCTTAAGATGATGTTTAAAGCGGGTTTGTTTGGAATAAATTACGTATGTCTAGTTCCCTTGCTGCTGAGCAGATTTTATGTTAAACTGATTTAAAATCGTTGCAGTATGTTGGAATTAACGTGTTTTGCTTTTTCATCGCTCACTATACCCACTGCCACCTCTGCCTTCACTCACGCCCCCAACCGCATCACCCACATGTCCCTCCTTCACCCTCCCACTTAGACTCAGACTGCCTCTCCAGCCCCACCCGCCACAGCCTCAGCCTGTCAGACGGGTCGGAGGACCAGCTGGACCGCCTCCAGCAGGTGGAGCTGGCCAGGATGACGCCCATGTCCCAGTGGAGGGCTGCCACTGTGCAGGCCTGGCTGGAGGTTGTCATGGCAATGCCAATGTACATCCGCACCTGCTCAGAGAATGTCAAGAGTGGAAAGGTAGGATGAAACCGCTGACATCATGCAGGTGGACTCGCTTTGCTTCTTTTCACTGTGTCCTATGTATTCATTGCCAGTTATATCACCTGTTATAATCAATCCACCTGCTGTTTGTTTATAGGAGCCTTTGTGGCGTTAGTTGCTGAACAGTGTTACACTCTGCAGGTTTTACTTGGACTAACAGATGAAGACCTGGAGCTGGGTTTAGGTGTCAGCAGTTTAATGCATCGCCGGAAACTGCGTCTGGCCATCGAGGATTACAGAGATGCTGAGAATGGTAGAGGGTGAGGAACGGACACGGAGAATCCTTGTAGAAACTTTTTCATTATGTGGTAATGTATAAGGGCCATCTGCTGGTGATTTATAGGAACAATGTTTACAAGTTGACATATTGACTTTAAACTGAGAGATAAGTGTTGAAACAAAGCTCCAATAAATCCAACAGTCTCACTGTCTTTTCAACAGTTTGAAAGTGTCCTCCATTTACATTCGGATTAATGACATGCAGTTCAGTTCAACGGTAAATGCTCCATAAGAGTGTTATAGTATATATACGATAGTGATGTGTCCACAGTGTGTCCATCTCTTTATGTTAAACAATATATGTTGTATACAATTTTATATAATATAATAAAAGACGACAAAAACAAACAAACATAAAACTGTTGGAAGCTGGAATAATAAAATAGCCAATAAAGTTAATTTGCAAGGCAAATAACCTTTTTAATTACATTTTTTGTGCATTTTAATGTTTGTCAATGAAAATGAGACTAATGATATACAAATGATCATTCCCTCAAACATTGTAAATGCTACTGCAATTGCAACACCACTCAAAATAATTTCCATTAGATTTTTCAAAATGTATATTTTTGTTGGGGCCCCAATTAAAAAAGTGACCAAGTCATTAAATTAACCAAAATTGCAGTGAGATTCTGTTTTAATTTTAATGACAGTGTTTGTCAAAACTTAGCATCAATATTATTAAAATTCACCCTGAAGTGAACATCAGAGCCACATTTGATAGCGATCCCTCCAAATGTCAAGACGTTCCACTCAAAGCCGCAAATGTCAGTCTCATCGTGGTGTTTGAGCAAAGGTCAGGGCATCACCAAAGTCTGCATGACTAATCCTCTGGGAACCATGAATGTCTTTGCACAAAGTCAAGGCAAGCCATCAAGCAGCTGTTGACTGCCACAAGCCACTGGTGCATCTTCATGGATGGATTCCCCGAAGAGGGTTTTCTTGGTGGTTTAGGTGAAGGGACCCGTTAACAAAGGTTCTGATACACATTGCCTGCAGGCTGTCCAAAGCTGCAGACATGGACCACCACTGGGTGGCCAAGGCCTGGTTGAGCGACGTGGGCTTGCCTCAGTACTCGCAGGCCTTCCACAACCACTTGGTCGATGGACGTCTGCTGAACTCCCTGACACGTCGCGACCTTGAACGTCACCTCAACATCACCAAGAAGTTCCACCAGGTCAGCTTGCTGCTGGGCATCGAACTGCTGCACTTACTTAATTTCGACAAAGAGGTAAGTGAGTTTCGGCGCCGTGTTCCCAAGCAGAGGACGATAGTGAACACACTCGGCTTTGCTGCGGCGGTAGTTGAAAACAGCTGAGTGAGAGGTGTCTGGTAATATTGTTTCCAGGCAGTTCAGGCTCGTCGGATACAGTGTGAGCACCAGAACGTGGATCCCTTGGTGTGGACCTCTCATCGGGTCATGAAATGGATCAAGGATATTGACATGAAGGTGAGGACAGAGAGAGAAAGAATGCAAAACACTCTAAAACAATATAGTATCCTTTTTAGACTGACATCTTGAAACAGCAAATATTTGTATAAAATACTAATAACCAAGAGAACCTAATGTATTGAGAATAATAAGAACACTATCACATGGTATTGTGGGTAACTGAGGCTCCTGTGTTTACTCAGCACATATCCACAGTGATAGAAGGTCTTTGTTCATGGATTTCTACTCTGCTCCTTGTTGTTTACGGAGCCTTTCAGAATACCGCCTCTATGGTGACGCTGCAATATGGATCTCACAAGTCAACATTGTCCTGTCATAGGACAACATGTTGGCATTATGAAGTAGTACCACATTCAGGGTGTGTAGAGATAAGGCTGTCTGGACTGACATCCTGTTAATATCCGCATGGAGTGTGAAATCATGATGACATTAATAGATTCATTCATATGTTCTTTGTCTCTGAGACGATTTGACATCATTTTTGTGAACCTGTTATCAGTACGTTTTCCTTCAGCCAATAGTGTGTGTGTGGCGTTACGTCAGAAGAATTGACTTTCCATCTTAGAAATGGAAATGAGTCACTCCTTGGCCTTATTTCCATCCAACTGTCCAGGAGTTTGCTGAAAGTCTTCTTAGCAGTGGCGTTCATGGCGCTGTCATGGTGCTCGACCCCACTTTTAACACCGATGCCATGGCCACAGCACTGGGGATCCCCAGCAACAAGCACATGGTTCGTCGACACCTTGTTGAGGAGATGAAAACCTTGATTGGTCCAGCCAGGTGAGAGGAGGCGGATCCCACTGAGGCTCTACTTACTGTTTGTAGTAGATTACATTTCATTTAGCTAACGCTTTGAGGCGACGAACAATAAGTGCATTCCACCATAAGTAGACATTCAACAAGAATCAAGGAAATTCAATTTCTTCAAGAAAGTTAAGCTCCAAAGTGCTGCCAGTAAGTACCATTTAAGTGCTATTACGGTGCTACTTTCTTTATTCAAGGTTTAGTCGAAAAAGATGTTGTAGATGAGAGAAGAGACGCTCAACCTGAAGGGGCTGATCACTGATGCCGTATATTTGCTTGTAAATGTTGCACAAAGATGTTTTCCTGTCTTTTAAATGCTATTTGAGGCCGCTGCCTCCAACACTCAGCTCCAACCCGTGTTCCCTCTCAGGACGGATGCCAAGCAGGACTACGAGCGCCTCGGCCTGGGAACTCCACCAACCCTCCTTCGCCAAAACTCTCTTGGCAGACCACCCAGTTCCACCGGGCGACACACTGATGACGAAGGCTCGCTGAGGAGGAGGGCTGTGAAGGTGGGAGGAGGAAGAGGGACGGGGGGAGATTCTCTTCTTGAACTATCATAGTTGTTTCTCTCTATTTCAGCCTACGTTCTGATGTAAGAATGACAAGCAGGCTCATGGAACTTAGTGCTCACACATAAGAAGACACTTAAAGAAATAACACACTTGACACAGCAGGCGAACAACATTAATGAGATCGGTGCAGACAAGACAGTATATGTGGCAGCGAGCTGAATACTAAAAACAAGACTCAAACTAGGCTGATGGAGTGGGAAGAAATGTGCTTTAATTAGTAAGAATAGTGCTTCTGAAGCATCAAGTAAACAGGACCTTGTGTATTTGTGGTAAAAGTTAAAAAAAATAAATGAACGTGTGTTTCAGCCTCCAACAGGGTTCAGCCCCAAAGCTCGCAACGGGAGAGACTTGAGTTGCCATAGCAGCTACGGCTCCCTGCCTCGGGAAGGTCGAGACCAGACTCCGCCCAGAGCCGAGGGAAGCCCGATCCACGGCTACACCAGCATCGAGGTCACCAACGTTTGAGGTCATCACAGTGGGACGAAACACCAGTTGTCAGCTTCGTTACAACTTAATCTACACTACGGACGTTTGTCACGTGAACCCGAACATGAGATGGTTATTTTCTCCAGAGATGAGGACTAAAAGGACAGATTGCACTTTTTAAAGCGAGACAGGATTCTTTTTTTTTTTTACAAGTCTCCTGGTTTTAGAAGGTTTTCATTGTGCACAGGTGGTATTTTGATGTTTTAGAGGGCAGTGATTTCTCACCTCTGAATCAAGAGATGCAGGTCGTAAGCTAAATGATTATTTTTCTATTTTTTGTGGGTAAATGGTTTTGTGAATCATGCTTTCACTTGGCAATTTGTCTGTGTTGACTGGTTGCTTGTGACTGAGGGAATATATATATATATATATATATATATATATATATATATATATATATATATATATATATATATATAGTACAGGGTACTTGATGACAAAAAGAAAAAAAGTTTCATATCAATGTAAATTGTTCTAGTTTCATTCAGTTCTGCTGTGTGTGATGCCTTGTCAGTGTAGCTGAGGACCGTGTACAACAAAAAAACTTGAATTGAATTTTAAATTCTAGAGTTTATGTTTGATAGCCATTTTTTCATCTTGCACATTTACACAGTCGTGTCTAAACAGATGTAGCACCCTCTTCTGATGTTTTATACTGTCATGTCAATGTGGAAAAAATATTTGAATAATGGCAACAAAAGATGACTGCAGAGCTGTATGTCCATAGAAGCCTCAGGGTTGAGGATGTAAAAAGTTCCTTTAATGAAATAAAAATGGCGTCTTATATTTTATAGTCCTGTGCACCCATCTTCAGCAGAAAGTTTAATGAAACAAGTATTTTTTTTTCACAATAACAATAAGCAAAATGACAATGTGTAATGTGAATGGGGATTTTCTAACAATTGGAGACTAAAAGCCATTGATGGAGGCCAAAAAAGAGCTAGAAGAAGAGTGAACATTTGACTTCAACTCATCAGATGGACAGAAACACAACCCCAGATAAAAACTAATGTTGCACTACATTTGCTGAAGCTGGTAGAAACTTAATAAGGCAATAATTTATAAGATTTATATGTCGGTCAGGCTGGTTTGGGACTTGTTTTTCGTCCCCTGGTGGCCAAAAAAACTACAAAATAAAACCCTGCAAAAGTAGTGGTGTATGAACTTTATGAATGAGAGGAACTTTGACTGTGTTATAAATGCTGGAAATGTATGAATAAAGGAGGAAAACAGAGCCCCTTTGTTGAACTCATTTGCATGAGAAAGTGTGTGTGTGGGTTCATTGACTCCACTGTGATGTAAATGAGGGGTCCACACCGAACTCACTAATTACATTTGCGTGATAATACTGACTCTGTACCCACGACGGATTTCTCCACAGTATTTTGGTGAGTCACTGGTTGAACTCAAGTCTCTGTTTAGACCTCCGGGCCAGACAACATGGTGCAACTTCCCCTCTCACAATGACTCAAACATTGTGGTAAGCGGAGGATGGCGCAGCACAAATGTACACAGCTTCCCTCTGCAATCCACCCAGGATTGGGAAGAATCTGGTTATTCATTACATGATGTCCATGATGTACTCTGAGATATGAGTGGCATGGCGAGGTAAGGTGTGTCAGGCGAAGTTCCCCCTGAGAAAAGTTAATGTGCTACACTCAAGGCCTTTAAATCAAGCATATCTATATCCGATTAGGACAGAACACTACATTTGATTAAATGCTGACAATGATTGGACTTCCAGATGTAATCAAGGCTTGTTCAGTGTGTGTGTGAGGTTAAACGAGGATCCAGACAAAAGCTTCGGAGGAAAAAAACCTCCCCAGAGTCTAGAACAACAGGGTTGCCGCACACAGAAGCAGCAATACAATGAGTGGCCAGGGTTAGGACTGGTTTTGTCATTATTGTGAAAATAGTCCAGGTATAGCATGCCGATACAGAGGAGGACACTGGGACAAGAAAGTGCGGCAAATGGATCCCAGTTGTATTGGCTTGTGTAACTCTCTTGCAACATGTAAACTGTAGACACAAGTATAAAAAACTAAACAGGTCTGTACTGCCTACGGATGGATATTCTCCGCGGTCGTTTGTTGTCCAAAGGGCACGAAAAGAAGTGACCATGAGTAGATTGTAAATTTACAAAGAGGAAGCCTGATATGAAAATCATGGCCTCGTCAGACTCATGGACGGCACGAGGAAGCATTGAGTACACAGTGAGTCAGTAGGGTTCAGTCTTTTTTTAATATTTTATTGGACATCAAAAAATGTGTCACCATATTGCGGCAAGATTCAACTCAAAAGAGATTAATGTTAATCTGTCGTACTGTGATGAACTTTTTCTCACTTTTTCACTGCGCTATATTTATTTTACAGTTTCAGTTACAACTTTCAGATTTTGATTAATGATGCGAAATATAAATTAACTAAAAACGTATGATGAACTATTGTAGGTAAAGTTACCCAACAGTACAAGTGAACCCAAACTTTACAAACTACAATATTAAAGTGATCGGCACATTATTCTCATACAGTAATATGATATGTATTATTCTGAAATGAGCTATTCCGCACGAATACTTTTACTTCATACTAAGTAAATATTGATGCTTTAAAATGAACAATGTTTGGAATGCACAACTTTCATTTGCACCAGACTGTAAAGTATTTATACTTTTAATCAAATAAAACCTGACTGCTATTTCTTCCATTATTATCTGCCAGCAAAATAAGGAGCCAAAATGTCTGCAGTGAAAAAGGACCATGGTGTTGCTGTGCATGTTGACATTGTTGTCACTCATCATGTTGAGTTCAAAAGCCGACTTCGATTTTCATTTAAACTTAATATTCATCAAGTAATACATCATTGAAAACCTGTCTTCTTGTGTTGACTTATGTGGTCTCTGCAGCGGACAAATGGACCATATGTGTGTGTGTGTGTGTGTGTGTGTGTGTGTGTGTGTGTATATATATATATATATATATATATATATATATATATATATATATATATATATATATATATATATATATATATATGTTAATCTGTATATATATATACATATATATATATGTTAATCTGTATATATATATATATATATATATATATATATATATATATATATACACATATATATATATATATATACATATATATATATACATATACATATATATACATATACATATATATACATATACATATACATACATATACATATATATATATATATATATATATATATATATATATATATATATATATATATATATATATATACACACACACACACGCACACACACACACACACACACACACACACACACACACACACACACACACACACACACACACACACACACACCACATACTTCCTCTCCATCACGTCACCCACGCCGAGAGCGAAAGGGTTAATTGTGAAACTGGAAGTGCAGCGGTGAGCCCCCTCCCTCCGCTGCTCTCCCGCGCCCTCTCTGTCTGGGCCCGTCCGTCTCGGGGAAAGTTCCCGACTCCTAAAAAACGCTTCTGCTTGTCCCCAAATAAACGCCACTCGCACTGTCGTCTGTGTCGGCGGAAATAAGCGCCACACCTCCCAGCATTGAGAAGAAGAAGAAGAAGAAGAAGAAGAAGAAGAAAGAAAGAAGAAGAAGATTTACGTATCGTCAAAAACGATGCAGAGGTGAGTGTAAAGCCGGCGTACTCGTATGTTGCTTTTCTTTTCTTTTTTTTTCTTCTTTTTGTATCGTTGGAAATGTTACTGATAGTTACACAGTAGCCGAAGTTTTTAACGGTTGTGGAAAGTTTTCGTAGCGCGGCTTCAGGGTACGGATCCCCGCCGTGGTCAAAGTGAGCAACCAGCGAGCGGTTAAGCAGCAAACCCGCCCATTGTTTTTGGATTCAGCCCAGCAGACACTGACGGTGTCTGTTAGCGAAGCAAACAACGTTTCGCGTGGAAATGAAACGCTGAAACACGAGGCACCCGCACGCCCCAATGGCACCGGGTATGCAAGCCACACTGTTGAATACACTCAGGGTCTAGAGAGAGTCATTTCACAGTTGCCAACTAGTGAAAGAGACGCACACACACGTATGTTCTGCAGAGCTTTTTATGAGCTTTATTGTCAATGTGTTACTTTCTTTACTGTGAACCTGTCATGTGGTGAAATATAACCTTTTTTAGGTCGGACTGTAACACAAAAGTCCATAATATGTAATATATCTTCACGTAAAAGGTCCTCTGGATTTCATAACAAGCTTGTTAGTTTCGAGCTGCCATGATGACCACACTTCAGTCTCATGCCATGCGTTCTTTAGCGACAGGCTATTCACACTTTGATGCTGGGGTAGACATCCCCTCCCCCGCACACACACACACACACACACATTTCGAGCAGGACTTGGCATGTCTGCAAGAGTACACACTGACATCATTTACGGGTATATCACATTGTCACAGAGGTAATATAATTTACAGATAGTTAATTAGTTGCCCTTTTTGTCTGAGTTCATCTGCTCCACACCCTCATTCCCTCGGTCCGTTACCTTCCTTCAGCAACTCATTACAAACAATAGTCTCTGATCGCTGCAACTGCTTCTGACTGCTTCTCCAGGTACACTGTTTATATTGTATTGTACATGTTATGATGTAATAATGTACGAGTTGGTTGTTTGTTTGGTTGAGAACGAGTTCTCAATTGACTTATCTCATTAAATTATGGTCAAATAAATGCAAACGGTTCTCAGTAGTGATAATGAGCAATAACCAAATATATGGGAAAAGAGAGTAACATAGCATATTGTTTTATTTATATTAAAGCAAATATATATTTTACAGTGACCATAGCTGTCTTATCTACTCTTGTAGTGTGTTTCATTGTGGGAAAGTTTGCTGTCAATTTTTACCAGCTAACACACCCATTCCGAGAAGCTCCTACAAAGGTAGTTTTACTTCATCGACCTTTATGTCCTGTAATGTTCCCGTAAAAATGGGTTTGGTCTCATAAAGAACAAATATCTAAGCCGCTGCAACATTTTAATTTATTTTTTATTCCTGAACAAGATTGCTCTGACTGGTGAGGCCAATAATAATACAACAAAATGTGTTCTTCTTTCTGTGACGGTGTGTGGTGTGTTTCTCAGTTTGTGTCTGACCTCACATGCCCTTCTCTCTCCAGTTTCTGACCTCACTGGAGCTGATCTCACTGAAGTCAGGGGCTGACAAAATGCGTTCTAGTGTGGACGGGCCAGTAAGCCCCCTTGGCAGAGAAGACACGGGCAGCAACAACAACAACAACAACAACAACAACACCACCACCACCACCAATGAAAACAATGGAAACTCAGGTTCCCAGTATGCACTATGTGCTCTGGGCGTTGGGCTGGTTGCTCTCGGTATTGTGATGATCGTGTGGAGCGTGGTACCTGCAGACGCGTCCGATAACAACAACAACAACAGCAGCAGCAGCTCGGAAGGAGGGGGTAACACAACTGGCAGGAAACATAAAGCGTCTTCCGTGGCCTTTGTCCTGGTGGGGTCTGGAGTGGTCATGCTGCTACTGTCTTTGTGTCTGGGAATGAGGAACAAACAGCGGGAGCAGCAGTACCTTCAGGACGCCCAGAACCGCGGAGGAGCAGCAACAAGGGAGCAGGAGGAAAGACAAACGTAGGTCCAATAATAGCTTTCTAGCTAAACAACCTTTGCTCCATAGGAATGAATAGTATGCTTTGTTGTTATCTCTGAGAGCAGAACTTTATTGTAAACTGCAAAATCTTATGCATGTATGACAAATTTGCTGGTAGATTTGTTTTATTTATTGTTTTGCTAAATGCTGTAACAATTTTTTCATCTATTATAAGGCTCACTGTGGGACAAAATAACCAAATATTGCTTTCAGAGTATTATGAAAGTTAGTTACTATAGATGGGTAATCCACAGTACTGAGAACCATGTCTGCTATTTATTTATTTTTGTAGTCAGCTCACTGTGATCATATGTCTCTTTTAAAAGTGAAGATCTAACAAATTATCATTATCCATTTAGTGACATCCATGATTGCTTATTTTGAGTAGTATGAGCCAAGTCCATGCTGCTCGGTGGCAGAACATGTGATATGTGATGAAACAGGCGATGCACTCTGCGTTTTAAAACATTTGAGCATAATGATAAAGAACACAAAGGGATTCATGCATGTATTTAATTTGTTCTCTTTTCTAAATGTCTGCAGTGCTGAGGAGCAAGCCCAGCGTTACGCTGTACCCAGCTATGAAGAGGTAGTAGGCAGTGGCCAGTACCCTGTCAGTCAGAGCAACCTTCGCCCCAGCACCTCCCAGCTACCGTCCTACGATGACCTCGTCCAAGTTGATGGTGTGCAGTATGAATCCGAGGGGTCAGAGGTCACAACTACCGGATCACAGCCTGCTCCGGCTCCAACTGCTCCCACTGCTGCTGCTTCCACATCAAATCGCAGACCCGGGAAAAATACTCGCAAGCTCCTCCCTATCAAGATCCGCAGGATTAAATCAGAGAAGCTGCACATGAAAAACATTGATAACTCTGTGCCAGCTACTGGATTGAGTATAGAACCCCTTACTCCACCGCCGCAGTATGAGGATAAAGTGCCTCCACTTTAAGATCAAGCTCATCAAGTTTCAAACAATCTACTGAAATTCCTGGAATCCTCCGTGATCACCGTTTGTGGATCTGGATTTGTGTTTTTAGAGACACTTGAAGATGGCTCTTCATGCAAAAACATTCGCAGTGGCACTTTTTTACAAGAATAAAGTACAGTATTAGTTCTAGTACATAATTCAAGCCACAGCACTCCAAAGCTTTGAACAGAGAAATCATCATTGTTTTCCAATTCTGGATCTCTGAAGCTTATAGCCAGATAGTGATGGACATAGTTGCTGGGAACCTTCCTCACTGTGATAGATTCTGTCATCTTGTGGCAAATAGGATTAAAAGCACATACCAAATGCGGATCCCCTATAAGTCAAAGTCATTTTCTCTTCATGCATTATCTTCGTGTTACTTTGCACCGCCTGAACATGCGAGGTGAAAGTGATTGCAGGACATCATTGAGCGGTTGTATGTGCACACTTAAATAGATCTGAGCAGGGCACTCATTTAGTGAAGTGGCTGCTGTTTGGACAGTGTTTCCCCCTGAGAGGGTTTGATTACTACTGCCAGCGGTTTACTAAACGTAGGTTTCATGGTGAGTGACTGAGCATTGTATGTACAAGCTGGCATGACTTGAGGTGGCATGCTACACACAAACTCCCTCACTGTCAACAATATGGTCTCTCCTAGTCCTCTAGAGGTATGCGGAAAATGAGACGCGCTTATTGTGCTGACCGGTGTTGGAGAGTCTCTATTGTGTTTTGTATTGGCTTCTTTAGTTCAGGGGTTGTCTTTACAAATTCCAAGGTGGGATATCTACTAGACGGCATACTTGAGAAAGATAAAACAAAGCTTTTTTTTTTTAGCATTTGTCAGCTACAGCTCCCATGACTCCATAGGCACTCCCCCAAAACCTAGAATTGTAGTTTTAGAATACTAACAAAACATCACTTGTTTTTTTCAAGGCACGCAAATGTTACTGTAAAGTATATTTTCAAAAAGAAAACCCAAGTTGTATGGTTCGCCCAAGACAAGGACACGGTATGGTGAAATGGACAGAAGGATAGTTTGAATCGGTGGGATTTCAGCTGTTTACAATTTTAAGATTATGGCTATTTCTTTACTGAGCAGGATGTGGTCCAAAATCTCTAAATGACTGCATTTAGTGTCGATTGTTTCATTGAATAATGTGACATATTATTACTTCCCAATAGCTGTATGGAGGAACTCTGACCTTTTTAATGGCGCAAAGATGCTAAATCAAAGTCACAGAAACACCGTTATGAATTGCTATTATCTGATTGATTTGTTGTGGATAACAAGCAAGCACACATGATGCCTAACTGCAGAATAAGATTAGCATGCCATTGGAGTCGTGTTTCTATCTAATGAATGTCCCAATGTTGCTTTCTTTTTTGGAAACATAGTTGCACCTTCAGCTCACTATTGACCTGTGCCGACTGTTGCTACACAGGCAACATGTAGTCTACATGCATATCTCATAAGCCTCCACCAACAAGGGCCAAAACATAAATGATGAGCTTCAGAGCTGCTAACCAAACCGCCATTCAAAAGTGTAAACCGGTTGGATGTCGGTTAGCGAGAGAAAAAGCTCTGTGAAGGATTGAATTGTCAAATTGCATATTTACACTTGCTGGTGCAGCGCCAATGATCCCGGTTGGGTTACTTTTTTTTAAGAGAAATTACTTTCTAGGCAGTTGATGGAATACCTAAACTAGACTGACTGCAGTAAACACAGTTTTTCCTCCAGCTGTACACGCTAAAGTACAGTCAAGTGCCTTTTGTGTTCATAACGACACTGCTGATCCTCAAAAGAGCTATCGTGCGACTGAACCTGAGCTCTAATGTTGCTCTTTGAATGCAGTGTTGCGTTTACTCTCGCAAGCAGCGAGTGCAGAATGAAGTAAGCGAGAGCATAATGGAGGGAGCTTGTGAATAGCTGAAAGCCGTGAAGAACACTGAGCTGTGAAGGCAGCAGTGTTGTCTCTGCTGCGCTCCGGCTCGTTATTGCCCGTGCTGGAGATGACCAACAGAAAGACTCTTTGATGGTGCAGCTGCGCCACAACAACGGCAACTATTGCTCACTCGCTTGCTCATCACCATTCCGACAACCGCAGCTTGACTTGCAGCCCAGTTTTAAAAGTATGAAGAGAGTCGGCGGGACAGAGAAGAAAGACAGCTGTTCAGGGAACTCTGGTATGAGCTCTATGCGACTTGCAATTTCAAAACGCTCTCGTCTTCTGCCCGTTTGGATTGTTTTCACATGAACAGCTGAAGCCAAATGAAAGGACTTACCAGAGATTTTCCTCGTTTTTTTTGTGTGGCACTTTTCATTGGTGACATCACCCAGTTTCACACTGTGTTTTGGTCAATCTCATTGGAGTTAATGCAAAGGAAACGACTTGGTCATTGTCAGCTGGTCATATTATATATTGAATAAGGTTGTTGAGTCACTTCAGGTTTGTCATTGAAATTCAACATTTCAATGTCTCTCTTCCTCTTGCCAAACATTGTATCAATTCTTTATTTTTTGTCATGTATAGTTTGTTGTTGTACCTCATTTGCAAAGGACCAGTTAATAACTACGTGATTGATTTATTCCTTTGTAGTCCAAATGTTTTACAATGTTGAAATTAGTGTTTTGATTTAGCAGTCACTCTGTTTTACTATAAGGAAATGTCCGAAACACGTTTGTTCATTTATTATTATTTTTTTACTGCTTCAGTCTGTATTTTCTTGTACTGTGAAAATGTGCTTTTCTATGATCATTCTAATTCGTTTGTTGAGACTGTTGTTTTCTCAGAAGAGTAAAAACCCATTTATGTCATGAATATTTATAAGAAATTAAAGTAAGTATTTGTTAACTAACTTGTGTGTATAATTACATGTTGACTCGGGCAAGAATCCCCTAAACATCCATTTTTTCTAATTGTGTTACTGTTCACTGATGTGTATGTACAGTTTATGCAGCTACTTTATTGAAAGCTGACAGAAATATCTGGGAGCTTTACATTGACACCAATGTTGGCATTCAATGTATTTACACTAGTAAACTGCGTTTTCCTTTTTTTATTTTGCACAACAACAAAAAAAGAAGTCGAAGAGAGAAAGCAAACTGAAATCCTAGTTGTTCTTATGTCTGACAAAAGCACTTCAACGGCTTCTTCAGTAGTTGGTCATGGCCTGCGGAGTAAATGATAAACACAATTTTAATCCACTTCCTGTTTTTGAAAGCCGAAACTTTTGTTAGCTTCTGGTTTCATTGTTTATGCTGGCAAGGTAATCACAAAATGAAAATGTTCCTCACCGTGGTGATCCAGTCGACATAGGAGCTGACCTGTGTGAAGACCGTGGGCTTCTGGAGGACGTTGCAGCCCTGACCAGAAGCGAAGCTCACCAAGCCGTGGACGTCCCAGGAGCCATCGGGATTCTGGCAATTCAAGGGGCCGCCAGAGTCTCCCTGCAGATCAGCACACCGCTTATGTACAGACACCAGGGAGGCGCAGCTAGTGATCGCTTAGTCATGGTAAATTATTCGCCCATTTCAATGTAAATTAATCTCCCTTTCTTTGAGCTATTTTATACTGATGGATTTTTATTTTTTATACAAATAAAAGCTTTAAGTGACCATTAAATCACTGTTGAATCTTAAAGTCAAACTTCCCTGTATGAACTCACATTACAGCCTGCAGTGACGCCGTCTCCTCCGGCACAGACCATCTTGTCTGTTGCCAGGATGCTCCACCAGTCGGGATGTGAGCAGGTTTCATGGCCGACCACAGGCAGGAGCGCCTGCTGCAGGATGTCAGCTGGAGGGCCGCTGGCTGCGGGGAAGAAACAGGCTTAACTCGGGGTCGCAAACAACATTTTGTGTTGAGGGATTCACTCGGGGAGAACAGGTGGAGTGCTGGAGGGAGATCGAGGGTAGAGACATGGAAACTATTGGCATCCCAAGTGCTGTAGATGGGACGCTTCCTGAGCCATTTAGCTGCAAGAGTGCCAACTTGATTTGACTGGAATACTCATTACTGCCATTTATAGTTGTGTACAGTATAGCACGACTTTACAGATAGCTTTAGTACTAGCAAACTCTCTGTTGAAACTTCAAACTCAATGTTAACACGGTCCTAAGGTTCAAGAGCGTTTCAGCCCTAAAATTCTAGTAATAAACAGGAAGATCACAAGTCTCGTATGTCTAAATGTTGGACTGATAAGAGGGCTGCAAACCATGCCGTCAGATCCTACTAATTCTGTCCCAAAGACAGGAAGAGTAAAATCAAGTCAGTGTCGACATTATATTAAACCTAATTTAAAAAAAAGCATGTCTTGTGTTTCTTTTTTATTATCACGTCTACCAGAGTAAAGTGTATGTTTTTAGATTTTAAAAACAGGATGTATACTGGCTGTGAAGGTTAAAACACGTGTGTCAAGTGAGAAGCATGTTCCTTCTAAATAGTTCCTTGTTTCAACAGGATGAAATATACCTCCAGCCTTTTTTTTTTTTTTTCCCAAAAAACTATATATTTTTTCTTACCATTTATGTCAAAAGATTAACATATATTGAATCAATAGGAAATGACTCTCTACCCCAGCTATAGTTAGGTCTTATCTTATTTAGCAGGCTGACCAATTCATGTTTCTGAAATATTCTTAACTCGGACATTAATATTTGACCTAGCTTGAGTGACAGGTGCACAGACACTGACTAGACACCTCTACGTGAACGGGGATGCTTTGTGAGATGGAGATGGAGTCACTCACTGGAAAGTCGACCCCAGCCGGTGACGTGGCAGGGGGCACCGTGGGGCAGGACGACGCCCCGGTCTGGCACGCAGGCGGGCATGATTGAATCGGAGAAGGTGACAGGGGAGGACAGCTTGATCAGGGCGATGTCGTTACTGCAGAAGACGAAATAATGCAACCACATATTCAATAGTAATGACAAAAACATAGTATGGTTTATGCTATATTAATGTTTTGCTGCATCGACATCCTCATCCCTATAAAAAAGGAAGCTGATCAGTGACTGCTTATACCGATGATGCTCTTTACTTGGATGTGTGAGGTGATGTTGAGCTGTGTGAGCGTCTGTTACCGGCTGAGCATGCTGTTGTAGTCGTCATGTGTGATGATTGTGGCTGCTCTGCGGGTTGTGGAGCCCTGCTCGCTCGTCTTCAGGCTGTGTTTACCCAGCTCCACTCTGTAGTTGTAGCGGTCACTGTGGTATGTCACATGACCCAGGGTTTAGAGGACAGTATTGACTTTTCTGAACTGTGATTAAACTAGTGGAGATTATTGCAAATGCTTAGTAGTCCTGTTGAGGTAATGTGTATGTTTGCTGAGGACACCAAGCTGCTTTTGCCTGGTTAAAGCGTTTACATTAGTTATCTACTTTTTTTCTGATTACAAAATGTATTTACTGGAAGAAAAACGTCTCTGCGTGTCACATTTTCCTTTCTCTGTTCAGGCATGGCAGCCATTGCTCTGAATTCTTGAAGAACTACCCTGTTCATTTCCAAAACCAACAACTCTTAGGCCCAGTCCCAGTCCGGGACCCTACACCTGCCCACTTCATGACGGAGTGGAGTCCACACAACACGACTTTAGCCTTGCTTTTCCACTCACCTGCAGTTGGATTTTTTGCATGAATAAACACAACACATAGCAGAGTGACTAAGCCACAGAAGGCGATTAATGACGACGTGTTGAGGTGTGAAGGATCGTGCAATGCGCGATCCCCTGTGGCCGAGTGGGCAGTCATGGAGTGTGAAAACCGCTTTGCCTCCAAGACTCCTGATCACAAGTCAACAAGTTAGGTAGTGTGAACCTGGTGGAGGTGTAGGGTGAGAATACAGCAGCAATCTTTGGGAAGAACTCCTTCCATGACAAAATCAAAATTGCACGTGGTCAGTAAGTTCAGCTGGTTCAGTCAGCGTTGATGTAGACTTGCTGTTCCACGCCACACTAATTGGTTTGGGTTGACACTAAGGCCACATTTTAATATCCCCCCTAAACCCTAAAACCTTGAACCCTCAGGGACTCACTTACGTCACCTATAAGTGTGAGAGGCTGTGAGGGCTTGAACTGGTGTAAATAAGAATGGGACAGCAACACATCACGTGACTACATACAAGAATATTGTGTACAATTGTGTATTTATTTTATACTTTTTATTCATTAATTTAAATGTCTTCCCGGCTCTTTCCACTCGAAATGAGATGTCATTTTAAATAATCTATATATTTGTGTATATATAATTTCCATCTTCAATCTGTAATGTTGTGGTGTAAGGGTATTTCATCGGTCTATGTGCCTCTTTGTTTACCTTTTTTTTTCTTTCTTTTTTTCCATGCTTCATTTGTAACTGCGTGTTTAACATCATATTGCTATGAACTGTGGGTAATTCCTTTGGGCAAAGTTGGCATCTAATGCTGACTTATGGAAAGGGTTCATAAAGGGCTCAAAATGTCTGCCAGAGCCCTCAAACACTCGACGATGTGACATTGGGACAGCCGTAAACCTTTATGGCATTAACTGGTGCGCACCTCAAAGTCTGTGAGTCCGTGAGGGTGGAGATTGGGATTGGGCCCAAATATCCCTCAACTAGAACGCGCACACAGCAGAGACAGAGAGAGAGTGGGAAGACAGAGAGAGTGAAGAGGCCGGGTTAGTCTTACAGTCAAATAAAAAGCAAAGCGCAGAATTTCTTGTTGGGTAGAGAAGTATTTCCTGGCAAAGCCCTTTGGTTCGGCAAAGTAATTACACATATTTTTATGAGCTGAATCACCACCGACTGAGAATAAGTTGTTGAAGAAGAGTTGCAAAAGTTAATAGTTGCATACATCTGTAATGGATCAACGTATCCCTACATAATACATAAGGCCCTCCCAGCACACACAGGTTGTTAAGCCTTTCCAAAAAGAATCAGCTGTATTGTAATCGTGATGATAATGACATGAACATACTTGATGCAGTGTGCAGCAGTGAGGACCCAGTCAGCAGAGATGAGGCTGCCTCCACAGATGTGACTCCAGCGCCCACTGCTGTCCGACTGGAGCGAGATCTGAGCAGAGCCGAGAGAGGACAGAGTTCACGACTGCACCTTATAATTTCTCTCTGATTAATTTCAACTTTCATCCCCCTGTGGCGGGAATTCATCATCACTAAAATATAGAAGACTCGGAGAGTAAATGTGTTAAAGTAGGTGTCATCTTTTCTGTCTATCGTGGCAAAATGAAAATGTGGGGCTCAAGCCGACCTGTGGTTGTCAGAGTGAACATGTTTTCACACATTGGGAGGCGACCTCACCTGCCAGGGCCAGCTGTGAGGCCGGGCGTCCTCTCCTGCCACCACCCTGCTCAGCACAGGAGGGAAGCTGGGAAGGCCGCATCCAGAGGCTGGGACAAGGTTAGTAATGTATACTATGATTTCTGCATCAGACTAAACATACAAAAGTAGGTGATTACAGAAGTTCAGTGACCCTTGATCAATTCATACATTTTTCAAATATAATGTGATAATTAATTCTCCTGTGCAAGACAAAATAAGTGACTACTTATCAGGACTACACTGCAGCAAATAAACATTAAGTAACATATACGAGAAGATTTAAACTGTCTTACCGCTAGCTACCAGAAAAGCGAGAACCACCACCCTCCTCATGACTGTTGAGTATCTTGTGTGAGCCTAAATCTTGTTTCAACAACAGGCTGGTATTTATACTGCTACTGTTTACCGGTGCAGAGACTGTCCTGGAAAGCTGGCTGACCTGCAGCAACTCAGACTGAGGGACTGAGAACGCAGCATGTGGTTGAGGACGGAATTTTCCCATCAATCCCACTCCTTTTCTGCTAGCTAATTATCATGAAACAAACTAAATAAATTGTTCATTGTTTGGACCATCATTTGTCAAAAAAGACAACATATTCAAATGCCTTTTTTGCTCAAAAGCAGAATATATTTAGTTTATTATCATAGAGGACAAAAAACAATCACATTTAAGAGGCTGGAAACAGTAAATATTTGAGAATATCCAGAAGAGTAAAGCAAAACTTTAAATGAATCTTAAATAGCGGTCCTCTACGCAGCATGACAGACAAACAGGAAACATGAGTTTCCACTTTACCGATCTCAGAAAGCATTGGTGCAATGTGTCCTTCTCTGTCATTTTAGACTCACATTGCAGCCAGACACAACTCCATCTCCACCGGCACACACTATGGTGTCCTTCACCTGAGCGCCCCACCAGTCCGGGTGGGTGCAGGTGGCGTGGTCCACCACGGGCAGGAGGGCCTGCTGCAGGATGTCAGCAATGGGACCTCCGGCTGTGGAGAGGAGAGATGATTGTGCTCAGTATGTCGTGTGAGCCTAAATCTTGTTTCAACAACAGGCTGCTATTTATACTGCTACTGTTTACCGGTGTAGAGACTGTCCTGGAAAGCTGGCTGACCTGCAGCAACTCAGACTGAGGGACTGAGAACGCAGCATGTGGTTGGCGACCAGATTTTCCCATCAATATCGCTCTATCCTTTTCTGCTAGTTAATCATCATGAAACAAACTAAATAAATGATGTATTTATCAAAATAAAACACAACATCCTGACATTGTTTTTCATTTGAAGTTCAACATTTTATTTATTTGATATGTGCATTGATCCCAAGAGCCGGTTCACTCAATAGGCCACCATTTTCTGTGGAAGAGATGATAGAGACATTTTATATTTGTTGCAGCATCATGTTTTCAGCAAAAACACACCGGATATGTATTCCAATTGTCCGAATTGACAATTTAATCTGATGGAAATAGCTCAAATAAGTCAGTGATGTCGTGAGACGTTCAGGAGCTTACAGAGCTGATCCAGTCGATGTAGGAGCTGACTTGGGTGAAGACAGTGGGCTTCTTGGGGAAGTTGCAACTTAGCCCGGAGCCAAAGCTGACAATGCCGTGCACCTCCCAGACACCATCAGCCGCCTGGCAGTTCAGAGGGCCGCCAGAGTCACCCTGAATCATGTGAGGAAAGCATTACGATATATTTTGTGGACCTTTGAACAGCCCCTGAAATACTGAATGTTATTCACAAAAAGGCCTTTAAGGAAAGGTAGTTTTCAGATCGGTTTGGGGGTAATAGCATGAGAATTGCAGGACTAAGACGTAAAGGGCAGTCCCTTTACGTCATTATTAATCGGTCTATGGATTTACTCTGTGAAGTAATTCATTGTTTGGACCATAATTTGTCGGAAAGGCAAAATATTCAAATGCCTTTTTTTTGTTCAAAAGCAGAATATATTTAGTGTATTATCATAGAGGACAAAAAAAATCACACTTAAGAGGCTGGAAACAGTAAATATTTGAGAATAAACAAAAGAATAAAACTTAAATAGCGGTCCTCTACGCAGCATGACAGACAAACAGGAAACATGAGTTTCCACTTTACCGATGTCAGAAAGCATTGGTGCACTGTGTCCTTCTCTGTCATTTTAGACTCACATTGCAGCCAGACACAACTCCATCTCCACCGGCACACACCATGGTGTCCTTCACCTGAGCGCCCCACCAGTCCGGCTTGGTGCAGGTGGCGTGGTCCACCACGGGCAGGAGGGCCTGCTGCAGGATGTCAGCAATGGGACCTCCGGCTGTGGAGAGGAGAGACGAGTACTGGCTCAACTTCAGCTCAGCTAAAAGACAACTTACTGATGAGCAGCACAACCTTAGCAAGACAGATGTTTCAGCAGCTTTGAAGAAACACTCTGGGATTAAGCAAACAAATAATAATAATAATAATAATAATAATATCACTCTTTGGGTAAAAAAAGATGTCACTATTTGTATTGCGGTTATGGTTTGTGGTTAGTATACATTATTATCCTAGTAGTTTTAGTTAGTTAGATAAAATGTTAGATAAACTATTTTGTCAAAACTGTAAGTAATGTTTTCTCAGATAGTTTGTCGTAATATGATGCATATTAGGGAGCTGAGGCAGGAGATTGGGCGCTGACTGTAGACGCGGCCCCATCCAGTGACGTAGCAGGGCTCGTTGTGGGGGAGGAGGAAGCCAGCAGAAGGGAGGCAAGCAGCCATGATGCTGTCGGAGAAGGTGACGGGAGACTCCAGCTTGATCAGGGCAATGTCATTACTGGAGAGGGAACACATGTTTAGATTCATCCGAGACCTACAAACGATCACTGGAATAATCTGGCAATTCATAGCCTTCCTGAGAAGACGTTTTTTTTACCGGATGAACAAGGGGTTCCACTTCTCGTGCACGACAATGTTGGCGGTGCCCATGAACACAACACCTTCCTCTGTCTGTACCAGGTTGTGCTTTCCCAGGGCCACTCTGTACTCCTTGCTTTTGCTGCAAGTTGACAGAGAGACGAATAGGAAGCGGGGATGTGTTAGCTCAGAGATGTGTTAGCTCTTTGAGGACTAGATGTACACATGCTTTTCTGCAGCAAGGTGAAAGAAACCACAAAAGCAAATTTACCAGCCAGGCTTTTGGGATTTTATATGGATATATGTTTTTTTTTAAAATAATCATGTAATCTACTGTTATGTACAAGAAATGTGCTACTGGGTTGAGATAATTCACCATCAGCTCACAATGGGCTGGATCTCACAGTTGACATATTTGATATGTGCATACAGGATGATTGATGTCCCTGATTGCTAATATAGATTTCAGTGCTACATTAAGTCATCGTGAATTGTTTCATACCTGATACAGTGAGCAGCAGTGAGGACCCACTGGTCAGAGATCAGAGTTCCTCCACAGGTGTGTCTCCATTCGCCTTGTCTGTTGTACTGCAGGGAAATCTGAAACATGCAGAAGAACACAATCCCCTTTTAAAATGTGGTTTAAAGTCTTACTGTTTACAGACATACATGCAGCTGTTTTTCTATTATTAATAAATATTATATTTTAATATTTTAAATATTCATTTAATTCCATTCTTTTTATTCTCGACTACGCGCAAAGCAATTTGAAATTGCTTCTTTCAAAATTTGACATTGCTCGCTATTGAAAGAGTTTTAGTGTCCGTGTCACTTCCTCCACTATCAGCCTAAACTTTACTTCACCCTTATGCTGTCTGCAGCCCAGAACAAGTTAATCAGACCCTTGATGTGCAAGTTGTACCTGCCAGGGCCAGCTGTGAGGCCTGACATCCTCTCCTCCAACCACCCTGCTCACCACAGGGGGGAAGCTGGGCAGGCCGCACCCGTAGGCTGAAACGCCAAACAGACAGATACTTTTCAAACACAACTGTTAGGCTGCAGCCAGGTTGTAAGGAAGATGCATGAGAAAATGGCTCAAGACAGATGTGTTTGTGTGTGTATGTGTGTGTGCGTGTGTGTGTGTGTGTGTGTGTGTGTGTGTGTGTGTGTGTGTGTGTGTGTGTGTGTGTCCTTACCACCAACAACAAACAGAGCCAAAACAACAAACTTCATCATGTCTGTATCTCCACCGTTTGCAGGGGGACATCTGACATATTTATACCTGTCATGATGTTGTGCAACTGGATCAACTTCTGGGAAATGTTCCTTTGATCAATCTTAATACTGGGGCGGAGCTATTGGGCATCAAAACAACCTGAAATGACCCGGGCTCATAGGACAACTTGTCCTGGAGTTTGATATAATTTTGGAATTTACTTAGTAAACAAGTCAGTGGAATGAACGTTTTTTTTTTCAGTTAGCTTTTATCATCTCAGAGCTTACCCCACTTCAAATATCCCCCGCCCCTCCCCATCTGCTTTCCTCTGGAAGCTGAAGCTTCTCTTGCTCATTAAAGGCTGAATGTTTACTGTAGTATTTATTAGTATGAGCATTAGGATTGATTACAATTTATGCTCTTTGTAATGTGTAAAACATAATATTGTAAAATGCAACTTTATCCAACAATATATGATTCTACATCTTACATCAATGGAATTACTCATTATTGTAATACCCTCTACAAAACAATAATGTTTTATTATTTGCAGCTTATGTGTCTTAACCTTTGATAGAAACACTGATGTGCATGTTTATTTGCAGTTCTTTGAGCTTGTTAATATTATTATATATACCATAAACTGACCTCTAAGCCTGGTAACTTCTATTTTAATGTAGTATATTGTGTATATTTATGTATAAGAATTGAGCAGCACTTTGAATGTCTTTGATAGACACAGAGCGTGAACATCTTCTGTTATTCAAAGTTAAAAGACCGGACCAGCTCAGATCCCAGTGAGACACCTGTGAGGTTCACAGAGGGTGAGTTGAGGAGATAAAGTGTATTTGGGGATATCTGTGGTTACTTATCTCCAAGGTTGATGTATTTTCCCCACCACCTTCTCCTGGCTGCTGTGATGCAAATAAATGTTGAGCAACAAATCTGTTCACAGGCTGTATAAAAGGAGGAGCGTGTCTCCCTGAACCTCTACTGAAGTCACAATGAAGTTCGTGATCTTGGCTTTGTTTGTCGCTGGTGGTAAGCTCTGATACTATTCTGACCGGACAAATAAATGTGTCGCTTCATGCAATGTGTTCAACAGATCCACATTTTAGACGTTTGCTAATCTGATTTAAACCTTTTTGACAGTTAAAGTATAACATTTCATGTTGCTGCCGATGTTAAGACATCGTCATCAATGCCCGTATTCCGTACTGTGTCCTAGCCTACGGGTGTGGCCTGCCCACCTTCCAGCCCATCGTCACCAGGGTCGTTGGAGGAGAAGATGTCCGTGAGAGCAGCTGGCCGTGGCAGGTTCGTCCTTTTAAGGCTTCTCCAAATTCGGTGTCTTCCGTCCATTTTCTAAAGACATAAGACACGCCACTGTTTGTTCTCCTCAGGTGTCTCTGCAGTACAAGAGTGGAAGCAACTTCTACCACACTTGCGGTGGCACCCTGATCTCCAACCAGTGGGTCCTCACTGCCGCTCACTGCATCAGGTGTGTTTAGAGAGTGCATGCGAGGTCCAGAGGAGACAGAGAGACCGGCTGATGGTAGACGGGGCGATAGAACGCAAGAAAAAATAAGTTTGCAAACTTTACTCTAGCAGTCTGATATGTAAGATACACTGTAGTCAAATGAACATGATGATATAATGGCACAGAGTAGGGGTAATTGTAAGTTTGGTGTTCAAATACATTGTTTGAAACAATCCCAGATTGAAGCAACTTTGTCCCTTGTTTCCGTGTGTTTTTTTCTGATCAAGCAGCAGTC
The DNA here is from genome assembly GCF_023055335.1 of Clinocottus analis. Classification (NCBI taxonomy): domain Eukaryota; kingdom Metazoa; phylum Chordata; class Actinopteri; order Perciformes; family Cottidae; genus Clinocottus; species Clinocottus analis. The sequence continues at coordinate 13,467,759 of NW_027176153.1, read as the reverse complement.
GCACCTACAGAGTCTACCTGGGAAAACACAATCTGGAGGCCAACAATGAGGCTGGTTCCATCGCCATCAGCCCCGCCAAGATCGTCGTCCACGAGAACTGGGACTCCTACAGGATCCGGTGGGCGCCGTCGTTCTGTGTATTATGCTGCCGTGACTATTCTGTGCTCTGCAAGCAATGCTCATACTGTTTCTTTTCATCATGCCTTAGTAACGACATCGCCCTCATCAAGCTGTCGACACCTGTCACTTTCTCTGACTCCATCATGGCTGCCTGTCTTCCCAACTCTGGCGACATCCTGGACCACAATGCTCCCTGCTACGTCACCGGCTGGGGTCGTCTCTGGAGTAAGTCCGATCGATTTTTTTTTTTAAAAAAGGAAGAAAAATAAACTGTCACCTAAGGCTGGCAACAAAAATGTTCTTTCATATCTGTCGTGTTATGTCAAAGTTCTGTGAGCGCGGAAACTTATTCCATCTTTTCTTTTCAGTTTTAAGATACATTTGATTATCCCACTCATCAAAAATGAATACATGTCACATCTGGTAACACAGATTTTTTTCGGGAAGTACAAATTATTGTTACAATTTCACCATTGAATAAATCATTTGTAAAATTGTATACAAAATGATACAAATCAAACTTTCGGATCTCTAAGATATTTGGGTTTTACCCATTTTTGAGTGGAAACTGGATCTTGTGAAACTAGTTTTGGAATAGACGGTCTGGGCTGCAGCATCTCAATCTGTTCTTATTCTCCCCCAAAGCTGGAGGTCCTATTGCCGACATCCTGCAGCAGGCCCTCCTTCCTGTGGTCTCCCACTCCACCTGCAGCAGGTATGACTGGTGGGGGAGCCTGGTCACCAACAACATGGTCTGTGCTGGAGGAGACGGAGACCTGGCCAGCTGCAACGTGAGTCCAATTCCATTTATTTATTTGACATGTTTAATAACAGTCGCTGCAAAACTAAATCCGTATATCTCTACATTTAATCCTACAAAAGCATTTCCCGTCTTGATTTTCGTCTCTGTTCGCCTGCAGGGAGACTCCGGCGGTCCCCTGAACTGTCAGAACCCTGATGGCTCCTGGGACGTCCACGGCGTGGTGAGCTTCGGCTCCAGCATGGGCTGCAACTACCCCAAGAAGCCCTCCGTCTTCACTCGGGTCAGCGGCTACATCCCCTGGATCAACGACGTGAGTGAAAAAGCATTGGATAGTGAAATACTTGTCCAAAAGATCTCATGATACACAAGATACATTCATGTTTATTTATTTTATTTCATCAAAAATCATAAAGACCTCAAACTAATAGACATTTTATTGTGCTTATTACACGGCTCTTGATATTAGACACAACCTCTGGAAAATTGTTTTATTCATAAAGAGCAAAACAATTCTAATGAGAATTTTAAATTCCTGCCTAATTTAACTATTTTACAGCAAATATACACATTATGATAGACAGTAATGATCTCAAGTTGAACCCCAGTTTCTCAGTAGCTCAGGAGAGTTGAGTGGACGTTAGAGATTAAGAAGCACAGGCGCTCTAGCGCCATCTAGTGGAGCATTTCTTAATATTCTCTTCATGCGTTCTTTTTTTTCCAGGTGATGACCAAAAACTAAGACGTTGATGTTTCGTGTAATTGTTGTTGCTCGTCATTAAATGATGAATAATACATTAAGAACGCAGTGTCTTCTGTGTCTCAATCTGTCATCACAATAGTATTGAAGTGTTTCTTCTACAACTATAAGCCAAACCTTACATTTTGGATGATTTTCAGCTATCGTCATGTTATGAATCTTCTTCAGTCTATTTGACTGCGATGTAATGAACACTTTTGAAAACATCAATGAAACCTGGTCTTGACTAATGTTTTTTTTTTTTTATATGACAGAAATACAGAGGATTAAAAGTAAACTAACCAACAAAGACCACAATATTTTAATGTCCATTTTATAGAAATATAAATGTCAGTCCAGCTGAAATGTGAAAACACACAAACTAGTACGAGTGGGGTTCCAAAAATGATTGTATTGAACAACATAAGGCAAAGAGCATATGTCAATGTTCATCTACACACAGACAGATTTTGTCCATTTGTGCAGACTCTCAAAAGCCGGCATGGAACTGAGCTAGTGACACTTTTTTTTCCTTAAGCGAGGCTTTTTGAATGTTGCTCCAACAATTGACAATTCTTCCCTCACAAGAAACCTCCTGTCAGCAAGAACCACAGCTGTGCTCAAGCTTTCCTAAAAAGACTAATATTGTTGGGCTCTGCAGCCGCTGTCTCTGTCCCTTCTCCAGGGCCCTATTATTATTAACAATGATAATACTAATGGTGTGTATGTATTGCCATGTCTTACAGCAGTAGCTACACCATCTAAACGTGTTGCAGACCTTTCTCGTGATTTTTCTAGTGAAGCTGTTAAGCAGAACAAATATTATATTTGTACTGCAAAACAGCTTCATAACCTTTTGTGACTGGTGGAAATTGTTTGGCATACTCTTGGGGTGGTTGATGCATATCAGCCGATGTGTTAAAATATTTTTCAAGTATTCAATATATTTTAAGTTCCCATATAACACAATCCTAAAGATTTCCTCAAACAAGTCTTTTTTAAAGGTTCTTTATTTAAGAAAAAAAAAGTTTAAAGCTCATATTCTGATGCTGATTTAGCATATACACCTTTGTTTAATGAATAGCTCCATCATGCTTACTAATGTGGGAATAACCTCTCATAATCCATTTGTCTGTGTTTGTTCTATAAAGAGTAGAAAGTGGTGACTAAAAAAGTCAAAGAGAACAAGGTTTCTTTTTTAAATGCAGGCCTGGGAGAGTAAAAGGTTACTACTTCAGACCAAAATGTATTTTTAATCATGATGATTTTCTACTACACAATGAACCACTGTCCACTGCTGGCGCACAAAACAATAGAGAACCATTATTACCCACTTTCCAATACAATTTTTTTTGTCACAACCTCAATTACTGTCCTGTCTTCTACCCGGTCAGATCTCATTTATAACCATGACGTTCCACCGTAATTATTAACAGAAAACCGTGGTTCCTCTATTTAGCTCCCAGGGCCCATTTGCATGTTAATTATCATTAGCAGCAAAGGAAAACAAGTCCCGGCAGTTAAATCATGAACCTCATCTCTAATTTCTCCTCTGAAATTTTCCGATGACTTCCTTCGTAGTTTTACTTGAGATCACAATATTTCACTTGGGTTGGTAACAAATATCAATCACAGCCTCTATTTTAATAGAAGATATATTTAAATGTTTCAAGTGATGTCATGCTTTTGGGGAAGGTCAACAGTTTAGCAGCAAATGGTGTAAATGCATCATGCAAAAAAACTCTATAATTATAGAATTATTAATGAATTATTTGCAGTTGCTGTTTACACTCTGTCAGAAAAACAGATATTATTATTAGTCATATGCAGTGTATTACGCTTTGGGTAGATTGATAAAGGACATATGCACAGTCAGATGCTTTTTCACTTTCAGGGAATAACATCAAAAAAAGTTTATTATTTATCATAAATCTGTGATGGATAATATGAGCTTCAGAATAAAGGTTAGCAGTTGGTTTTATGCGTTTCCAGGTTAAACTGAGTGGATTTTTTCTGAAGAAACACTTTTCTCTGAAGATGGCAGTGGAGTTTTGCAAGACCGGTCAACATTTTACAGAGTATAAGTTGCATATAATTTATTCTACATAGGCTAATACTCAGTAAATATTTGGATGTCTTGTTCCTTAAGATGACGAAAATCAATAATGACACCTGAAATGAATCCTTTCACTGAAAAATGGCAGGAGTTCAATGGTAAGTCGAGCAGTGTGTCCAAAAGGTTTTCTTTTGCCACAAGATGGCGACAGATCACCGTGAAGGAGACATTTCACGCAGTGAAACCCGCTCCGTCCCCATTGTGTTGTCCTTTAGGAAGTACTTCATACATTTGTGTTAGACTTAACAGATTGCCCATGTTTTGATAGAACATTTTTAAATGCAATATATCAACCAACAACAATCATATTATTGATGAATAAACCTGTCTGCTTAATAAGGATCACTGAATGATTGACAACTCTAAAGCTAAAACACACACAGTAAACCACACATTGCATGTTACCGTCTGAAGCCATGTAGCAGGTTGAGAGTTGAGGGTATTAATTCTATAACCAAATTGTCTGTCGTACGATGTGGAATCATTTTGGGTAGTATTATATACTATTATCTTTATTATATAACATGCCCCTGATTGGTATTTGTCTTTACTTGTTAACAAGGCTTAAAAAAAAACAAAAAAACACTGGAATTAGTCCATGTCACGGTTGTACAGGTGACATAGTGTAACATTTCCCACGGTGTTTTGCTGTCACTGTGTTATACTCATATCTATATTGTTGAATAACTATATAGAGTTACAGCTACACAACTCTTTGTTCATAATATTCATTTCTGATTTACTTCAATCAGAGGCTGCGTGTATGAAGCTCTGATGCAGTTAGTGAATAGACAGTAAATAGCCTTTTTTGACAGGAACACAAAGTCTCCTTTGTTGAACAGATTTACTCCGACATGAACCGCCCCGTGTCGGCCTGAGCCTCGGACACCAGCAGGTGTGAGGTTTCCAGCTCACGCACTGAACCCAAAAGCAGTAATGTTGAACAAATGTAACCTTTCAGCCTCTCGTGTGCTGCGATGAGATGTTTTTGGCACTTTGTGAGATTCCTGGATGGCTCTCTCTGACTCTGCTCTGACCCTCTCCCATCTGTTACCATGTCCAGGGTTAGAAGGCTACCAAATGCTCCACATGTTGTTGGCCTCGGGGTGTGGGCAAACTGTTTTGGGTTTGAGGTGGACGCAGTGATGAGCATCGAGGGTAAACATTTGGCCTATGCGTGGACCTCTCAAGTTCAAGCACAGTTGAACAAACTGCATATTCAATACATCGGATTTATCTTGCAAAGGCTGCACTTTTTACAACTGCAGTTTAAACAAAATGTATATTTGAAATGATCAGTTCCTGGTCTCATAACCATTCCTAAATAAAGTGACAGGTGACTTCTAAGTTCAGCAATATAAAAAAAAAGAAGAAAAAAGAAATACGGTCACATGTATTAAGTGCTTCTCAACCCAGTGTTTGTCAGCTTCTTGGCCAGGGTGTGCTTTCTGCTGGGAAGTGGAGTTTAAATATAGCACAAGGCAGAAGCTGTTAAATATCCCCGCTGCAGCAGCTCTGTGAATGCATACGACCGGTTTAGCACCAGTTTGGTTCTGAAGAACATGACTTTAAGTGTGCCAAGTGACAACCACAGTGACTTCATGCCAGACATCCTCCAACTCGCCCATAGCCTTTCACTTTGCACTCCTGGGTGTGCTAATCACCTTCAAGTAGGGACATGAGATCACAGTCACATTTGCTTGTTGTAAAAGACCGCTGTGAATGAAAAGAGCTGCAGGTGTGATGCTGTGTTAGCGACATTAAATGCATTCACTTGTCACCTCCTCGACTTTTCCAAACAGGATTATTGGCTGACGAGATCTCGTTGTTACAATTCAGTAATTTACTATTTAATATTGAAGTTGGATTTGCTTTCTTGTGCCCATGTGTAATGGAGTTCTTGTTTCATTGTTATTGTTATTAAATGTGCTGCTCAGTGTGTCTGATCTTTATTAGTTTCAGTGCTGCACACACGGCTCGGTTGCACGTCTGTTTCTGCTTTTATTCAATGATCCGTCAGTCATAGGCCTGGGATTTGGCCGTGCCATGTACTATTGTAGTAGGCACTGGTGCCGCAGTGGATTGCAGACATACAGGCAGGCAGACAATCTAACTTTAATATCGGCACAGTGGAAACGGACAGTATTGAATATAGTAGTTCTGACTTTTAGTTGTGCTGTTTAACAAGAGTACAGTGTTGCCGTCCAAGGGGAAAATAGTACCTTTATCGACATGGGCTCAGTGGCCTTGCTGATGTCATCATCACCCTATGTGCGTGTGTGTACAATGAGACAGACTCTTCCCGTGTGGGCATCAGGGGACAAAGTAGTCTTTATGCAGTGTGCCGAGCTCCAAGGCAGAAACATTGTTGAGCAGTAAAACATTCTGTAAGTAAAACCACATGTTCCCGAGTGGAGGACAGACAAACACAGGCAGCCGCTGCAGCGCCACATCAGGAGTTGGTGCCCTATCATCAGAGGCTGAGGGGCTCCTTTTTGACTCCAATGCAACACCCTCGTTCAACATTGTGCATTTTATATGTTACAGGAAACTCAAATCAAGAACAGATTGTCCCTGGGAAAGATTCGGTTGGATGATGCAGATACATGTAGGTGTTTAAGGGGAGGGAACAAAGCAACTAGTTTAGTTTGTCACATTTTCATAACAACTAAACATGTCATTTGCTGCCAATTGTCTTTCATTGTATTGTCTTTTTATTTGATTACATTTCTTCATTATATATTGAAAGAATTTATGCCTGATTATCAACCAGTATACAGTTGCACATACAGATGTTAAAATATGTCTCCTTGCCAATAGCAAGAGGCTCACAGACACTTACAGAAACGTAAAAAAAATAGAATCAGAAACATCATAAACACGATGGCTAATCGTCCAGAGAACAACTGCATCTACACCAAAAGAATGATGAATGAATGAAAAACATTTAACTTCACAGCCTGCCATATCAAGTCTCCTTAAGTGAAATACATATTTCATGAACAAAAGAAGAAATAGAGTCATATTTCTTGTGTATGTACACAAGCTTATTCTGATTTCAGCTGCCTTAATGCATGTATGCTGAAATAAACAGCTAAATACAGCTAAAAAAGGCAAACAAATATGAATAAGGTACACATAGACATTTGACTACAGATGTGAAAATATACAGTATATAATAGCATTTCTAAAATAAGATTAACAACACAAGGGAATTAATAAAACATATGGCAATGGCGTAGAGTGCAAAGGGTACTGGAATAAAAATAGGATGGTTAATATAACCAGTTGCTGTATAAGGTAGATGGATATGACAGTTTATACAGTGTGTACTTATATATTTATATATATTGACAGTGATTATATTTACATTTAATTAAAACAAAACACTTCCAAACTGTTTTTCCATAGCCTCTTTGCATCTTCAGGGTTTTATTGTATTCTCTTAATAACCTAAGTGGATGAATGTTACCAGAGCTACTGGGTTTGCTTAATAGTGGCTGCTTAAATTATTGGAAAACTTGTCAGCTGTGGTGTTTTCCTTCATAAAACTGATGTGTGCAGGCTTGAGCTGCTGATTCATTCCTGTTGTTCAGCGGCGTTTCCATTCTTCTCCCAGTCCAATATTTTACAATTCCCTCACAGAGCTCTTTCCGTATGTGCACTGTGGTAATTAACTAGTTGGTAAGAGTTCATTTTCAATTGATTTCCCACCCTTCTCAGATCATTAGGTGCTCTATCTTGAAATGCTTTAAACTACTGCTGCCTCCCTAGGAGGTCAGCCCTAATTAAAGGGACAGTGTGCCACATTAGCCATGCATGGAGTCAAACCGGTAACAGAATTTGGATCAGTCGGCCCCCAAGGTTAAGACTGAACCCTTGACCCAGACCCAGTGCCCCCATTTCCCTCTTCCTCCCGATGCTTGCTCATACCTTCTTTACTTGGCTGAGTTCAATGCTTGCACACTTATACCCGAACAAGGACCCAGCGATGGCTCATTTTGTTGCTCTGTCGCTTTCCTCAGTCGTTTTTACTCCATCGGTCAAACTGTACAAGACTTCTTATCATTTCAGATTAGCAAACTCCATCAAAACAAGTTATTTCATGATGTTTCTCTCTGTAGTTTTTTTCTTTCTTACATTATTGGTTCAGGTTGCTGTGTCAGTGTCTCATTTGTGTAAGATGAAGGCCATGAGGTGGATAATAACTGAAAAACAGATGTTGCTTGCGCAACTATGTATGCAGATTAATGGTTAATAACCAGCCAATAATAATGAATTCAGTCTACCTTGAACTGTTGCAGTTATGGGGCCAGTGTAATGCATTTGTGATTGTTAATCTGTGTCTTTAACTGCTTCAGCTAAGACCGGTAATGGTTTCTTTTGAAGTGCTGGAGCTGTGTGTCAGGGGCCATGTTTGTGTTATTGCAGATCCTCTGAGAGCCCATTGTTTGGAGACCTCACAGGCTCCTTCTAATCTAATTGGCCATGGATGTCCTGGCGCAGGACCTGTATCCATGCTCTGGGGACTGAAAGAGCTGTTCATGGCCTGAAAAGTCACTTGTCCAAATACAGCCTTGTTTAATTACAGGAGGGGGATGCATGCGTACAACCCCTCCAAGCCCAATAAATGCCCATTCTAACCCGTTTCAGACTAAAAGTCCATCAGCCCCACCTCCAAAAGAATCTTTATCCAAATAGGAACTGGATTTGGGTCTCTTCTCCTCCTTATCCCAAAGCCCTTAAGCACCCTCCACTTCTTCTCTGTTCACCTTCACTTTGCCAGTGACATACCTCCGAGTGGCTCTCCATCCAATATAAGCACAAGGAGATCCTCCTATATTATTACTTACACCACACTTCCCTGATCCTCACCCCCGCCGCCGCTCCCACACCCTCGCATACCCAGCCAATCACTGACCACCTCAACCTCCACCTCTATATACCGAATTGCCAATCCCAATCTAATTTATGGAATATTTTGGAGGTAACTATATACAGCGGCAGGGGAGATAACATCTCCGGGCCCCTGTGAAGGACAGGAACTCTGCAGTGTGTGCTTAATAACATAAACTGCTGAAAAAGGGCCTGGGCCGGTGCATTGGCAGAGGAGCAGGCCGGTGAGACGGATAGAGCGGAGAGCAGAGAGAGGGGACCCAGTGTTCTGGGGTGGGGTGGGGGTAATTGAGACCATGTGAGCCTCCCCCAGTGGAGGGATTAGAGAAGAAACGGAACTCTCTCAGCCCAGAGATCGCTTTCAATTAGATGCGCCCAGAGCAAGGGTACTGGGGAGACAGGGAGGGTGAGAGACCAGCGTGGCCAAAAAAACGTCTGTTGGAAGGAGGGAGGAAAGGTAAAAGAGAAGTTAGGTTCATGTTCCCACCTCCTCCTCCTCCTCCTCCTCCTCTTCCTGCATGTCAGTGCCAAAGTCTGGGCTGTCATGTCTGTGTGTCGCAGTAGTCTATCCATGTCATAAGGGCCAACACATAATGATAGCATCCCTCAAGAGGAAGTCGATGAAGGGCCTGATCCGAGGCGCACTGCAATGTCAATTTGCCAAGCGACGCAAAAAGCTTCTAACAATAGGACCTGTCACGCAAGATCATAACAGCTTTCAATGTCCTTTGTATGTGTCTCATCAGCCACAGTCAGCGATGCCACATGCACACTGCGCCAGGTTTTCAATGACAGCCTTAGCACGTCCCCTCCAGTGGGAACATCTAAGGCAGTCCAGATGTAACTCATCTTGGGAAACTGGAACTTCTGAGCCGTGACACTCGTGTATGTGCAAACCCTTGGGCCTGCTACCCGCTGCACGCAAAGAGGGATTAACCTCTGTGTGCTCTGCAGCCATAATATGTCTGACGATGACCATGAGCTGGCCCTCTCACCATCATAGCTGTCAGACATCAGTATTGATGGGTTGTCAAATGTACAAAAGCCCATGCCTTGTCTGTTTGTGGTTTTCCCAGATCCACTGCTGACTGTTTCATAAACAGAACACATGCCCTTTTATGGATTTAGTTAGCTTCACAATGTATTACCAAACGAAGAAGGTCAAATTGAAAACGGTCAAACAGGAAAATGTCAAAGAAATGAGTCATGATAACCATCTGAAATGGTAAATATTTGAGGCAGTTGGAGTGTTTTGGTGGTTGACAACACAAGATCAGTCAAGGCGAGCAGCGGTCCTCAACCTTTTTTGCGGCACGGACTGGTGTCTGTTGAAGACAATATTTTCTCCGACTGGCCTTCACGGTGTGGACGATAAATATGATGTAATAAATATGATGTAATAAATATGATGTAATAAATAGACGTAATAAATAAATGTATTTGACCGGCATTAAAACAAGTATAAAGTGCATACAAAATTCAACTCACTATTACGCCGAATTAGTGGAGCCTCAAGCTTGTTTCTCTGTAATTAGCCGGTCCCATCTCGGGATGATGGGAGACAATGACACCCGCCGTGTGTTCTGTATGTCCAGTTTAGTCCGTAACTTTAAGAGTTTAGGAAATTCTGCCTTGATTTTAATCCAGAACACCGACGTTGAAACATATTTTTGGGTAACGTATCACAGACGCACATAAAACATCTTTTTGACCATGATAATTAATCAACATTTCTTTCGTTCATTCTTTCTAAGAGGCTCGGTATCACGGACACGCAGACCGGTACCGTGCCGCAGCCCGGTGTTAGGTACCGCTGAAAATGTGATCGACCACGGACTGCGATTCGGAAACGGCTCTCAAAATATAAATGATGTTCTATTGAATGATGAGTGACTTGCAGGTGTTTATATCCAATGATTGCTTTTGGTTTTCATTTTCTTAGTTGTTGTTTTTCTTGGGTTTTTGCTGAATACAAGCACTTTGCAAATACAATTACATGTAAATACGCAGAAATTCATTTGAAATGTCATATTATGAGCGCTAAATTTAGCTGATGACTCTGGACCCCCCCATACACAGATGTTGTACATGGAGTCTTAGAAGGCGTCACTTCATTCCCCGTCTCGGTGATCCAGAGTGCCGGCCTTTTGTATGAAATGCCACGTCAGCCTCTCCTGTGTTTAGGTTTTAGTTGGCGCAGCCATCCAGAAGCCCTGATTGTTTAGAATTTGCTGTTTATTTTCACAGTCCCTAAATGTTTTAGAGAAAACCCCTCACCGTAAAAGACTGACAGTACAAAATCTCTATGTTATGCTTTCAGCATCATTTAACTCAAACTGAAGGGTTTATATGCATGCAGTTCCACTGCTGCAGCTTGCTGCTGTCTACTTTAAAAAGCTGACTACTTTAAAATGGGCATTTGTATATCATTTTCCAAAGGCCATAAACTCTCACTAGGCCTGACAAAGTGTTGCTACATCATGAGGCTCAGATATTTAACCACCAGTATTAAACATAGTCACTGCTCACGGGATGATGTTGGTGACAGCTGCATTTTCATTCAATAGAGCTGAGTGGTTTTGCTCTTACTTGGATACTTGGATGACTGAAACTTAAATCGAAGGCTGCCCGCTTAAATTTGAGCAAAGTCACTCATTTCTAAAACTCCCTTGATCCTTTTTCACAGAACAATACACGTTAAAGTCTGTCTGGTCTTTTTTAAAAACACCTTCCACCTCGCATACGAAACACAGTAGTCCTCAAAATGTTACGTGTTAAAGCTAATCACTCATTATACCGATGGGCTTTAACACTAAGTAAGTATGAAAATAATCTATTAAGTAACCAGGTATTACTCAAACATGACTTTGAATAGCAACAAATGTAACATTTATTTTGAGCATTGGTGGGCTCTTTCCATGATGAATCAAATCAAATAGATAAATATAGCCAAACAATTAAACAATATTGCCACATCAGCAATTGTAACAATTATACAGCCATTGCAGAGTTCCACATCTCCATTCCTTTTTAATATATATAAAATAGTTTACAAAAGCACATCAGCTAATCATAAGTAATACTATCTTAAGTGTGTGTGTTATTTCCTTTAAATATTGTTAATAACTTGCTCACTATTTTGGTGAAGGCCACAGTGTTTTTGGCTTCCACTCAGTTTCTTCTCATACTGTAAAGAAGAGCACGTATTTCACCAAGGTGTCACCCTTTGGTTTGTTGTCCACGGTTTTTAAGCACCTTCCTTTTTGGCCATTGTCATCATGGTTTTTTGACAACCAGAAGTGACAATAGAGGGTGGGGCTAAGTGTAATTGTATCCTGAAAAGGATATTTTACGGCGACCAAAATGTCACAAATAACTGACACAAACTAAAAACACACTGAAAAAGGGTTAAAGACAAAACCGAAGAGCGCACAAAGCTGCGACATTGACCTGTCAATAACCAGGTAGCCCCGCCTTAAAGCATCTGCTTTATCGTTAACTCTAAATGGGATCATAATTTACAAAATGAACGTCATGCTGTATTGAAGAAAACTTGAAACTAACGTTTTAGACCATGAACTACAGTTTAAATTACATTTAATCATATAATTCATTGCTATTGGGGTGAGGGTTGCAACCAGAGGAATTGCCTGCTGATGGAAATCAGAAAGAGTAAGGCCCTTCTGCATTGGCTTCACTTTTCAGAACCGGAGCTGGTGGCCTGTTTTGTCCAGAGACCTTGGCCTTTTAGTTCATGTATGCATCACTTTTTTTTCTTTTTTTTTACATTTTATTTTCTTTAATGATAACACAACATTGCTTCTAAGTGTACAGTTGGAGTGTTATAGAATAGTGCAAGATGTCCAGAGAGGGGCACATTTAAAAATGCAACTATTGATTGACACTGTTTTATTTTATTAAGATAATTACAAATTTGACTTTGAAAATGAAGGGGTCTCAGGGGGAAATTTTAGGGAGTCCAGGGTTGTGAGAGGGGTCTCTGGCTCCCTGTAGTTTCCCTGCCTTTAAGCCCTTGGTTTCTGTCAATGAAAGGTCAGTATAACAATCTCAGGAAACAACTTATTTTATCTTGTTGATTGTGTTATTGTTGTGTGGCACTGCAATTAAGAACGGGAATAAGTGGGCCTCTTTTGTGTTTCATTGAGTGCATGTAAGGTGAGTCTTTTGCTCTGAAAAATATAAAAAAAATCCAGTCAATCATGGCTATGCACCTTGTGCACACACAAAGACATACTAGAATCATTGTACATAATCATTGTAAAATTCAGAGTTTGATAAAGATATACTTTTGTCTCGTTTTGTCAGTATTGACCTTCCACAAGAGACAGTTAAAAACAATCTTTAAACCAAAGACAGCCAAATTCTGACCAAATTCCCTCCAAACATGTGGCCTGTCTATTATTTAAGCATTATGTGCCGAGTATAGATTACACTGAGTTTACATTTCTCTTCCTGAGCTAAAAGGACAAACTCAGCTCTCAGTGTACTGGGTTAAAGGCCAGAGTCATCGTCAGTCCCTATAAAGTAATTATGTGTTTGTGTTTATAGCATGTTGACTTCCCACTCTGTCTCTCCTCTGCACTCCATCTTTCTGACTAACTCCCCCACCTCCTCCTCCCTCCTCTCTCTTTCTCCCTCTCTGTTCTTTGCACAAGTCGTCTCCCTCTGGGAAGAGGTGCCTGAGATGTTGGTACGGCCATACATCTCTGTCAAAATCTCTATGAATAAATTAACCTTTTAAAGATTAGTCCACCCTAATACCTCAGGGTTTTTAAACAGAGGAGCGGAGCCCCAACAGCCCCCACCCAATCTACGCCAAGCCTCACCAACTTGGTGTTATTAGTGGAAGGAGAACTTTTAAAGGCACAGATGCCATTTTTTCACTGAGTATAAACAATGATATTTTGATGCTTGTTTTGTGTAGTTTTTGTTCATTCTTCATATTATTATATTTTACAAATACGTTTTTGTTTTAGAGTATGTTGCATTTCATTTCTTATTTTAAATAATTATATTTTCACATTTTGGTCTATTATCTCAATTTTCTTTAGTATCTCTTTAAGAAACTAATTGGATGTAGAGGCAGTTAATGACAGGAATGGCATATCATATTCATAACTATGTTTTCAAGTATATAATCAACTGAACCTAAGAATCATTATGTTTTCTTATAGCTAGTTTAATCCAGTTGATATCATTTACAATATGTTGAAATGAAAACACAAGTTCCACAAGGTAGAAGCACAAGGTGACTCAGTAACAACTAATAGATGTTCACTAAAGACAGTTTGTGTTATATTATTATATTCACTTTTCATTTCCACATATGTTGTTTGCATAAAGATACATCTGGAGACGTTGTCTGATCTCCTGCTTGACTTGCCCTGATGGACACGTTAAAGTTTCCTTTCCCTTATGGGGGTTGAAATGGTAAAACACTTCATTAAAGATAGAGACACTGTATGCTCTCCTGAACCTGAACCAGACACCGAATAACATAATGTACAGAATTATATTTTAAATAAGATTATCTCTTGTCTTGCTGTCCAATAGGCATAGTTATTTAAGTATAATTAATTACACCCTGCCAATGTGTGGTAAGTGTATTGCTGGTAACATTTGAAATGGAAAAAGTGTGCAGAATTTCTCCTCCGTCATAATGGATGTACGTCCATACATAATGTTTGAAGCAAGCTGGTCAGAGGGATTGCCTTTTGACATTGCTGTGCTCATAGATTCCATTTTAAACCATAGGAAGTAAATATTTGTGGTACAAAAAAGCAGCAGTTCGTTGGCAGATGAAGTTAGGTGTGTTTGTTATTGTAAACGAGAAGAATCAGATTTTATAGACAATTTAAACCCTTAAGTTGCACACGTTTAAATATGTTTCCTACAATCTGTTTCAACACCGCTCTGGGAGAATATCCAGTAATTCTTGTTGTTCCTTTACATAAAAACGTCTCCTTGAGTCCTGCAGCCAGATTCCGCCAAAAGCAGGGAGCAGTTGGACTCTCCCTGGCTTTTTTCAATGACTCGGGTTATTTAGATGGAGAACAGCACCTGGAGTCGCTCCAAGCACCCGAAGGCACTCAGACTGAATGTATGTGACTCTGGCTGCCTTTGCAACATGCATGTTGATTCCCCAATATGCTGTCTTTTTCAACCGATTTGCTAGACAACTGCCGAAAAGATATTTACTGCGTCCGCTCGCGGAACAAGACATGTTGTCATTATTTTAGAAATGTGAAAAACTATAGTCTTGTTGAAAAGCATATATTTTTTTTAGAAACCAAACATAACAGTGGTCTCTTGTTGGCAATTGAACCAGACCTATCCACCTTGGTTTTTCAAACAAATCAGGATAATTATGAAGAACAGGTTTTAGGTTGAAATTCCTTGAAAAATAAACCATTCTTGACTGAAAGAATATGACATGCATTGGCTATGTCACTGGTTTTAGGTTTCACTCTCAGAGCAGGCAGAGGCGTCTCCTGGACTTCCTGAGCTCTAACTTGTGCCAACTCATGTACTGAGGAACTGGAGGTCCCCCCAACCTCCTTTATTTTGGGGGGCGAGGGGGAGATCAGTGAGGGAGGGGTGAAGGACAAGAGTTTCTCCATTCCACCAGTCCTCCTGGTCCTCAGTCTCCCCTGTTCGACCTCATCACTCAATCTTCGTTTACCCCCTGACATGTTTTAGCCAAGTACTCCTGGCCTAATTTATGTCTGTAAAGACCAGCTTGGCAAAGGGGAGCTTCCAGTAAAAGGCCACTGCCTAAGCCACTGACCTACACTGCGGCAAAGTGGCTAATTTAATTTATTTTAGATGGGAGGAGGAAGCGGTAATGTCTCTATTACCACGGAGAGAACAAAATCTGCCATCTTGGAAAATTTGGGGCTACACAGATGTTCTCCTGGATGTGTGTTTTTTCTTTTCTTTCCTTTCCCTCTTCACATGCAGGCAACTTGTGATGAGAGTCAAGCGGGTCATGCTGACCTTTGCCTCGGATCTGCAATGGTTGACAACATGCTGCTCCCTAATACGCAAAACACATCCTCCGATACTAGAAAGGCCGACTCTGCAGAACACTGTCCAATTATCTTAGCTGGCCTCCAGACAAGTCTAGTGTGCCCTTGAGATTTATCGCCCAAATTCCCACATCTAATGGTAAAGTAGATGTTATTAACTTTTCAAAGTAAGCCTGTCTCGCGTCGCCATACACCCATGTCCCCCTTCGTTTTTGTGTCTGCACACGCTTAGTTTAACTGCCTGATTAACAATGGCTGTAGAGCTGCTCTGCAGGGCAGGGGATGTGGACCAAAAGATATTTTATAACTGTATGCTTCTGTCGCTGATGGTTTATGATACTCCACGAGTGTTTCAGTGTCACAATTCCTCAAGTCTTCGGCCGTTAGACGAAAGGACCTGAGATGGATTGTTGCCTTAAATCTGACATGCATTAGTTTTGGGACAGCCCAGTATGTGGTGGGAGGCAGTACCTACTTTTCCTCAGTAGGAGGCTCTAGAGATCACAGAATGCTTCTGTCCCGCTCACGTAAAACAAGAGCACATCTTTTGGTGTGTTGCCCTGCCCCTACGCTGCCAGACACACAACAGCAGCAACGGGCCACATATGGAAATGCTTGATTTGATATAGTGTCATTTTACTTTGCAGAAATGAGTATATGCGGGTTCTCCCCCCCTTTCTGCAACCCACCACCACAATAACCCACGCAGTGTGAAATATGATCCAGGTCCCCGAACCGTGCTGTTAACAAAGAACACACTTGTTATTAAATGATTATCTTCTACCAATAGAACATTCAGGATTAAAGCTTGAAGATTATTTTTTTATTCTGAGAATTGGTCACCATATACCTGATAAGGGGCACACATGAGGTTTTCATAGACACCTTAGCACAACACACAAGTGTTGAACAATACTGGAAAATAATTTCTACATTCATCAAGATTGGCCACGATCTTTTCTGAAGGAACTCCAATGCCTTCAGTTCTAAACTTCTAGAGAATTTCAGTCACTTGAGGTTTAAATATTTAGGTTTATGGTGATAAATCAAATATTATATCAAAGAGAATATGATTAGTTAATGAGTCATGTGTCCTTTTTTCCCCTTCAAACATGAATCTTTGCACATAAATCATGCTGCATTTTTTTTAATTTTTTTTTTTACAGTAGACGATGTCTGTGTTCTGTTCTCTACATCTAGAGTTTTTTTGTCTGACGTCATCAATACCTTGTGCCAGGGCCAGATTCTTGCGAGTTTTATTGTATTCAAACACAACCTTTCAAATTCATATTTACTACTATGTATTCACAGCACATAAGCAGTGCCGCTGTAGTCCCCTACTGCCAAGCTTCAGAAAGGGTTAGCCTTCTCCATGCAGTATTTTTGCACTAGAAAAGCTAATTCTACAAGGCTGTGACAGACTGTGAAAGGAGTGATGTGCATTAGTGTTCTCGGCCTGTGAGCAGAAAGCTGGATGTAAAATGTGTTTGGGAGGACTCCAGGACCCAGAGAGTACAGTACAGTACAGCACAGCCACCAGCCAAGTTCGCTGAAGTCCCGAGGAGAAGGCAAGAAGTACAATGTTATGATGTAAGCCATCAAACCTTCAAAATAACAGTGCCAGTTGTGATTTCCTGAGATTTCCCAGATTTCTTTTTCTCAAGCTGCTGGAGGTAAACTGCATTGCATCGTCAGGGAAATTTTGTTTTTCCCCTCTTCTTGGGCTGTATGCTGTTGTGAGTGGAAAAAACAGGTCCCTGCTCCAAGTGGTCAAATAACTGCAGCTTTTTCAGCTTCTGTGTACAGCCCGCCTGCTGAGATGTAAGCAGGGGGCCGGAGAAAACCAAACAACACAACAGTAAGCACGCTCAACGGACTGGATTGCCTTTGCTGAGGCTGTGTAAAGGCAATTTATTTCCAAAAGGGATATTACCAGAGGGCTCTTTGTTTCAGTTAAACAAGAAAGATGTTAAACTGACAGATGTTTACACACACCTAATATCTGTAGAACGTATATGGTCTGTATTTATTTCTTCGATATCATGATCATAAATGTGTGGTATGTGCTGTACTGTAATCCACTTTGCCGTTCAGAGAAGCATTTTTTCCCCTGAAGAACGTGCCAGGATCAATCCTGTGTGACCCCCACAGAAAAGATTTTCACTCTTGAGATGTCATGGGGAAAGCGAACAGAACACCTATCTGTTACCTTTTACAAAGAGAACCAGAGTTTCTTCTAACTGAACAAATGGACCTGTCTTACGGCAAGGGGGACAAAGGCATTCTCACTTTCAACACCCACGCCAACGCTGCCCGGCCCCGACTGCTGCCTAAAGACCAGTAAAACTGTTCAAATGTTTCCTCCGCCCCAGAGTCTGGGCTAGTTCCCCTTAATCTCGCACTAGTTGAGACCTCAGGAGTCTGTCACCTTTCCTGTCACGCTCGGCTGCCTGCAGCCCATTGGCCGGCAGCAGATTTATTTCTCCCTGTCAGGGCCAATAGCGTGGCGATGTGGCTCAGCCCACTGTTTAGTTACAGTGACAAACATGCTGATTAGAGAGGCCCGAATGATGGATGGCTCCTCGCTGGAGAGCGGCCCGAGTTTTTAGCGGGTCATAATGGGCCTGACACTGCACAGCCCCCCTCTCTCTCTCTCTCTCTCTCTCTCTCTCTCTCTCTCTCTCTGTCCTCTCCTGGCGGGGAGACCCCTCCCCCACAGGTCACACTCAAAAGGTCAGGAGTTAACGGGCCAGCCTTTACGTATTGCCGCCAAATCAAAATGACCCTGTTTGGAGTCATATTTGTAGACACTCCATCATCATCATGGCCACTGCGACACCTCTATTCCCTCCTTCCCCATGGACTTTTCTCCTGCGACCGCGAGCTCCCACGCAGGTAAATAGGAGGCTGCACAACCCTGTTGGCTTATTTAAACTGCTGAGCTCTCTTGCTCACTTCAGTGCTGCAGAGACACTCGTGTGCACAATACACACACAGACGAACAAACACCAACTCCCTCCAATAATTCGGCTTTCTTATAGTGTTGTATTGAATTTATTTTGGCCAATTGGATTGAGCATGTAGCTTGCAGAGTGTGTCGAGGAGTGTTTGGAATCGAGTCATGCTCGAAAGACTGCTCTATCTGGAAATATAGGCCCACCACTTAATCCACTGCGAGGTCTGCAGCAGCACTCAGACCTCTGCCGAAAACCCGGTGTCACCTAGACCTCTGGGATGATTTCACCCAAGAATATTTCAGCTGATCTTGACATCGAGGGCAAGTTTCATTCCCGCTCTGCTACCTGGCTCACACTTGGTGAAAATGGTCTGAACCTGTGTCGTTTTTAGCATTTGCTGTTAAACAGTCAATACATAGCAGACCCTTGTGTTCTTGAACTGCAACTTCAGTAAGAGGTAATGCGAGCCAGCAAGTAGGTTTGTAACAGAGTTTCTGCATAACTTTGAATTTGAAGGGCCAGATGTTTAACCTGAGTAGTGATTTTAAATATGCGGGCAGTCAAATCCAAAGAGATGGTTCTGGCTTCGCAGTGCGGAGTCCAGGTCCTAGGGGCCACTTTTTCCCTGAACATCAGGATGTTGTGCCCAGAGGCATAGCGCGTATGTGTGTGTGTGTGTGTGTGTGTGTGTGTGTGTGTGTGTGTGTGTGTGTATATATATATATATATATATATATATATATATATATATATATATATATATATATATATATATATATATATGTGTGTGTGTGTGTGTGTGTGTGTGTGTGTGTGTGTGTGTGAGAGAGAGAGTGAGTGAGGGAAGCTGGGAAAGTGCAGAGCAAGACAGCACCTCATTTGTATTCTTTTCGAAACAGATGCTCGGCTGCATTAACGACTTCTAACTAAAACATTCATAAAGTGTTATTGGATTTTTAGCAGTGGGGTTAAGAAGTGTGACCTTGGAGGTCTGAAGGTTGCCAGCTCTCCTCTCTTGTTCCCTCCCTCCCTGCATCCTCCCCTTTCCGCTTTCTCTCTGTTTGGACGCTCCAGTGACATCACGGCAGCTCCGCTTCAAATTGGATGCAGAGAGTGAGAAGTTCAGCAGTAGCCCAGGGCAGGGAATATTTTTCCATTTATTTAGGGGGTGGAGATGGAAGAGAGCAATGGAGAGAGGAGGGAGGGGGGGGGGGGCAGGACATGCAGACAAAAGGGGGCAGAATTCATTACAGGTTAAGTAATAAGTAATCAAAATGGTACCTTCTGTGTGTATGCATGCTCCACTCAATCTCATGGTTAAGTGAGCCATAGCTGTTCGCGGGTAGAATCCCCTTTGTATACCTGGCGGTTTTGATGAATACATTATACAATGTATACATTATAACATAATGTATGTATTATTATACACTAAACATACAACAGGGGCAGACAAAGTTAACATTTCCAGCATGGTACTGTCTTTTGGGGTTTTCCATAAGAACGTGGATAGTACTGCATACTTTTTATGATACCTCGTTGGGTCGAGGTTCCAAGTGTAGCAGAGCTGGCACGAGAAGGTGGAGTTACAATGCAGCAGACCACTGATTGGTCAGTAAAAAATCTTAACTACTTCCTGCATAAACCCTAATATAGCCAAGTGACCGTCAATGGCAAACGCAGCCATTTCTGCAGAAGAAAATACGCTGTCGTGGTCTCCTTTTACCGGCCTACTGCTTTACTCCTCTGCTCTTTGTGTTGGTGTTTCATCCTGGGCTCAACTCAGCTCATTCACACACACACACACACACACACACACACACACACACACACACACAAAGAGGCCCTCTGCGGCTAGTGAAGTCCACACCACACAACTTCATCCTTGATTTGGCACTTGCCAGATTGGCTTTGGTGCTCACTGTTCAGAGATGCATCACCTAGCAGAATAAATATCTGACCTGTCGGGGTGCTGCAACCAATGAGAGCACAGGGCACATGTTGATGGGGAAACTTGAGGGAAAGGCCACTTTTTAGTCATCTAAAAAAACAATGGAGAAAAGGATTTTGTTTCTTTTTTTTCTTAAATACATTTTCTGATGTTTTGTAACGTATTGTTTGAAATTGTTTTCATCCATCAGATGATTAGACCCTGAAATATATTTGTACTGTAGATAATTCTGACAGTTTTTAAAGAAGTACAGTACTGGTAAATGTTTTAAAGGTCAGTGCTTGTATGTTTGTTTTTGTGTATTAACATCTTTATTTACTCTCTTTTGTCAACTCTTTTACAACTAACTTTTACAACTTTTTTTTGTGTCACTAAATTTGCTCCGTCTGCTTTTAGTAAAGAGACATTAAATCTAAGAAAAACTAATCTGGCAAATAAATGACATAGTGATGACACATGCATTGATCACTGTCCAGTATTGACATCATTCAACTGGAACCAAAAGTAGCAACCAGGCCTAAACCTCCAGTGTCTCACGTAAAGCCATCGTGCTGGCTCTTAGTTTATTAAATCTGTCAATCAGATTTCGATTAGTCTCTTCTGTCTTTTTTCACGCTAAATGACTTGAACATGAACACATCACCGGCAAACACAAGATATAGAGTCATACTTTATGTGTGTTTCTTTGTCGAGAAAGTCAATTACATCAACTAATAGAGTTGGCAAAATAGTTTTTCGTGTTCGTTCACTAAAAATGAGGAAATTGTCCTCGGCCCCTCCTCTGTGGCATAAGGACAGCAATAACGTTTCTTTAACAAAATGAAGTGTTCACTGGCATCTCAGCAGACGCACATAGAGAGCTGCTCGCTCCCATGCCATCGAGTATGGAGCTGGAGCTGCCAGTGTCTCATTTTTAACCTCCACGGTTGGTTTGTGGTCAGCGTGAAACTGCGGCACCATCACATTTCTCCCACTACAGTTAATAGACCAGTATGAGTCACCTCATTCCTGTCCTCTGGCTGATTGAATCTGCCTATGTGCGCGTGTGTGTTCGCATGTGGTTTGTGCGGCCGCTCATGCATGTGTATATGTGGTGGAGAGAGAGGCCCGCAGAGAAATCCAGGAAATCCTAGGCTCTGGTCCCATTTCTTGAAAAGATGTGTTTTCTGCATGTCTAGTGTGCACCAGGCCTGGAGGAAAGGCCGCGGAGAGAGAAGCTCGTACTCGAACAAGTCATTCGCTCAGCGTGTATCACATTACACAGCTTACGCTCTCTGAGTCGAGCTCTCACTCATGTAGCAGTTGTGGATCTAATCAACAGATCATTCCAGACATTAACGCCACGCCTTCAAAATGAATTGCAGTTGCATGGAATAAAGAAAGTTGTGGATGGACTTGGACCGCCTGCTGTCTGTGATCCGTTCTTTTTTGCTGCATTTTCACAGTCTCTCCACAGTAATATCTGGCAAAATGCATTGCTCATTGGATTGCTAAATCAGTCTGCAGGGCTGGACCCTCGTAACACACGGCAAGTGTAATCTAGTAAGAGAGAGAAAGTGCTAAGCCTCCATGAAATAGAGGTTAGGCTTTGATGCCAGTCCCAGTTTGCCTTGTCACCCTGCCAAACCATCTGTATGGACCAGAGGGAAAGTCAGAACAGTATTTGCTCTACTTTTAACTAAACCGACCAACCAGCGGGACCCCACAGCCTCAGCCGAACGTTGAAATCCTTGACAATGAAAAAGCCAATTTCTGCAAACATTAACTGCAGATATGAATGCTGTGGGGTTACTATGGAGACAAAATATTTTCAACATTACGCCGTTGTTGTGCTGTATTTGCTTACGAGACGAATGTCTATTATATTCTCAAAGAGATGTAGCCCGGAGACCGCTCATTAAACTGGCCACCCATGCAATAAACATATTAAACAAACCACAGATTAGAAAAGGCTGTTTTTTTTTTGTTTTAGCAAAGAAACTGTGCTGCCCAGTTTGAGATGGATTTGATAGCTGTTAATAGCGTCTGCCTCTCTTTAATAATGCCCAGTCTACAATGCTAGACGATGCTTTATTGGTCTGTTTGAGTCCGAGCACAGAGCCATTAGCAGGGGCCAAAATGGCCCATAAAAGTTGGGCCAAGTCTAATTATGTGCTAGTCTTATAATACTAAATATTTTGGAATGCGCCAACATTGCTCTAAAGTTGATATCCAGCCCATGCCTTCATGGTAATTAACATTAAACAGTCAATAACTGCTCAGTCACTCTTGAAAATTCCTTCAAAGACCTCCACTGATGACCGACCATACCCCAATCTTTACTTCTTAATGGTACAAGTTTCGACATCGGGAGGCATTCTTCACTGGGCTTTCCTTCTCAAGGTGGTGAACTTTTTTTCACTTCTGAATGACTTGCTTGGATGTGGAATGATTAGCATAATTGTCCCATGTTCACATATGGCTCGTATCGACAGTGGAGCAGAACTGCATATCAAAGAGGACTGCATAATTACCATAATTACAATTGAGGATGCAATTACTGATATTATTGCCTCATTAGTGTTGATTTTGTTTTGTACACTTACTAAAGCTGAACAAAGAGAAGAGGAAGAGGAAGAGGTTGTGTTGTACGTGAGCAGTATTACACTTCTTTAACTGCTTGCCCTGGTGGCGTTAATTCTTAACCTCCGTTGACATCTCTTCCTTGGCCTCTTGCTCAAGGTTAATATCTTGAATAAAGTTAATATGTGGAAAAGCCAACACTCTCCTGGTCTGCCCTACTAGACTAAATTAGACTTTTCGCTGGACCCGACCCCCTCTCTGTATGATTTTTCAGGGTGACGTGTGAGGAGCAGCAAATTGCTTTCTTATGCTGAATGTTCGTTCTGCTGACAGCTTTGTGTTGTTTGTCTGACCTGCTTTGATTCAAAATGTCATAGCTGCTGCCTGGGGTTTGGTGGAAATTACAGTCAGATCTTTCTCTCATCACCTTACCATCCCCATCATCTTCCTACCAGCCCGATGATGGACGGACGTCCGGGACGTCTTCAAGCTGTTTAATTTCTTCTCAATGCCTTTTCACTCCGGCGGAGATGTTGAGCTTTCTCTTGTCTGTTGTGCTGTGTGAATGTTAATGAAAACAGCAATATCTTTCTGGTGTTATTCCCTCTTTATTTGAGCACTTTCATTTAGTTTGCTTGGATGCCCGGAGGACGATGATTCGGGAATGTGTTTATGCATGCCTACGCGCAACATATGTACATAATATCTAATGTGTTCTTTGTGTATGATCAAATGACACCCATTCGTATGGATGGATATACCAAGCTTATTAAATGCTCTGTGTACCCGTGTGTGAGGGAGTGTGTGTGTACTGACAGATGTGCATAGAAGCGTAAAAGGAGCATACCTTGCGAGCAGCCACAGTCAAGGCCTCGGGCAGTGTTTGCACTGGGTGACAATAACCCCTTTTATTCTGCTTCTGCCTTCACCAATGTTTTGATTTCTACTTAAAGTTTTATGTCAGTGCCCTCCCTCAAGGGTGCCATTACCCTGTATGCTAATAGAGCTATGCATATTCTATTACTGCTGTCAGGGCAAGATAAGGGACACATTCAGCAAAGGAGCACTTAGGGGCCAATGAACCCAGCGAGGGGTCCTGCTGCTCTTGCATTATCAGTCATCTTCACATCTGAATGGAGCTGGCTTATGGACCTTCTTTTCTCTCTCTCTCTCTCTCTCTCTCTCTCTCTCTCTCTCTCTCTCTCTCTCTCTCTCTCTGCAGTAATGACTAAGGACTCTCTTCCGTAATAATCAGTCACTGGGTAACCGCCCGATCCCTATCTTACATACACCCAGACACAGGCGGCCATGTGTGTGCACATACGCACCCCCCCCCCCCCCCGGTGAAACCATGCACAGCTGCAGGCTCAATCTTAACCGACCACAAAGAATGCGAGAGCAGGGCAATAACACTAACACTGTCACACGGAGACAAACATGTCTCATTTGGGGTCAGTTTGGATGGGGCTAAGTAGGTCTTTATTTTCAGACTGACTGAAGTCTTCTCTCCCGCATAATGGTAATGAAGCCATATGGTATGTGGAATTGGATTACTAACAAATGTTCCATACCACCGTCTTTCCCCTGCCCCCCCCCCCCCTCCTCCTAACTCTCCTACCCTCTCTCGCTCTATCTCTCGCTTCCCCCCACCCTCTCTCCCCTGTGTCGCTGTCCCCCAATAAAGCGCCATTTCAAATTGGAACAGCATGTTGTCTAGGAGTGGGCACCTCATTTATAAGATTAAATTAAAAGCCAGCCATGCTCGGATGGCATTTTGTGATGATGAGGAGAAGGAGGGAGGTTAAGGGAGAGGGGAACCATTTCAGCTGCACACAATCATCTTCCTGTCATGTGATTTGCTGGTTCCTGGTGGTGACACCTTCTTCCTGTCACCTGCTATGATGTGTCAAATGCCACACCTAAGACCCTAAAGCTAATGTATCCAGAGTTATGAGCTTTTGCAGGTTTTTTTTTTATTTTTTGGGGGGGGGGGGTTCAACCATACTCCTGAAATGTTATAGAATCCTTTTTTAACACGTGTTATAAAGTAGCTAAACATGGTTACAGGTTGGTGCCTTGTCACAGACACAATGGAGTGATATATCACACTCTGAGCTAAAAGGGCCTTGCAAATTGTGCTTTAAATGAAAGAAAATCCCATTCTGTTCTGTACCCAAAAACAGATGAACTTTTATTGAAAACGTGGAAGCGATTAGTTTAAGGGGCATCTTTTAGTGTAATTCCCAAATGAAACGAGCAGACCCTGTATTTATGAAGCCCGTGGCACAAAGAAGGGAGCTCTTAATGAGGCAATTAAGTTGAGGGGTCGAGAGACTTTGATCTAGCACGCAGTGATTTTTACAAAAACATCGCACAGTGATAGATACTCATAACTCAGAGGCCTTAATTGTGCTTAATTTGTTTGGAATAGGAATGTGCTTTCAATTAGTGTGTGGATTTGGGCTCGCGTGTTTAAAGGAGGCTGTCAGGGAAAATTAAGAAGCAGTTTGGTTCCCCTCCTGTGTTACTGTTTTTTATCACGACCAGAGAGAGAGAGAGTCAGCCGATAGACAGATGAAGAGACCAAACAGAAGGTAGAGAGAGGTAATTAGGCAACAAAAACAGACTCCTCAGAAGAAGCCATGGATGGATGGATGATTAAACAGGTCAGACGAGGGAACTATTGCATGTCTGGCTCAGCAATAACAACTGTTCTGACACCAATGCTTATTTATTTGTCACTAGGACAATATTCATGATGATGCTTTAGTCAAATGCATATTGTGATATTAGATCAGATGATAATTGCTGTACCATGTGACATGTTTTCAGGAAAATATATTGAAATCTCATATGTTGTATCATACTAGCGTACTTACTTACCTGCTGATGTGTGTTAATTGAAGATAACTAAATGTAATGTGTTTGTCTTACATCCATTGCAGAAAAATTACTACAATAAAGGTTAACAGCTATCCACAGTGGCCAGTTCTTCCAGATTGATTATTTTAAGAAACCTCTTGACAGATATTGTTACAATTACATCGGCACTATTTGATGAGCACAAACACCAGCCTTCAAACCCTTCAGAGTATATAGGTGCATCCACTCTTCAATAGACAATTTACTGATGCCTGAAATATAAAATTGAGCGTGGATAAATGTCTATCAGCTAGTCTGTGGTAAAGACCTGTACCCATATCAATACATAAGAGTATCAGTTAGCATTGAAACCCAAGGAAATTGCTAGATACCCACAGCAAATTGTTCATTTGTTTTATGAATAAAGGGGAGTCAGAATGTCTCATCTTTTCCTTAAATTAAGTCAGAACTCCTCCTCCTGTGACTCATCTTGCATCGTGCTCTTAACTACCGTTCATCTTACAGTTCAGTAGTTTTTAGTCCCTGGCAGCTCATTTACAACACGTGTTAGCTAGTTAAGGAAATAAACGGCGATTCTCCTGTTGATTTATCGCTCTTGACCTTAGTGTGTGTGTGTGTGTGTGTGTGTGTGTGTGTGTGTGTGTGTATGCTTCTCTCTCTCTCTCTGAGCGTGTGTGTCTGATTGAGACAGTAAAAAATGGAGAGAGGCTGAGGGGAAGACGAGGCTGTGCTGTGCTGACAGGCAGATGGTCTCTCTCGTTGTCTCCCGAGGTCTTCCACTTTACACCCCATTAGACCCGCCTCTTCCCATCAGCTTGCTGTCTGTCATTCACTGCGCTCTAACGTCCACTCCCTCTCTCTTTACAATCCTCCTCCTCCTGCTCTCTCTCTCTCTCTCTCTCATCCCTCCATGCTTGTCCGCTTTGTTGGTTGCATGTCAAGTGTCGGGTGCAATCCCGACTGACTGATCCGCTGTGGCGTGTGCGTGGGTGTAAAACCAGTAAAGTGATGTCCCCCGCTCACTCCCTCTCTCTCTCCCGCATCCCTCCTCTGTCCCTGAAGCTGTCTGCATCAGTAAAGCTCCTGCTTGTTGAGAGGCCAGCAGGCCCTCAGCGGTCTCCAAGGAGCTGTTAGGGTGAAATCCTCCCAGCAGAGATACTTGGCAGCCATTTAAATCCACCGGGGACAGAACCTCTCCTGATCCCACTGTTGTCCCTGTTGTTGAGCAGGTTGTGCATCACACCATCAAAACCCAGTATGTTAAATGATCCCGATTGCACTGTGCAACCAATTGCATTCACAACATTTTATGAATATAATAATGCATACACTTTTGTATAAAATCCACACTTAAAAAACAAACAAAGCCTCTGTTATTGACGTCATTAACTCCAAGAATTTAGTAATGCACTTTTACAGAGTTAGACTTGACAGACAGGTTTTAAAAAAGTGATCAAAGTAGAGGCAGTAAAGGCAAATGGTCTCTTGACATTAAACCAGAGTAAAGCTTACAAATCCTCAACTCTACATTTTCAATACATTTTGCATCTCAGACCCTGATGACTGATCCCTGTGATTTCAGACTTGAAGAAGCTCCTTCAGAGCCACAAAAGACTGTCTACAACCGTTTAAAGTAAATCAACGTTTCATTAAAAACATTACCGTTTTTAATATCGTTCTTCAAACACAATTCCACTTTAAAAACAACGTGAATCTCATTTTCCCTTGCTCATTCTTTGTAGCGTGAAAACTTCGGTGTTACACTATAGGCTTCTCTCTATTCTATTCAGAATCAGATCCCAACCCCATATATATATATCCTGCTTCCCTTTATTTTCCCATCAGTTTTACTATCACTATCGAATCAGACCTAAAATGTAAGCCGAAGACGACTTACACACAAGAAGCCAGTTGCTCACTAGCGTGCTCGTTATTAATCAACTCAATTAGCTGCACCTGTAGCATGCTGCCTCCAGCTGCTTGCGCTGATGCCACCAGCCCACAGAAGAGTGAGCATTGGCCCTGCCACTCAGCCCTGTTCAGGTGGTTGGCTAAATTCATCTTAAACTCTAACAAATGCCTCGTAGTAAAAACGGGAGTCTGACCTCTGGGATGTTTTTTTTACACTGGTAACAATACTGGCATTTGAGTAAAACATTTGCCAGTAAAATATATTGTCAATATCTGTCTTTAATTGTTATTCTTTACATTAACACACCACGCATTTTCTTTTATAAGGATACCTGAAAGGTGTTGTGACAATGACATGTAGTGTCTTGTATGCTTCTTGCAATATGTTTATGAACAGTGCTGTACTGCTACATTAATTAAAATATGTGAATTAATGTTTACAGTCGCAGACCTTTGGTCATGACATCACCATGCTGTTTTGTGCCAAATTGGTTTCCTTATATCTTTTTCTTCTCTTTCTTCACTGAGTTTAAATCCTCCAGCAGGAGGCGTTACAGTTGATTAGCTTTCCTTTGGTGGAGCGAGGTAAGAGAACCTTCTGAACATATTGTATGAGAAAGCATTGTATGAAAGAGAAAACGATCAGCTCTTTGTAGCGGCCCTTTAAAACTGCTTGTCATTTATGACTACAATAGTATAGACGAGGCCCTCCAAATGGTTAAAATCATTGTTCCTAAATCAACGTATGCTAAAGATTTGCTGCCTCAGAATAAATGCCGGCTAAAATCGCCGGAGTGGTTTCCTGCTTCTTTCTCTGGTCTCTTTGTTGCAGTGGTAAACCTGGCCTCCCTGGAAAAAAAAGCCCTTAATTAGCTTGAATAATAGCTGCACATGTGTGGACTTAATCCCTTTGGCCAGTGCTTCTCCATTAATGGTTTCCTTGTCACTCACCGGGCATTGCATAAAAGCACGCTCTGCTTTTCACATCCAACACCTTTCTTCCTCTGCGCCATCCCTCCTGCCCGAGCCCACCGCTCCTAGACCCAAGCGTCCTTCCTTCACAGACCTCTTCGTTTGGTTCCCTCCCCCTATCCCTTGTCTTTTGATTGAGCTCTTGAATTATGATGAATCTGCCCCTTGTCAGGTTGAGGAAGTTCTCCCGCTCCCTAACGAGAAAACATATTACTCACTTGCCTTTTAACTATAATACTGTTTGTTGTTACTCCTGCGCTTCTGTTCAGTATTGTAAACCCACAGTTATTTGGTTTCTCACTAACTGCAGTATTAAAAAGAGGTTGGTAACACAAATTGACAGTATCCTCATGTCAAATGATGATGATTCAGTTTGACAGCTGTCATTTAATATGCCTTTTATCCTCATTCTTTTTATTTGTGATCATTAGATGAGTGGGTTGCTACTCTTTGCCCTCAGTCTTTATTCTTATCCACTGACACTAGAGGTAAAGCCCCATAGAAAAGCATTTCACATCCATATAGTTTTCAGACCATACAAGCAATGGAGAGAGCCCATACGTTCTCATTGCTGAGGCTGTGTCTGGACTTCCAGCGCGTGACCTGCTACAAAGGGGGACGGCCGCACTGCTCACCAACATCTAACCAGGACCATTATTGAGCTAGATTGTCCTTCCTGTTCATTTTCTTGGCGTCTGTCTTTCTCCCTTTGTGTCCGTCTCTCTGTGAGTGGATTTGTTTCTCTTTCTGATTGCCAAGAGGCAAACAGGCACAAGCTGAGCATTAAAAGTTAAAAAATGTCTCTGGATGTCAACCTCTTATAGGGAAAGCGCACACACTCCCCTGCAGTTCTCGGGGTCCAGTATAAATCTTTTAAATTATAAATCAATAAATAGTTAATACAATAATAGAAATCTTTATAAATATTTAAGTAAGTGGATAGAGAGGTGGGGGCAAAAAGTCAGAGGAGCTGCGTGTACTAGTGAGTGCACAAAGTCCCACTGGTGCATATGCACAATCATGCAGATCAACCGAAAAAAAAAAAAAGGAGTTCCACATTTTGTATAGTCTGCTTTATGCTAATAACTTTTCAATGTGTTTTGTGGCTATAAGAGTGTGTCTGTGTGTATGAGCCCATGAAGGCTAATCCATAATAGATGTGCACATGTGCGTGTCGGAAATGACAGCCTACGGCCAACTTTAACTGAAACTGATTAAATGTTTTTACGTTTGCACGTAGTGTATATACCAAATCACAGGCAATCAACTTTGGAGGTACACCGTTTTCTGTAAACACAGAGAGCCCAGCTTTGGCATTCATACTAGTCGAATATAAACAATGGCCAGGTTTTAGCTTCACGCAGGGTGCTAACATGAACCAAATGCATCCACTGACACAATGTGTTTTAACATCATAACTGGGGGAAGGAAAACAGTGTCGATCCCCTTTCAAAACATACTGCCGCACATTTTCGCTCCTCCCCTCTCCCCTGTTTATCCTCCCATCCTTCTATCTCTCTGACAGCCATAACATTGTTCCCCCTCTCCGCCGGGAGTTAATTTGCCGGAACGTTCTCGCTGCACACTGATCACCCTGTGAATACCCCCATAATTCTCTCTGCCTCGGCCTCTCGCTCTCATCCAGCCAAGGAAATGACACCAAGGGGTTGACAGTTCAATTTACCCGTAACGGATGGCAGCTATCACGCCGGCACCCGCGCGCCAGCCCTTTCCTGTTGACTTTTATTTTCACCTGCCAAGAGAGAGATGCTGCTCGAGCGCGTCCCGCCGTTCACCCCTCTAGACTCCGGCGGCGCCTCCTCTCCTCATCATCACTGCCGGTCCTCTGGGGAGAGATGCTGCCACTTGTTTATGTGACCCTGTCAGTACCCCGCTACATATACAGGCTCTGCTCCCTTGTGGATGTATCAAGCAAATCATTCCTCCATCGCCACCCCTCCTCTTCTCATCTCCCTGTTCTTCATAACATAATGGAAGAGTTATTGATCTATATCTTTTCTCATGATGCCTCTCAGCTTGTTGTCGTTAGCCCCCTCAGCATGCCATTGATATACTCCCCTCCTCCTCTCTTCATCTAAATGATTTTCTCTTTCCTCTCGCCTCTTTTCCATTATCCAGGTCCGCTTTACATAAATCCACCCGGTCATTAGATCCATCAGACGCTAATGATCATCATCTTTTTTCACTCCGCTCCTGTCTCTTTTTTCCTGTTTCTCCCCGTGGCTCACTTTATTTTGCCTTCACATGCACACACACATTTTGATACATGTGCACAACATACAAATGTGAATGCAGATGACCAACAATTGTATAATTTGACAATACAACTGCTTTGTAAAGTTTTGCAGCACGCTGTGGTTGACATACAATTCTAGACCCAGAAGCATGGTGATATCTGCTCTTTGTCTCTGTCCCAAGGAGACGCTACTTCATCCTGGCAACGAGGACGTCTACTGGTGTCATTCATTGCCCTCCTGTTTCAAATGGAGCAACTCATTTTGAATTAGGCAAGACGAGAAGCAATTGTGTCATATTTTGAGTTTTCAGTTTGTGCGGCTGCACCGTATCCTTCCATACTGTTCTCTCTTGCCAGTTGGGAATAAATTGGTGGCGTACCCGCAGGAAAAAAGCTTTGATACCTAAAGTCTAAGCTTCTCTTTTCATGACAGGCAGATGCAAAGCCCCGCAGTTTTCAATATCCTATCTGTCAATGTATAATCACAGAACCACGAACTACCTGGCCTCGAGAAGTCCAATTTAACTGCTGGCCCTGAGGTGATACAGAGGTGGGCACACAGGGGTACACAGGTTGCTCCCTGCAATTTGATCTAATCAGAGTCTGATTCAGATTCAGTCAGGACACCATGTGAGAAAGGCTTTGAGCAGCTTGCCAATCAGCCAACTAGCAGTAAGAGAGGACATCCAGCACTTCTGGAGGAGGCCCATGGCTTCTATAATGACTGAGACAGAATGGGAACTTTTGAGGATAACAAGGCTCTTTTCTTCCACCTGCAGTGTGGTCTTGACACGTTCAAGGTCTCCCTCAGTCAATTGATTCAGGCTATAACATAGTTTTACAGTGCATGGAATATTTTTGGCAGTAAAATTCTGAATTTGGTGACACCACAAGGTGTTTTTGGATAGAAATGTCTTAAATCACCCTTTTGCGCCAAAGATATCAATAGCATTTACCAAAACCATTCTAAAGTTATGCAGAATATGAACTCTGTTACGTACAGCTTTTTAATTCAGGGAGCTGAAACCTGTATTTCACTCTCGCTCCAATATATGCCGTCACATGATCACTAGTAAGCCTCCTGCACGTGTTTTGAATATAAATGAATACAAAGCAGTTGTAGGCTCATTCATCCATGTTGATATGATGTCCTTGAGGATTAAATGTAGCAATTAAAAAAAACACATCTTTTGAAATTACTTTCGATCATTTTCGAAATAGCCAAAGTAAATTAAGAGATGTTTAATGATTTGAGTATGGAGTCATTAAGAGATTCAACAGTGAAATAAGACAACTGTATAATTCAATTTGAAAAGTTCAAAGAACTATTTGACTCATGAGCATTAGACATAAACCATCATTATTCTGTCCTCAGTAACAGTTATCAGTTTGACGTTGTTCTTTTACTACTGTTAAAGGACACACACGCACAATTTACATTTATATAAATTAACGTGTTTTACGTATGTGATGAAGTACATTATTTGGCTTTAAATGGTCAGACTTTTAAGGGAAATATAAAACTATAATGCTACCTTTTTATAGATATGTATTATCCAGGTTTTTGCACAAAAAAAGAAAAATGGCTATGATCTTAATACATCCCACTGGTCAAGCTTGTAGCAACCATGTTAGGTAATTTACTGCCTATTATCAGCATGTTATTTAACTTTATTGATATTAACATTTCTACATTTTATATATGAATACTTAACATATAAAATATAATGAACATAATTTGACTTTCAAAGCATTTGCTCATACAATATATTCTGTTAGTGCTTGTGTGTGTGCGTGTGTGTTAGTGTGTGTGCGTGTGTGTGCGTGTGTGCGTGTGTGTGCGTGTGTGTGCGTGTGTGTGTGTGTGTGTGTGTGTGTGTGTGTGTGTGTGTGTGTGTGTGTGTGTGATGTGAGGTTATTATCAGCCTGAAAGGAGAAGTTGCCACTCAGCACCGAGCGATGCTCAAACTGCAGTCGTAGCACTGTGCTGTAATGGGAGGGAAAGAGAGACCTAGAAAAAGTGAATTTTCAGCAGATTTTAGGCAAAACATTCCTTCTTCTGCTTCCTCTGTCAACTCTGTTTAAACATTACGGCCCGCCTGTCCTGAGCAGCATGCCATTTGAATCTTTAAGCAGAAGAAGAGATGGAATGCATCCCCAACAAAGCCATGGTTAATGTTTAAAGAGAAAATAATGGAAATGCAATGTCGGGATCACGCCAGAGAGAATCAAAAATGTGTTTTATTACCGGGGAATATGGCTAAATAATATATTAGATGGGCATGTTTTACATCCTTGTGAATATTGAAACACCATTGAATGGCTGGAATGTGTTGGCGACAGCCCCGTGGGCTTCTAGGAGACAAGTAAACAAACAAGCAAACAAGATGTTTTAATGGATGGTGGTGAATATTTGACAATGGACTCGAGACTACCTGCACACGCTTTTCTACACAAAAGGACTGTGACAGTTTTGCTGGCCTTTCTGTTTTTTAGTGATGCTTCACTATTGTTAATGTGTTGTTGAAGCCGCTTTGCAGCGCTCACACAGGAAGGCTTGCTCATCTGTGAACATTGCATGAGAAATTGATGTGTTTCCTTCTTTTCAAGGTATGCACAAACTATGCTAAAATACATTTTGAATGAAAACTACTTAAAAGAAAAATTCCTAACGGTCACTCTATCATCATTTTCAAGTTCAGTGGTTGATAACCGGTTGGTGTGTTGCGTTATGTGTTTTTGATTGTTATGTCTTATCTGCTTGGTATTTCTTTTTCCTCTCCGGATGTTACTGTAAACCACTTTAAAACATGTTTAAAAAGGTGCCAGATAGACACAGATTGACTTACTTACTATACTTTCAAGTTTACATTCAAGTTATGATGACCTTTAGCCTTATTTTTCCCATTGTGTTGTGTCCATTCCTAATCAAGCACAACGTAACTTTAATAAACATGCCCAGTATTCAGCAGCACTGTCTGTGACGCGTTCAGGAAGGTCAAAGCACTCGGGCTGCCCTGAGGACAGCACTAAAGTCACTCAAGCCTGTTTTAGTGTCTGGACACCCTGATACTCGGGCACGGCTCAAGTATGACCTGTGGCAGTGAAACTGAGCACAAGCCTCTGGTGTCCTTGGCTTCATGTCTGGCCGAAGTATCACAGCATTTAAATACATTTGGCACTCTACAGCCTTGGCTTAGTGGTCTGAAGTACAAATTTAGGAAGTAGGGTGGCCTGCCAAATGACAAAGTTCAAAAAAAGTGAGGTGCTTTGCTTGAAATCAGTATATTGATAAATAATCTTAAAGGATGACCTGTGACAAGTATGCATGTTTAGCAGAAATCAGGCCTGTGTCAAGAGGAAACACGCTGCAACAGCATTGCAGATTTAGAGCAGCTCTAACTGAAGTTAAAGCCCCCGGCACTAGGGGGAGCAAGTCTATTAGAAGTTCCCAGTACAGAAGACCGCTTGTCAGAGTAGTCCTGTGAGAGGTAACTGTGGTGAATCCATTTAAATATATTCGTATAAAATCAGTTTTAACTGTATCATAATTTCACTATCCAAGCATACAGTTGATTATTTTTCGAAACCGTATGAGACACTGCCATAGCGGACTCCCAGGTATCATTTCATTACAAATATGCTCCATGTAGTTTTCAGTCAAAGCGGCCGCAGTGTCTTAAAACTCTGCAGGATGTTAAATGCTGACCCAGGAAGAAAACAGACGTTAGCTTTGGCTTTGAGGGTTTAACTCTCACCAGTTAGAGCTAAAAATAATCTGCGCTGTCCAAGAACATTCGTGCGAGAAAACCAAAGCAACAAAATGCTGTCATTAGTTTTTATAGTTTGCTAAGGAAACACTAATAGGCCGTAGCTGGTAAACCATACCTGTAATTAGATGAGAGTTGAGGGAGGGCAGGCTTTTTATTTGTCAGCTATGTAATGTCAGGTTGTGGTTTGGGTTTCCACACCTTCACTTTGACGGTTAAGGTTGCTTTTGGTGAGGCTTTTTTAATGCCTGAGCCAGGAAGAGATACTTTTCCTCCCTTTGAGTGGTTTAAACCTGCACGGGAAACCGTGTAGTCCCAGGAATTTACTTCCTATTCAGTCATTAGCGACACCAGGCCAACATTAAAACTTCCCAGTTCGAAAGTCGGTCATCTATTAGTTGTTTTGGTAAATATTCACTTATGAAATTAGATGTTAGCCACAACCTAATGATATAAAATT
This sequence comes from Clinocottus analis, assembly GCF_023055335.1. Classification (NCBI taxonomy): domain Eukaryota; kingdom Metazoa; phylum Chordata; class Actinopteri; order Perciformes; family Cottidae; genus Clinocottus; species Clinocottus analis. The sequence continues at coordinate 13,432,359 of NW_027176153.1, read as the reverse complement.
GTTTTTTTTAGGAAATCCCAAACCCTTCAAAATCTTGGAAGTGAGGTGAATGAGAAAGAATGTATTTTTTGGAGGGGCTTCCCATGTGCCTCTCATCAGCATGTGTTAGTGATTAGACAGGGAAGTGAAGGTGAGCCTCAGGTGGACTCTGTCTGTCTGTTATTCTCTTTCTCTCTGGGTCCGATTGGTTAACCTGCTATAGGGCCCCTCACACATCCCCTCGAGGCCCATTATGCAGAATAATCCCTGTGTTGTGAAGTCGACAGTGTGCACACACTGGAACGCTTCCCCTGTGGCATTTGATCACATTTGGCTAATTGAGGAGCTTCCAAAACAGGGATGTGGTGCAGATGCCCTGGCAATGGGTCTCTCTCTCTCTCTCTCTCTCTTTCTCTCTCTCTCTCTCTCTCTCTCTCTCTCTCTCTCTCTCTCTCTCTCTCTCTCTCTCCCTCTCATTCACTCTTTCTTTCTTTCCCCTATTTGGAACATTAGCTCCCTGACCCGCTCATGAGCTGTGTTCAACATGAACTCTGTGGAGGTACGCAGCAGGTCACGACCTTCTGTGAACTTTTTCATGATGCGTGTCACCCGTGTATTGTTGTTTCACGGTTGCTTCCTCCTTTGTCCCCCTCTTTGGTTGTACATTTATTTGCTGAGGGACTAATCAAGTTCAATGGAGCGTTCAAGGGACATGTCATGAGCTTGAACAGAAGCCAACAGAAGCGGCGCTTCAAAGCTACAGGCTACCTAAACCCCCTGAGGTGACAGTAGCTTCAGGGTAGCTGTGTTACTGGCTTCCCTTGTCCCACTGTCATGCATGCTGTGCTTTTTCAGTTTGACCTCTCTCTTAGATCCTTCACTGATTATAGAAGATAAGACTGGAGCAAGATCTGCTTGAGAGCTGTTGTCTTGCACACATGGTCGATTTTCTGTTCTGCAGGTTCTGCCCCATTCTTCTTTGTGGGTCTGTTTGAATGCTAAGATATGGTAATTGGTTGCACATCTTTAATAGTGTTCCAGATGACTGGTTAAAAGGCAGTTCCTGCTTGAGAAAAGTAATGATTCTGAGGAGCTGTGTGAGGGCAGTAGTGCACACCCAGATTAGTCAATCATCGTTTTTTGATTAAAGATACACAGCGGCTCATTCAGGGAGGAAAAATCCTGTCGTGGCCCAGTCCGAGCTCACGCCGACAGATGACATATCTCCCCCCAAGTTGGGTTTGTGTTAATGGGAGACCCTGGCAGGTGGAGGTCTCCTCTTACACAAACACCAGCCGGTGATTGCCTCCACTTAGGACCAGTAAAAGTAATAAATGATGACCGATCAGGTCACACTGTAAATTCTGTCCAGTCGGTCTGATGGATGGCCAGGTCTAGGTGTGGTCTGAGCCAGGCCTGGTGGGTTTAACGAGTGCTTGGTTTCCTCCCTTGAGCTTGTGTCTGTCTGAAAATCATTGCAACGGGAAGTCACGGTGGAACATTTTTTTCCTTGGAGATGAATCACATTTTTTATGATACATCGTGCATTTTCCCTGACTCAATCTTCCTCATCCGGTGCTCCCTACCGTAATGTAAATACGTTTTGCTGAGCTGTGGTCTTTCAGCTTTTTTTTTTTTCTTCTTACACCCCTCAATAGGATGGCTGAGCAAAATCAACAAGACTATTAGTCAAGCACCAGATTATGCTTACTTATACATGCGAAAATTTCACACGTCAGCCACTTTTACTTTTGGGTTTTGAACTAGATCCAGCTATTACAAACCTGCGTTTAACCAACTTCACAAACTGTTTATGGGCTTATGATCATCATTATGTAAACAACAAAAATGTTCACAGTCCACATAACTATCAGCAAATCATTTTAAATTGATTAGAAACAAACATTTAAATAGCATAGAAAGGTTTCAATGTTGCCTCTCAGCAATTGTGAAGTCTGGTACAAATCGACAAATGCATGTCATGGCATGCGTTTAATGAATATCACGATGCAAAAGAAAAAGGAAAATAGATTAATTCCAATTCCAGTATATTGATCCACTTACCACATATTGAGTCAGGTGGAATCTTTAAGAAAATACAGTTTGATCATTTATTAAGTATAAAATCATTGATCCCAATGGCACTGCGCTGTGTATTCAGTGACAAAATTATCTTTAAATGAATTACCAGTGAGAGATAACTCTTTGGCAGACAGCTAGTTTTTTTTAATCATTTTTTAAATTTAAGCTCTTGTTTATGTTGCTAAAGCCCTTTTGGCCACATACGTCCTGCTCTTTGTTTGTTGTAGCTCTTGATCCCCTAGTGCTCGGGCAACAGGGGCCTTGCATTGTTCTTTACTTGTGTTTCTCTCACAGCTTCATAAGTGATCCTTCTTTATTTTAGGGAGATTTCTTTATTTCTTTTCTTGTTTTTCAGTTGATCATTGATCACTTGCTGCCTCGCCAAAAAAGAAAATCAGTACTGTAGGACAGGTTAATAATGAAGCAGTAACTTACATCCTCTGTATTCTGTACACATACTACAGGTTTATATACCTATCATCTTGAGGCACAATTGTGGTGTAGATCCAACAAGTGGAAATCATCAAAATCCCGCTCACCTGTTCACCTGCTGTTCTGCTACATTTCATGGTTCTGTACAGCTACTGAGCATGTCAAATGTATTCATTCATTACCCCAAGAGGCACAGTGGATTGAAGTTAAAAAAAAACCCTGTGCATTGCAGGACATATGCATATTTATAGAAGGACAAACTGAATAACATTGTTTAACCTCCATCTGCTATTTGTTGTGTGCGTCTCTATATCTGTGTGTCCTCGCGCTCCAGAACATATTGGTAAATATCTGTGCTCTTGTTTGACTTGGCCGCTACACATCCTGTGGGGCTTGTGCTGAATCACTTTCCCTGTGGATGTGTGGTAATCTTAGTTTTACATTCAAAATCTCTAACACATTGCAGAGTTATCTGTGCTTTCATAAGCGTCCATGCAGGATGGACTTAGCACTTGAGAGAGCGAGAGCTTAGTTTGAAATGATATAGCTCAGGCGTGAATATTGCTTTGTGATGTGTGAAATGGGTCAGGGCCAAAACAATAGCCTCCTATAAGTGGGATGGCTTTAATCTATTTTTATTATACATATGTGTATTTGTATGTGACAAATATTAAATGAATACCCCTTATCTATCTTTCGAAAAACTAAACTTTTTTTTTAGCTCTGGAGTAAAGTGCATTGTCTTACACTTACTTCAACTTTTTATGCAAGAGTGGGAATTAAAACAGGCATTAAGCTCTAATATTGTTTCTATTGAACTGCAGTTCACAAAGTAAATCATTTTTGTGACCACAATTAAAAAAATCCCCCTTCTGCTGTAAAACCTTGGCAATATTATGTTCGTTTCTGCAGGGTTGCGATATAAATCCATGCTGTCTGCCCCGATTCACTACGCCACATTAAATTCCTTTAGATCAATTAAACTTCCCAGCTCACTTTACAAGCCACCAGTCTTAATGTTCGCTCCCCCCTCACCCTTTGAGCAGGGGAATACTCTCACAGCGTAGGCAGCACGGGTTGCTCTGCAGAATTTATTAAAGCCATTGCCAAATGAACTGTGGAGGTTAAGGTAATACTTGAATTAGTTATATTCAGCATTTTATGCATACAAGTGGAAGAGGTGACTGATTAAGCCTCGTACATTTGTTATGTTTTTATTATATTTATCCCAAGTATCCATGTAGAGCTACACACAATGTAACGGACCACATGTCCGATGTTGCTTAAAATAAACAGAAAAGAAGTAAAAAAGAGTAACCAAAACTCTGCAAACGGGGACATAATCAAAGCATAGTTCTGGCAGTTGCAAAGTCATGGCTGCTTAACGCGGTATGAAGGCACTTTATGTGTGGGTCTCCCCTCGGTTGCTGTTTACGACTGAGACTTGTCTGGATTCCTCTCTTTGTATTTTTAGTGGAGGGATGATCTGAGAGAGAACAGGTGGACTCGGGGCTCTGTCCCCAGTAAGCATACAGATTTGCAGCTCCGTTGTCTGTGAATGTTTAAAATGCTGTTTGACTGAAATAAAGTGTGGTGATTTGATAGTCCTACATTTTTGACTGCAGCACATGAATTGTGCGGTCGATTATGTATCTCAGTCTTGCATCATCCTGAAGTCTATTTGTGTGTTTACACGTTGCACTACCACTGTGCTACTCGTGCACTGTAAAGGTCATCTCACTCTCAGTTTTCACCCATAGTTATTGTTCACAGACAATTAAACCTTTAACAAGCTGTAAGCCAAGACTGAATATCAATTATTCTTTAATATGCACTACCGAAGAAAATATAAAGTGGCGGGTTATTGTTAATAAGGTGAATAGGACCAGGTGTGCACCCTGACCATATCAACATGTAGTGGCTTTTTGGGAGCCATTTTAAAGAATTAATTGCTGTAATTTTGTCCACCACCCCATCCCCAACCGCCCCCCTACAGAGACTTAAAGAGTTAAGGTGCGTGCTGAAGGCGAGCTAAGTAAATTCACTTTATGACACTGCTGTGACATGTGCATCTGTGATTTCACACGCTTAATGTAAAATTTACAGTTGCAGTATTGAATGTCACGCGGGCTGTGTGGAGAGCGGGGGTAACCCGAGCCCCCAGAGAACAAAGCGGGCGTTTTGGCCTGGTCCCCCCTTGCGCATGCCTCCCCGGCTGCCACCCCTCCCCGCCGCGCTTTACAGCTGTGGAGGTGTGATCCGAGCACGACGGCTGGCCTTATAACCGTTAAGCAAGGACCGCGGCGCTTCTAATAGCCGGAGGCCCTAATGACCAAAACACCTGGAACTATGGGAGGAGGACATTTTGCTTTTCTCAGGGAGCTGGTGGACGTTCGGGTGTTTTATTGAACTGGATGTTGATGTCGGTCCAGTCACCATCCCACACATGGGCACTGACTCTTGGTCGTTGAGTAGCCATGTCTTCTAGCCAGCTTTGGAGGGGTCAGTTAGAATGAAGTGGTAATGTTTAGAAGAGGGAGGCCCACGCTCACTTAAAGTTCAAACATGGATTAGGCACGCTCGTCCGTTGGTGTCGTGTTCAATGGCAAACCTCCCTTTCAGGGAATTGATCCCCCACACTACCCACCAGTATTGATTTAGTTCTATATAGATTATCAGCCTGAATCGTGCCATTAAGCTGCAAGTCCTGCATTGGATAGATATAAAATGGCTTTTAACAGGTATTGTTTTCCATGTTGCTCAGGCTATTAAAGATCTATTTTGCCATTAGAAAGATTGATGTGATTGCTTACTGTATGACCGGGGAAATTCACTCTTGCGGTCCATTTTCACATGTCTGACCCTAGAATCTGTCTGTCTGGCATTTTCCATAATTGTGGTAACTGGTTGATCTTAATTACACATCCGCACACCAATGCATCCTTTACGTTCCTCAGAAATGCTCAAATGGTTAATTAATTATTTGTCTTGTCTATTAAATGTCAGAAAAAGGTAAAACATGTTGACAAGTGTTCCTTAAAGTTTTTTGAACTGAAAAGTGTTTCCTAAAGTTTCAGTTTATTGTTGGAGAGGAGTGGAAAAAAAACAGAACATATTTACATACTGTTTTTTCTTTTCATTTTCTATCTTCGTCGATTGTTGTGGCTTTACTTGTCTGTCAAACTAAATTATTGTGGAATTTAATCTGCAGTATTTTTTCTTATAAAAATTGTGATGCAATGTGTAACTGAAAGTAGGACGATTGTCAAACATCTGCCTCAACAAAGTAGGATGCCTCATGCTATGTATTACGTATATTTGGGATATGTGGGAGTTTGCAAGTCTTTTGGGACATTTTCGCATCATCTTGACGTCTGAATGGATGATGGACTGCTACTTTTAGCTATAGTTATTCTGTTGAACCCCCACAATACACCTGGTCCTAACACACACACACACACACACACACACACACACACACACACACACACACACACACACACACACACATCCCCATCTTCCAGCAAAGGAAACAAGCTGCTGTTATTCCACCAGCGAGCAGTAAACCTGCAATAAAGCTGTGGCATGGCCCCTAGTGCAGTATGGGTAATGCTCCATATACTTTAATGGTACATTAGACCAGGTCATATATTTCTTCTCTTATGTGAGATTCAAAAAGCTACGGTAGGGGGATGAGATTTGTGGCGCAGCTACTGTGTTTGATGTATCGCATGTATGTTAATGAGTACCATCTCCGGTAATGGAGGGAACAAGAAGGGTTTTTTCTTGTTTGTGGTCATGTACATGCTGAGGCCCTTCAGTATTGAGATTATTTTCTTTTAGTGCTAAATAGCACTACAATATTTTCAAAAAACTGCATTGAAGCATTTAATCCCACTTTTACAGATTGGCTTTTAAATTGGATTGTAAAACAAATTGGAAATCTTTTTTTTTATTTAATGTGTGCACAGAAATGTTCTCAGACAGGAATTCACGGCAGATTCTTGTAATTTTGTCAGTGCTGAATGTGTGTTTAAGATACCATTACTGACAGAGCGTTTATAACTGCAGTGTTTTGTTGATAGACTCCATGTATTGTCAGTTCAATTTATATCCCCGAGCGCACACATGACTAATTCGGTAACACTGCACCACATACACGCACGGATGCGAACAATCTCTGACAAATTTCATAACAGCGAGAGAGGATAGGTCTTTCACCACTGCGACCGCTAAACACGCCTTAGAATTAGATCCAAATGTGGTAATAGACAACATGTATTTGGGAGTGCGGAAGTAACTCCAGACTACAGCCACATGATACTGACGATCAGTGCGATGCTGCGGTGGAAACAGATGTCTCAACTCACGGCGGCGTCGACAGGCTGAGGCCCGATGTTTACAGTGGCCTGAGGGGAGGATGCTGCTTTTTGGTTATGTAGAAAAGATGATTGGATGCACACCAAAAAAAACAATACCCAGAGTCAGAGTGACTCTCAAGTGAGGAAATCAATTAGGCACACTGCATAGACACCGAGTGAGGACTTCACCTTCTTTCTGTTAATTAGTGTTCAATTGATTCGTGATTTTCCTGAAGATCAACTGGGGTGTGATTGCAGAACAATCAGGTAATATATCTTAAATAATCAACAAGGTGTGATACACCTCCCTGACGGTCGCACTATGCGTTGGCACCAGTCATCTGTGAGTGTGCAAAGGGGTTTTTGCACGATCCTGTGTCTGACATAATTCATATTAACAGTCATAATGATACAAATGCTTATAATCATTTATTAATCAAAAACATAAATAAACACATCAGAAGCATTAAAGTGTTGCATAAACTTCTGTCAGTCACTGAATATGATTTCCACATGTGATGATGTGCTGATGATGTGCTGATGACAAAGTTGGTCAATCAACAAGTTGCCTGCCAGTCTGTTTAACTTAAGCCTTCGAGCTTTGAAGCAATTTTCATTTATTGGACAAACAGTGAAATTTCCAATTTCAAGTCTGTCACATGATGCCATTGGCCCCAAAAATATTTTTTCCCAGAGACTTACACTGTGAAATAAATGTATCCAACTCAGTGGATCATTTTATTTGAGGTGTGTCAAATCCCTAGTACAAACATATAAATACTGCTTTTTTAAATGATTCGGTCACCGTGAGTAACATGGAGAAGGAGGCGGGGCCGAGGGCTGGGAGGAGAGGTGACAGGACACTCCTCTGGTGCGTCTGTAAGAAGGCAGTGTGAACAGGAACTGGACGAGATGCAACAATGTACGATTTCTTCCCTTAATCCCGAGCCAAAATAACCAAACAGGTGTGAAAGCAGCGGCACTGTTGATCAATTCCTTTTTTCCAACATTGCTTTGCTAGTCCATCCCCAAAGTTCAACACCGTTTTGATATTCACACATGCACACTGTACATATCCCAACACACAGTTACATTCACACCGGTAATCATTGTATAGAACTGATTAGCATGGGATCTTTTGCCCAATGTCACATAAAACAGGTATTATTCCACACTTCTGTCTTTCCTTGTTGTAAATACAATCAAATGATGAAGGGAACTTAACATAAACTGTCATGTAATCCCAATCTCTGTGCTGTTCTGTCATATGTCAGAACCTTTGTCAGGATGTCTGCAATGCCATTGGTATAACCCCCCCAACCCTCTTCTCCCAAAAAAAAACTAAACAAACTGTGACACAACTCATTTCAGCATTGAAGGGGGTATAATGTTCCACATTGATTACAGCAGAGGGATATCCAGGATCAGCAAGGCTTTCCCCCAAAGCAAACGATACGTTTTGCCCCGGTGCCATCTGCATGAAATGCAGTTGATTATTAAAAGCATGTTAAGTAAACTAAACATTGAATTGTTGTATTTACTCTGTTTTATGAAAAACACAGTAATCATTTATTTTAAACAATATTTAGAATCTTTTCTAATACAGATTAAAGCATTAATTCAGTGGAATATGGATCGAAGGAAATCTTAACCAACCAACTGCACCAGAAGGATTTTCCCTTTCTTTTTTTCTCGCTCTGTCTGACTTGTTTATTGTAACATCCGTCATTCAGCCCTAAATCTGGTGTCGAGGCTGTGGCTAGACAGGAAATTGATGTGGAGCGCAACGGCTCAGTGGCAAACCTTCACTATACCTCGTATGGTAGAGATAGGTAGAAATCAGACTCCACACAAGCAGTTTAGGTTTTGCCAGCATGTGCTCGCCTCAGTTGGGCCTGTTCACACCTCATTGTCTCCATCCACCTCCTCTCGCTGAGCAGGTCTCTCCTTTTTTTACGCTCCTTACCCGTTTCTCCCATGACAGCTTTGGCCAGGAAGGAGCTCTCACAACTCAACTTATGTGGCCACCCAAAAAGTGAGGCTGAGTCCAAAGTTCTGCAGAAACACTGTTCAGCTAGTCCTTGGGTTTCCACGGGCTTGAGGAAATGAGAAGGAGAAGAGGAAGAAAGCGTGTGTGTGTGTGTGTGTGTGTGATACATTGAGGAACACAGGCGAGAGTGAGAGCTGTGTGGAAGCACACCAGCGGAGAAAGAAACCTGATTTATTATCACCAAAAATCAACTGCAGATGTCAGCTCACAGATTCTCCCTCTGTCGCCAATTATAGACACTCACGCAAAGATCCACTCCGCCTCCTCCTTATGCACACACACATGTACACTGACCTGCGGTATTTTAGTGAACAGAGCGATAACACAGCCTAAATCTATGTGAAGGCCACAGATAGGAAATGCCTTCCTCTTTCCTCATTACTGGAGATGGTGTTCCCTCATTACCATTCAGTACATCGCACTCCCGACCTGTACCGCCTTCTTTCTCGAACTTAGTTTTTGGGTTGTCATATGAGAAGAGAGGTATAGGACCTTAACATGCGTACCTGTGCATGTACATCCTCGCATAAGCATGCACACGTGCCTGCACACATCCTTAAATATGATGCAATTATAATTTGCAGATAAAAATGAAATTGAAGGCCTTTCACCCACCTGGATTATTCCCCAGTGATCCCTTTAAATGAATGCCGATGACGGATGTCTATACAAAAAAAACATTATTGGTGTGATGTCAGCAATGATTCTCCCCTGGAAAGACTTCTACCCTCAAGCCTTTTTCCTTCTGCATGTTGTTCCACAGCGTCTGTCATTATGTGCTTTTTTTTTTAAATCGTTACTGTAATCACCAAACCATCCTCTGGATTTAGCGTAATCTGTCTATATATTTTTGGGATTTCATTGTTTAGAGGAAGGAAGATGTGAACTTGATAATGGCCCGCGTAAATCCCGAGAACTCGATTGAAAGGCAATTTTATCCAACATTGTGTGCATAATCATAGAGTTGGAGAAAAGTGCCTTCTGTTTATGTTGTGATTGTTCAAACCCTGGAACTCATCAAGCGGACATCGACCCCAACTGAAACTCTTGTGGACTTGAGGGTGGCACAGAGAAATGGGCGGCAACAGGGTTCAGTTTGTGCCAGAAACCTCCTCGTTACGACGAGCAATTATTTTGTGTTCAGCGTTTGCATTCAATGTAAAGATGCATACTTAAGGGAATCAGTTTTAAGCATCCATTTATCTCTCACTATTACTGTAAATATAACTCGGCTGCTTCATGACTGGCACTGTAACCACAAGCCAGCCAGTCAGACATGAATAGCTGTCTTGTTTAGTTTCACCATCTAAGTGTGCCCTATTTGATCAACACTGTCATCTACTGATGAACAAAATATAATATGGACAGAATAGTCCCTCATTTTGGTTTGATTCATTGAGCAGAATAGTGGTTTAAAGTGGTGATGCCCTCTGCATACATAGCGGGCATGATAATCCCTGAACCAAATTGGGATCAATTCAGAATTTGGTGGCCAAGTCTCATGCTTACCGTCTGAGTCAGGGTGGAAAACAAAAGACTGAATGTATACAGCACACGCTGTATGCACTTTAATATTACTTAAAGGTGCTGCAGTGCTGCGCTGCATAGCAGACCGAAATGAAGGAGACGAGCCGTAAGTAAAGGTAGATGTCAGAAAAAGGATAATGTGAATGTGGGAACTATTAAGAGGTCTTAAGCTCATGAAGTAGCATGTGAATACATGTCTCAGTTTGTTTTTTTTAATTAAATGACATAAATGGTGTAAAGTGCCAAAAGGTGAATGCTGCTGTAACATAGTGAGGGCTTCTCTTTCCTGTAGAGTCAAAGTGCGTTGCAACACTGAGGGGAGTGCGTTTCCCACAAAGTAGACAGATAAGGCTCTGAATTAATACTACATTTGCTAATTATATCATATTTGAACGAGTGAAATGTGATGTGCAAAGCATTTGAATTTATGAAAAAGCATGAAATAAATATAATAAATTGTCCTTATTTTCCGTGGCTTTCTGATTGAAGTCCAGAAGCTCGGTTAGCAGGGGCATTCCTTCTATATGCAAATGAAGCCACCAATGCAAAAAAAAGCTCAAAATGACTTGTAATAACAAATGCACATGGCTGTGGTTTGTTGCAGTGGAAGTAACTTCTGTAGCCATGTCACATCTAGCGGTGCAGAGAACATGTTCAAGAGAACATATGAACAGTCTGGGTAATGAGGGTAATTAGAATAATGCATGGAAGGTGTTCCCATACATATTAACACAAAACCCAAAGTAACTTTATATGCAGATGTTTGGGGTATTTAACTCTCAGTCCCAAATGAATCAAACACAACCCATTGCTGAATACTCTAAGCTTACATTTGTGGTTTGTGTGCTTGTGTCCCTGTACTTTGTGATGTGTGTGTTTGAGGCAGAGAGCGAAAGAGGGCAACAGAGGCCTTGCTGCGACGACGTAGTGATGCTAGCCTGCTGTTTACAGTACAGTCATATGTCTGCCCAAAGCCAGCGCTGTATTTGTGAAATATGTGCTATGTTGTAGTCGACTAGTTCTTTTCACAAAACAATAGATCTGCAAATTATAATCGCTCTGGAAAACAACCTCCCTGTTAGTTTTCAAACGGCATTAATAGAACCAGATCATCTGTACCTTTATCCCTGGTCTTGTAAATGTAATATATTCCCAATTAAAGGTTGTTTTTTTTTGTCAATCCCCATTGGGAAGCGTTCCTATATGTGATATAGACAATTGGCTTTTGGCGTTAGCAGCAACAGATGATGGAAACCTGTGTGGTGTTGTTTCCAAATATTGACTGAAAGGCAGCCAACACAGTGTAATCCTGAGGTTTCCCTCTATCTTAATGCTTAACAGCCAACTGCTTTCCCCTCATCAATAAAATATCATTAGCCACCAAGTTGACTTCTAAGGTCCATGTTGTTTGCATCAATTGTAAACAAATTGAGGAGAACATTGATTATTTTCCAAAATAAAGTTTGATTTCCTGATTAAAGTCTCCCAGATGCACAATAGCAGTAGTAATGGTGGCACTGCAATTGATTTCTCACTCAGTTTCACTGTTTGCAATACAAATCTAACTTTCAAAAGTCTTTGTGATATATTAGATCCTGACCTTTATGTTCACACAGCCTTTCATTTCAGGCCAACGAACCAAACAGCATATTTTCCCCTTTGAATGATCCCCAGCAGATACTGTACTTCCTTTTGTTTATCAAAAATATATGTGCTTAAAATCTTACCATCATATATCATTTGATTTGTTATGAGGATAACATAAAAATACCTTTGGTTCTGCAATGTGTCATGTAAATGTGTTTTGTGCTTTTTCAAAGCTGAAATACACACATTTCTTTGATTTTTTTTTTTCAATCGCCAATAGTTAAGTAAAAAGTTACACCATCAGCATTTAGAGAGATAAATGATCTTCCCTTTAGTACGTTAAAGATGTAATAGTTCCTCTATAAACCTACATGTTAGCTCACAGGATTCAGGACGTGTCTCCTGTTTTAAAGAAATCCGCTGGAGTCTCAACCGTACCACAAGCTTGATGTCCATCTCATGGACTGTCATTCATTTCTATTAATTGAATATAGTTTCATATCTATGTCTCTTCCCTCCTTTTTCTTGCTGCTTCAATTCCCACGACAGATCAGGTCTGCTGTTCTTGGAACAGACCTCAATGTCTCCTGAAGACAGACGTATGTAAGGCAAGTCACATATGGATTGATAATATATTTACACAAACATGCTTAAAGAAAAATTCTGTTTTTACATTATTAGCTTGAATAACAAACGTGAGCTGCTATTCCACCACAATGCATCCACATTATAATATTTGGGCTATTACCAAGATTGATGAATAGTTAATTCCGGTGACTGACCTTGATAAACGTTGTGTTCAGCGCTCTGATAAATGATGCAGTGATGACACAGCATAAACGCCGCCAACCTAATCAGAGGTTAATATGTTGGTTTACACTAACTTAACGGTCTGTGAACTAAATAACAATAAAGCACGGCCTCATTAGTATGTTTATGAGAGCACTTTCATTTTGACAGACGACCACGCGGCGCTCAGTGCCGCTAGCTAGCATGGCTAGCCAAAGGTAAATACCTCAGTGTCCAGCGCGCTCAGTGACAGACCGAGTTGTAAAAACATTTACAGGATTAAGAGGATGGTGGGGGGTCAAGAATAAATTAGTGCGTGTGTGTGTGTGTCCGTTTGATGGGGGTTAGCCAATATACTACCGAGGCAGTTTTTCTGCTGAGTGCTTTGAAAATGGTGTCTTTTTTTCCTCAACTCGTCTATGAATAAGCGCTCGCACGCACACACACACACACACACACACACACACACACACACACACACACACACACACACGCACTCAGTCCCTCAGTCTAAGTCTTGCTTCTTCCGTCTGGCGTCATTGCAGAGATCCATGGAGAATACGGTATTGTCAAAAAACAAAATAAAATAGGCGATGCCCTCATGCAAATACCAAAAGGTGTTAGCTGTATACAGTATGAACATTTTCTTGGAAGATCCATGGTTTATCACTTATAAAAAAAACATATTGTAACATAATGTAATACGAATTTAAATTAAATTGTTATTTCTTTATTTCTATTGGGAAATGAATTCTCCCTCGGATATTTTATTATAAATAATTGTATGTAACTTTCTTTGTAAAATACATTTATCCACAATACAGAAAACAATCTTCTAATATATATATATATATATATATATATATATATATATATATATATATATATATATATATATATATATATATATATATAATAAAAAATCAATTATTTTGTTTTTTTAGGCCATTACATGGATGCTCCCAGTTTGTGCACAGTTAACCAAGGTTGAGTCACAAATGAGTGAACCTGAATGTTCTGCACTGTATTTTTAGCACAGACCCCCCTAATTAGTTTAACATTAGCAACCACAATCAAACATATGCTGTTCTCGAGTAGGGGAAGTCGTAAACCTCAGTATTTATTTTGTGTGCCCCTGTTTGCACCATTAAAACAGCTAATAGGTAATAATGCCTTTCCCCCAATTGATAACAAGTAAGGCTTTAAGGCCGCGTGTGAGTAACGATTAGTATGAATGAAAACTTTAAGAAAGTTTATTTTGAGGCCAACTTTGTTCTTTTCAGACAGAAGTTGCCAGAATCTTTATGTTAAATTGTCTGTGCCACTGATATTGTGAATTTAACGTACTATAGTGGTCAAGTTAATAACTTAAAATGATCTCTGCATGCTGATTTTTTCAGCACGATCAGCATTTCTGAAACACAAGCCTACCTCCTAGCCTCATCCAATCTTACACCCTGACACCTACTGAAATCTCATCCAGTATCGCCAGCTAATAGCTCAAGAGTGACTTACCCCCTCTGAGGTTTTATGACTGGCATTTTTTATGAGACCACAGTGGGCCTTTCAGCCCTGAGAGGTCAGACGGCTCGACAACAGCGGTCAGAATGAATGGCTCATTTCCGAGCCGTGGCACGATGGAGAGGATACAGTTCCTCTAGCCTTTCCTCCAGGCTGTCAGTGACGAGACGCACAGACGGAGCAAATCTTCAAGAGTGTGTCAAACCACTGTCTGCTTGCCCTGCTTCATGTACTGAACACCACATGGGTCATTATGAGCCGTTTCTGTGCGACAGATCCCCACAGAAGACAGAGTTGCACATCACTCAAAGGGATCTGCTCCAGTGTAGCTGGAAAAAGGTAGCTCATATTTAGCCACCCCCAGAAGATGTGGTTGATTTCATTTTATATGGAGTGAAACAATGAGTCAGGACAGGCTACTGCTGGGCTCTGGATGTAAAAGGCAGCCATCCCATCTGGAGGGGACTGAGTGGGATTTGTATCGGCCGGCACTGGATATCCTCGCCGTCGTCTTTTATACGTTCATAAGGACAAAGAGGCGAAGGAGGAGGAGTGCAAAAGGGAGGCGGTGTTTCTTTGAAAAAGAAAAGGAATTCTGGCTTCAGCCTGGTGCGTTTTATGAGAGCTCGGAGCAAACGTCATTGGACAACCCACTTGCAGATCAGGCCCCCACGGCTATTGGATATCTCTGGTTTCCATCACGAGGAAGGGCGCGTGCATGAGCATGCATAAAAATACAATTATTGTGCCATCAAATCCTTGCAAACACACTCACAAACACACACACACACACACACTCACACACACACAAACGCTTGCTAATATATCAGCCTCAAATACATGTGTATCAATCTCACATTAAACACACGATCCTTCCTCACTCCTTATACACACATAAACATGTACACACACACACACACACACACACACACACACACTGCTTTTAGGGTCTGGGAGCAATCAAATAACTGCACTACATAGCCCGTCTGAATCCTGTTTTCCTGTGCGTCTGCACCCATGTACCAGCGGTTCCTCCCCAGTGCTCCAATAAAAGCTCACTAATGATCCCCCTCGCCCCCCTCGCCCTCCTCGTCCCCCTCGCCCACACCCTGGATCTGGCACCCGGCCCGTAGATGCACAAACCGAGGGGCACTTTACGAGTCAAGCGGCCGTCCTTACCCGTGATGTCATCCGCAGCTCTCACTTAATCCCGCCAATCCCCCCGAGAGCTGCCAGCCAGCCACGCCAGAAGAATACAGCTGCTATTCCTACCTCCCTTCTTCACCGCTCCACATCTCTTTTCTGTGTGTTTGTTTGTTTATTTATTTTTCCGGCTGTAAAGACTGCTGCCTGCGCACCACACACACACTCTGAGTCTGTGGGTGGATATTTTTTTATAAAGGGCTTTTCCCAAAAAATACTGCTTGTCCAATTACTGACACGTTAACTGCTTCTCATCGGACGCACCAAGCGGCGAGCGGACACTGACTCCCTGTTTTCAGAATGACTCCATTCAAGCAGCATAGAGGGATTATAGGTTTCTTTCTGTCCTCGACATGCTGCCTCCATCCAAATAGGAAGTACTCTGACATGCACTCACACTCTGTAAATCCTGTACGTTTTTTTTTCTCTTGGAAATGTAAAAAGGTATATACTATAGGTCTTGAGCTTGGGTTTTTCAATCATCTCCAGTATTTGTATTTAAATTTAAATTTAAAAAAATGGAGTTAAATTTCTGCAGAAAAGTAATGAAAAGTCTTCCCCTTTCACCCCGTGAAAGGGTTTTACTATCTTTATTTGCGAGAGTTTTTCCTGATCCGATGTGAGGTTCTGGGACAGGGATGTTATGTGTACAGATTGTAAAGCCCTCCGAGGCAAATCTTGCATTTGTGATTTTGGGCTATACAAAATAAACGGAATTGAATAGAATTGAACATTAAATAATTCTGAAACAAAACACACATCCTAAAATGTATCTTGAAAGGAGCACACAACTTTTCCCAGCTCTCGGCATGATGTTGTCAGGTAATGTATCAGGCTCTAAATTAATAATGAATTGTCTTTCTAATAGTTTAATACTATGATGTGTGCTTTAAGTAGATTATTGATTTTGTAAATGATGAAAGCAAAGGGGTTGTTTCTTTAGTCTGCGAGTTGTAACTGTGTAAATATTTGTCCCAGCTTCAGCACCACAGGTCACAGTGTGATGTATGGCCCCTGTCAGCTAATCAGGGAAATGAGCTCATGCACTGGAAGGCATTCAGAGACACAAACTAGTTGTTGTAGCGGCTCAATAAACAAACAATTATGTTAGTTTATTTAAATCTGTCGTCAGTAAAACATATTAGAATTGTTTTGCTGTCATACCTATTTAATAAAATAGAAGGAAAAAGATGAAGCTGTTGACATTTATCTGCATTTTCTGGAGAAGTTTTGCTCTCAAAGATATTTTTTGAAAATGAAACTGTAATCCCAATGGCTTAATTTCCTACCCTTGTGTTTCACACACATACAACCTTAACACCCCGCTACTCACACAGACTCAGCCCGCACAAAATCCAACTTACGAAGCTAATTATGGGGGAAATGACCCTTTACTCATTTGAAAGGTATCCAGACAAGCTCTTGCAACACCTACTCAATTAGCTGCCATTTGTCCCCTTGAAATGAATGACTCGCTCTCTCCTCAGTCACCCAAAACATGAACACTTAAGTCTTTGATCTGCTGTTGAGCTAGATCAGATCTTCCACAAGTGAAGTACTGAAACACTCAGCGGCCCAATGCCAGCGCAGTGGGAAAAGAGTTTACATGTTCTTTAAATGGCTTATAAACAAACTGTGCTCTGTACATAACAATATATAATGATGAATGTAGAACTCTAGATACGGTATTATGTTCAATGGTACGATAACAGTCAATGGTATCACAATATACAGTATCAATATAATCATTAATAGTATTATTATCAGTTACAATGACCCTTAAATGAATGAGAACACAATTCTAATAATAAAAAAGACATGTTATATCACTGAAGCATGTTAGATGACCTGCTAAATTTACAAATAAATCCCTCCATTATAAACAATTAACATATACTAGCCAGACTGCACAGTACGGTCATATGATACACACAGCATGACAACCGTCAATTTTAATACTGTGATGTCGGAATATCCTCATAAACCTAGTTTTTAAAAAACTAACGTTGAATGTATGTTGAACAGATGGTTCATTGCACTGGTCTCCATGTTTTTTTTTTTCCTTTGTGGAATCTGTTTCTGGTCAGAGAGCGTGTTCGGGTCGGAGAGGACAGGTGACCGGCCTTCACCTCCCTTCCTCCTACCTCTGAAAAGAAAACAAATCATAAACCAAAGGAGAAAAAAAAAAAACTTTCTCAGCTAAAGAATCCACCGGGTGAATGGAGAGAGGGAGGGGTAGATGGAGCGGCAGAGAGTCCATTAAAAAGAATGACGGCCACAAAATAAAAAGGGAGGAAAAAATCCCCACGGCAGCACACAATGCCATAGCTGGGGTTAAGTGCTAGGATTTCAGTCGATGGGGGATTTGGGGGTCCCTGCGTTTTTAAGCTTCTGTCCCCAAACCTTGCCTTCATCCCACCTCCCTCCCCAACACACTCTCTGTTTCTTTCGCTCTCTCACACACACATTTACGTCTTTCCCAGATCTACAATCTCCACCCCTCCTGCCCCGAGTCCCAGTCATCTGCCATAATCAGAACGATGATATACGGGCCCCATTAAAAGAGAGGGGCTGCTGACATGCAGGACAATAGCCCCTCACAGCGTGTCCAGGAAGCCTGCCCATCCAGGTGCACTCTCCCTTACAGCCAGAGGCCTGCTTCTCTCCCTCCTTCTCTCTCTCGCTGCCTCTCTCCCCCTCTTTCTCTCCGTCTTTTTCCAAATGCAGCGTGAACCCATTGAGAGGGAAGGTAGAAACAGGAGAGGAGCACATGGGGAGCGGAGGAGTTGTGTGGGGGGTGAGGAGGGACTGGGATTTGAGAGGGAGAGAAAGAGGAGGGTAGTGGCGGGGACGGAGGGCCGAGGGAGAGCTCAGGTGTGTTGAAAAGACAGGACATTTGAGCAGTCAGCGATGGGGGGGGGGAATCAGTGAGCTTGAAACAATGGTGATAATAAAAGTCTCCCCTTTCACCCTGTGTGCCTCTCTCTCCTCTCTCTTTGCTCGCAGTCCCTCCCCACCTGACCTACCGCAGCGCATCACGGGGCACAGAGGAAGGCTGAAGCGAGATGGGAGGAGGAGGAGGATGTGACGACGGACGAGATGGGATTGGTGGCAACAGGGGGAGAAGTGCTGGACTGGTGGCCCGTCAGCACATCCTCACTGACAGCCGGTGGCATGTCTGTCAGCAGGTAATTTAGACCAGAGGGGGTCTGCGCGTGCACACACACACACACACACACACACACACACACACACACACACCCGTAACGACGTATGTGAGACTGGGCCACCCCTGTTGTTTAATGTGTGTTTTCACGTTTATCCATCAGTAGTCTGATGCATTCTTGCAGTATTGTCATTTTTGTATATGTTACTCTGTAAAACGTGAGAATGTTTTCATTTTTTTTTTGTTTCATTGGTAGAAATTTGTGCAAATACTTGTACATAGTGAATGTTTCTTGTGACATCAGAATACTGATATATCTTCATTCAATGCAATTCCACAACACGGTTACCCCTGTGTACTGTAAATCCGGACCTAAGTGAACCATGGAGGCTTATGGCCTTTCTCCTCAGTAGCTAGTGGCCCAGACACTGTCACCAATACGAAGGGCCTCCAAGGTCCACTGCACAAATCCCCTTCCGCGCCAACCAGTCCCTTAATACAGGACTATCTGCTCCCAGCTCTCTGTGTGGTCCTCCTCCAGAGGAGGAAACGGTAAAGAGAGCTGACATCTCTGTCTGAGATGATCCGCCTTTTGATGGCGGTCACCTACCCTGTATCTATGGCTGACTCAGGTGCAATTTAGGTAAGGAACTTGTGAGTAGTTCTTTCATCTGTGAATGGAAAAACTGGAGAGAGAAAATGTGGTTGCAACACACTCATCTGTCTCCTGAGTAGGTTTCTCCATCCTCTGACTCAAAGACTCCCACAGATCGGCATTGTTTTAGTCTTAGATGCATGTCAGTGTCTAGAGCTGCTTTCCAGGACAACTCATCCACGTCCAGTTGGAGGTTTGTCTCTCTTGTTTGGGGCCAAGCCGCACTCCCTCGCCATCCCTTGTGTCCTGAGAGGTAAATGGAAGCTGGTTGGGGAGATGCAGTCAACAAGGTGGTAGGAATTTTAATGACCGTCTTTCTGCTGCCTTTTCCTCTCCCGTCGCTTTGGCACTCAAATAATGACCTGGCAGACTTTGCTGTTTGGCACCTACTGGCTTTCCTCGCTGAAAAAAAAGGGATGGACAAAATAAAGCACAAGTCCACCACAACCCCCTGCCCACTTTGTGATAAAAGACACAGTGAGTTGTAGTTAACGCTAAGCCAAAACAGCTTGAGTAAATAGTCCTCTATAAAGAAGTTCCATTCTTTTGACTTTTTATACATGTGTGTAGATTCTTCATGCTCTTGCTGTTCTCTTTATTCTGCCTGGATGCTGTGAGCTACACACAATCACACAAAGTCACAGACTTGCATGAAATAACGGTGACAGGCAGTCAAACCCCTCGTGGCAGACATTACCTGGGTCTGGTGAGCACAGAGCATTTGTCACGACCAATCAGAAGAGTCAGCAGAGTTTGTTATTGGAGCTCTGATTTTGGACCAGGGGTGCTCGTACGCTCAGCGGTAGGTAGGGCTGACAAAGTCCTGGCTTGTGTGTGTGTGTGTGTATGTGTGTGTGTGTGTGTGTCTCAGTGCAAGTGTGTGGCACACTCTGTTCCTATCAGACCTCTCTCTCCCCTTGAAGCAGAACAGATCCCCTGGATAAGCTCACCCAGTGGCAGAGAATCCCCCCCTCCACACACACACACACACACACACACACACACACACACACACACACACACACACACACACACACACACATGCACACTTCTTCATATAGTGCATGCCTGGCCTGCTCCCTTTCCCCATCTGTCCTGTCTTGATCTAATGCTCGGTGCATGACAAAGACAAGTGTGATTTTCCTCCTTTTCTCTGATTGCTGCTTTTCAGTTTGTATACTGCAGATGAAAGTCCTGAGTTTTTCCCGTGCAGCCGGGCAGCCGGGCGGCCAAGCCGTACAGCACTGAGCTGCTGGACAGCAGCCACTTGTGAATGTGAGGAGACAGATCAGCAGGCCTGGCCTCAAACGCAGAGGTATTTTGCTATGTGAATGAAGACTGATGCCGCTTCATAGACACCCATCTCTCAAGATGTGCGTGTGTGTGTGTGTGTGTGTGTGTGTGTGTGTGTGTGTGTGTGTGTGTGTGTGTGTATGGCCATGTACTTGCAACTTGGAACAGATGCATTACATATTTTATTTGCTTTGTTTTTTTGCATGTGTTTTTTTTCCATTCAAGCTTACATTTTAAGTCTTCTATATTCCAGAGAAACTGAATGATAAACCTCAGGTGATCCTTCTTTCCAAAATGGACGCAAATCATGCTGCAAACAAACTCTTCCCTGTCTCTTCCATCCCACAAACATGCTGCCACAGACGCACTGGCAAAGTGGCATTTGGTATAACAAATATTTTTGTATTTTTTCATGTGGCTACAAATGACAAAATAGCTTGTTTACCAAGATGAATGATGATGAAATTAAATCACTGTAATTGGGCTTTTGGGGTTTGATTGTAAACTCTCTATCCGACAGTAAAAGAACAGACAGATTTGGGACGATCCAGAATTGATGTTGGAGGCAACTATAAACCAGAAATCCATTTATGTTTTACTACCACAAAGACGTCAGCTAGCGGTAACCATGGCCACTTCATTTCCTCCTCGCTGGCACTGGAAAGCTAACTGGAGCTGAACTGTTGAATGACATCGCGCAGGGGGGACAACGCGAGCAACCAGTCATTGTAGATCTGTCGTTGAAGTCGCGACACAGTGATGTGGGGTGAATGATGGTGTGAACACTGTGGTGCACATGGTAGAATGATAAAACTCAGTTTTACATTGCAGTAACCTTACGTTTAGTGGAAGCTCATACAGCAATAGAGTCCAGATGGTAACAGTGACCATTACGTTTCAAATGAAAACCATGTTATTGTAGAGAGATTCTGGAGATGTATTGCAGAGTTTTGTTTATTTACACGTTGGTTATTCCCTGCAGTTTAGAGTTACAGGACACATACACAAACACACACACACACACACACACAAACACACACACACACAGACCATCCCACAGGACGAGGAAAGTTGAGAGGTGCCGCCATGACCCCAGGCCTACAGGTGTCTGTAAGCCCAGTCTTCTACACAGCGAAGTCCCAGCAGCTGACAGGCTATAAGTGTCCCACAGTAGCCTTTTCCAACTGACAACTTCAAAGGTTACACTGCATGGGTCACAACAAAACATTATTTTCAGCATATGTGTGACTTGACGGTTGAGGGGGTGGAGAAACGAAAACTGAAATAGAGTGGCAAGTTGTCCAGTTTTACCATATGGCAAATGTCACAGTGTGACATCTATGGGACTTATGAAAATGGCAAGCGAGGACAGGGCGGATCGCGAATCCAATCGCCTGTCACACTTTATTAGCACAACCAGAGAGACCGACTCGTTCCCATCTCACTGTGCGACACATTTGGTCCACAGATGCGCTTGGTTGTAAAACAAGTCATTGGATGTTAACAGAAACCACACTGCCGAATAAAATCCTCCCAATGATGAGCAATCAGCATTAGTGTGCGGGCGAACATCGGCATGCCGGCATCCCGCTGAGCAGCTGTCACTCCGCGTCCCTTCTCTCCGACCTCGTCTGAACAAACAGCACTCACAATCCACCTCAGAGCTACACGCGCTGCACTTTGACACGCAGGTTTATTGTTTTGTTTTTTTTTTGCTATTTTTTGAGGGGGCGGGGGGCGGAGGGTGGGGGGGTAACGAGAGGAGAAGGCCCAAGTGGTAACAATTTGAAGTCAATAAACTCTTCTCCTCTAAAATGCACTGGCTTCAAACGAGTAGTGTGGGTGTTCTGCACGGCGGTAATGGAATTGTTAAGCATGCTCAGGGTTTTGGCAGCTGGCTGGAAACTGGAAAGGAGCGGGAGTGGAGGATGACAACCTGTTAAAATTTCACGTTTGTTTCTCTCTCTCTCTTTCTCTCTCTCTCTACCCCTGCCCCCCCCCCCTCTCCTCATGTCCATACAGTAAATAGAAAACCTTTCTTCCTCCCTTTCTTCCTCGACACACATGCAGGCATAGTATAATTACATGCAATGTACACACATTAAGCCAAAGTTCTCTTTTCATATGCTAATGTTTAACTTCAACATACATCCAGATCCAGTAACCTCCGTGACGGTGTATTCTGTGTTATAACTGGCCACCGTCTCCCAGCACACAGGCTACGTCTCTAAAAGGAGGCCAAGTTTAGTAAGTGAAAAGACAGAGAGAGAGAGAGAGAGAGAGAGAGAGAGACATTGTGCAATGTGTGTTTGTGCGTTTGACACAGGAGGGCAGTCTTTCAAAGCTTCCTTCGGTCTGTGGAGGAGACTAGCTCCCTGTTTAGTTGCTCTTTACTCTCAGGTCCTGGCCTTCGCAGTTGTGACATATTTCATTTAAATCATCTCTAATACTGAGGGTTGTTCAATTTTGTCATCGGAGCACGGTTTCATTCTTTGGTCTTCAACGAGGGAGAGAAAGTGACAGCTTATAACTTGATTTTAGAGTACCGTTTACTTGTTTAATTCCTAACTTCAGTTCAAGGTCAAAAAGTGGTCTCCACCTTTCACTGCCACTACATCACCTGTCCCTTCTCAACCCTTTTCGAGCCAATGACGCTTCCCACTCCTGCCTGAGCCGTCATCAGTGAATCGGGTCCAGAGTCCATAGTATCCAGGTTGTGTGTGAAGGTATCTGCCCCTTCAACAAACAAGATGCAGCTCTGATGCACATTGAAATCCCACCGCATGTGCTCTGCCCCCCCCCCCCCCACACACACACACACACACACACACACTCCTTCTGCCCTTTAATTCCTTCCCTCTTCTTGCAGTAAGCAGCCTAATTACGCAGTTCATCCACCCGGTCCCTGTGAAGGTGGGTGTCTTCACTGCACTCTTCTCTGTTAATCCCCATCGTGCAGCGACGGAGGAGAATTTGGGGAGGGGGATGGTCCTACGGAGGAAGTGGCGGCAAACCCCGGGAAGTGCTGTTGTTTTCGATGTGTTGTCAAAGTCTCACCCAGCCCCCATCTCCCACCTCCACCTCCAGCCACCATCAGCATCACCCCCCACCCCCCTTTGGCTAGA
Source organism: Clinocottus analis (assembly GCF_023055335.1). Taxonomy (NCBI): domain Eukaryota; kingdom Metazoa; phylum Chordata; class Actinopteri; order Perciformes; family Cottidae; genus Clinocottus; species Clinocottus analis. Next base: position 13,408,589 of record NW_027176153.1, on the reverse strand, counting down.
GCTCCTATTAATCATCCTGTCAGTCCATAACACACACACACTTGCTTTGTCACCACGGACGCACCACCGCTACACGCATACACTGTGCAACAAAACAAACAAATAAACGATGCAGCTGGTCACTGCCGGGCTACAGGGCCCGAAGAGAGAATGAGAGGATAATCTCTGTGGAAATGGAAACAGTGAAGGAAAACTGCCGGGATTGTTTGCTACTTGCAGTGTTTGTGCCTCAGCCGCTGAAACCTTTATGGGTCTTTGTTGGGTTGTAGAGTGTTTGGTGCTTTATGGTTTGTTTCCTATGTGATGTCAGACTTATAGCTTAAGTGTGCAGCTTGGCCTAAGTTATTTTGTACTCATGCTGGGAAGTCATCAGCTCCTGTTCGGGGGAAAAAGAGGCTAACTTTCAAATGTCAGTAGCTCTGGATCTGGTGTTAGTGTGTGAGCGCACAGGAAGACGTGTGCGTCTGTGTGGATGTGTAACAAGTTGAGTTTTAGTCCTTTTTCTTTGTGATTTGCGGAAAATCCCTTCCCGTGGCCCTTGGTCTGCGTAGTTTGGCAGTGGAAACATATTTCTGAACATCCCAGCCTGTAGCCCGATTTGAGTCAGAGGTGATCACTGTGCCGCCGTGAGCAGCTTCTTTACCTGAACATATTTGAGAGATACACTCTGGAATGTTTGTCATCAATTAACTGGGATCTGCTCAAGCAAAGTAAAAGTGCTGCATCACACCACATGTCCACATTGTCCACACTGCTCTTGAATTAGCAGTGACTTTGCTTCCAGACGTGCAGAGAAAGTGCTCTCCCAAACTGAGCCCTTCCCATCCCTCCTGCTAAGTGTTTTCACCACTGTGAGTATGTGTGTGTTGTGTTGTGGGGCCCCACTGTAGCGGCTGCAGTGACGTCACTCGCCACATTCAGTACTATAATACATTAGGGCTGTTTCAGTGGTCGCACGGAGACTGTGGGAGCTTGAGCCGTTTGGAAATCTGACCAGATATCGTCCGTATTCCTGAGAAGGATTTTTTTTTACTTTCATCGGATTTAAAGCTGTGAATCATAGTCGTTTGGCTTGTTGATGTCTTTCAGCTTGACACATTTTGTACTTGTGCTGTGTGGATTTGTGGATTTTTATCTTGCATGTGGCTTTCGATTAGTTTCACAGATTTTGAATGGGCACAGTACAGTTTCGCCGTCATCCTTGTCCTAATATATATATCTGGTAGTGCTTTTACAGCTATTGTACATGACTGTAAATGACTATTGACACAGTGACAGACACAGCAACCTTCATTTGTCCATTATCACATTGTAACTGATCATTTCTCCAATCTTACTGTGCTATCAAAGCCCAAAAGAGCTCAAAGGAGCCCAAACGAGCTGGTATATGATGAGAACAAAACTCCGGATCAGATATTCACTGGAGGTGAGAAGACAAGTCTCAGGTTGGAAACCTTCAAGGGGGTTTGTTTCAAAGATGAGAAGCAGAAACCCCAGAAGCTGGTGTGCTTCAAAGGGCTGCTGAGTCGTGGCAGACGGCTCTCTGGAGTCCTAACCCGCCGCCATGCCAGGCTGGTGTGAAACGGACACTTGTGGACTCGGGCCTGTTCTGTCTGTCCACAGCGGTTAATGATAACATGCACCGGCCCTCACACGTCACGCTGCCCATGAGCCTCTTGTAGCTGCCAAGATGTGTGTATGTTCTGGGTGTTAATATTTCCGCAGCAGTTTGGTACCTGCTGAACTCATTCTGCAAAATACATGTAGCTTGGCGAGGGGGATGACTGTCGACAGCAGATTTCATTTCTGTGATAATCATAGATTCTTCCAATAGTCTTAAACACATTTGCTTTCCTTTGATTTTTGTTCTCATTATTCTATTCATGTATTTCCCCTTAAAGAAATATTTACAACCTGTGAAACCTCATTTCGGCTTGTTTTACATTTGACTGCAATTATTTATATGTATCTTAATGTTCAAATGGGATATATATTTTTCCATATTCCTGAAAAATTTGTTTTAATTTGACAATTTGTTTCTAAATTGTACAAAAGCTCCAGCTTTTTTGTTGTTGTTGATGATTTCACTTGAGACATTTAATCTCATCATATTGAAATAAATAGCCTCCCAAAATGTATGTTTCATTATTTTGTCTTGGTGATATATTTGAACAAAACGATACCAAAGACAGGCCGGAAGGCCTCTCGGCCTGCGCAAAAAAAAAATGCGTGGCCCTTCCGGTAAAGCCGCAAAAATCACATTTTCTCCAATTATATTAAATATGAACTATATTAAATCTATATCATAAGGCTTTCTCCCCACGTGTCACTGAACTTGAACATAGCGTGTGCTCTTTGCTGTAGAGTATGACGCGGTGTTTTGCCCCCGCTGCTCCAAACCAAAAGATTAACGTTGTGATTCCCATGCAGTGTCCCAGCGGACAGCGTGATTGATTACATCATATTAAGGTCATTTCTTCATCGGGGTAATTTCCACTCGAGCCTCGCGGCGATAATTTAATGTGCATTTGTTTGGCAGGGTTGTCGGCTCCTCGCTCCTCTGATCTGAGAGGGAATGGATGGCGACATTAACGAGCGATTAATTAAAAACAACAACACTGATGACGGAGGGACGGGAGGTGGTCGCCATCCTTTGGCGTTTTCCTTTCTTTCTTTCGTTCTTTCTTCCTTTCTTTTTGGATGACCACCTTGTTTCCAGTCAGATTCGGTCAGACTTTGCAGATCCCTTGTTTACATTTTTGCAGATTGATCCTCAGTCGTGGTTAAGTTTTTTCCTTGGACGGAATTTTGTTTGTGGAATTCCACCGCACGATCTCGATGTTTGAGGATTCGTTTGGATGACATTGTAATAACAAAATATATTCATGGATACCCTGTAATTTTCACTGGAGCCATTACATATGACCTCTCATTTTATTTGGAATCAGCCAGCAGTTGTCACTGAAAATATGGTAATTCAACCAGTTATTTTATGAGCCAATTGCCAAAGAATTATGTATAAAATTTATCAATACTGTGTGGCCCAAATATTTGAATCGAAATATCCAGGTTCACCATCTGTATTTTTGCCTACATTTATGTAAATTGTGGAATTTTCATCGACTAATTCAAATCTGCCAACCGCACTCATAGAGGCCTGTTTGAATCATATGTTGGCTTTACTGTCGCTCTCGGGCCTCCTGCGGTGTGTGTGTGTGTGTGTGTGTGTGTGTGTGTGTGTGTGTGTGTGTGTGTGTGTGTGTGTGTGTGTGTGTGTGTAGTCGCTGCCCTCTAACCTCTTCATATTCTTGCTATCAGGAGCTGTGGCGCAGCGCCCGTCTGTCTCCGACAGCGTGTTAACAACACTGCAAAAGGTCCCACAGAAACGCCTTGGATTAGCGGTCAGATTTCCCATTTCCCAAAGACGCACAAGGTCCTGAACCCAATTAATGGCTAATAATTACCAAGCCAACTTCCCTGCAACCGCTTCTCGGGGACTCCATTAGAAAGAGGGAGGGAGGGGGGGGGGGGGGGGGGGGGGGCTTGAGCCACTCGAAACAAATACTTTAAAAATGAAAAATGGGATTTTTTTTCTTCTTCTAATTGATCTGTGGAGAAAAACAAAAACAAAACAGTGGTGGAGATGATTTTCAATGTGTTAATCATTTCTCTTGCGTGCATCATTACCTTGGAATGCAGGGCGGTCCCATCTGTACCATGTACTGTAAATACAAATAATATTCAGTCGGGGTGTGTGTGTGTGTGTGTGTGTGTGTGTGTGTGTGTGTGTGTGTGTGTGTGTGTGTGTGTGTGTGTGTGTGTGTGTGTGTGTGTGTGGCCTGCAACCATGAGCGCGTGCCTCCAGCACCCTGCCGCAGCTATTTACCATGTTTACTCTCGCATTACATCGACTGTGGCAGAATTGCAGTTAGCAAATTTACAAAGCTCGCGGCGCTCACAAAAGGGCCCGCTGCGGCTTTTTGAAGTCCCCCGGCCCGCCTCGTCCGTCGGCTGGACCGCGAGGTGCTCCATTTCACATATCTAATGTGCGCCGATGTTATCTGCGCGTAACGTCTAATCCAGAGACCCGAAGCCTTTTCCAGCGTGGATAAAGCTTAGGTTTCAGCCGTGTGCGCGTGTGTGCGTGCGTGTGAGAGAGAGTGGGTGGGTGCGTGGGTGGGAGTACAGTCACCGCAGTGTGATAAACGTATGTAACCCCCCCCCCCCTTCCACACACACACACACACACACACACACACACACACACACACACACACACACACACACTTCATACACGCACGTCTTCATTGATGATTGTGAGTAGATTATTTATTTCTGTAAGGTTCTGGAATTCAATTTGTTCAAACCATACTCATATTTATACGTACATATTCTTTTTTACTTGTATAATTGGTACATATATTGTAGCATAACCAATACACTGTTATAAGTATATCGCATGAACTACACAAATATAACGAATTCTCTTAACCTCTTCGTTATTGTTTGCTTATTTTCTGAAATGTTTGATACGTGTTTTTGTGACTACAACTTTGTTGTGAAAACAGTGTTTATTACTTCTCTTATTTGTATCTGAAAAATACAACATCGAACATGATGCTACTTTTTACATTTGCATTTAGGCTGTAACTGTCAGTTGAGCTCTGGTGACGTGAAGACATCATCAATATAAGATTAAGGAAGCTTGACGCAAATTGTGTTGTGTACAATTCACCTGCACACACACAAAGAGGCCGCGGTGCACGCGATGGGGCCTGCACGTATACGTGATATATAGGAGCCGGTATCTTGATATACAAACAATGCAGTCTAGACTCGTATATGTATCACCGCCACAGAGGTTGCCCTGTGTGCCTGTATAGGCGCAGTTGAGCTGCATGCAGGTAAAACAATAAGGGCGAAATCATAAATAATCATTCGAGCCAAAAGGCCTTGTCGTGTCGTGTGCATTTGATTTAATTGGGTCGTTAGTGTTTTTGTTTGTTTGTCACTTTCAGCAGATAATGAATCCGCCGCTCTTCAGTCTAATTAACGGGCTAATAAAGCGAGAGGGGTCCTGTGTAGATGATTGAACACGAGTGCAGCAGCAGCAGCAGCAGCAGCAGCACACCTCTCTTCCGGGGACGGAGCCAGCGGCGCTGCCTTCACGAGCTCCCTCCAGCTGCAGGACAAAAGAGGGAGAAGAAAAAAAAATAGGAGGAGGGAGAGGAGGAGGGGGGGGGGGGCTACAATTCTGGAAAGCAAATAGGCTTCTTCAAAAAACGCGAGGTTTTCCTGCCCGGCCGTTCTCCCTTTCCACAAACCCGTTAAAGGTCGACGTGTAAATGACGCAGAAAAGTATTTCCCAACGGGCCCGTGTCGGAGAGCAACACTTTTCTTTGCAAGCGTAATCACAGTTAATTGCTCCTTCAACAAGGTGTTGCGCCATGTGAAATCATTTGTCGGAGCTGATGTGCGAGAAATATTCAGAGAGGCCTGGCCTGAACCGTGTCGGGCTGATGCTGGAAAGTTCTGCTCAATGCCCTTTTTCCTTTCCTCCAGTTCTCCTCATGGCTGGAGCTGCGGATGAAGGACGCGCAATCGATAGAGCCGATCGATTAAGACAATGGATTATTGATATCATGTCGCTGCGCGCTCCCACGCTTCCTTCAGACACCGAGGAATACACAAAACCTTTGTACACCGCTGCTATATTCTCATAATGTATTATTTGATTATTGACCCGATTCACTGCACGCTTCTACCCCTGCGCTGCGTTCAAGGCCGTGGGAGCTGGTGGCTTTAAAATGTGATGTTGATCGGCTACTGTATGTGAACTACATGTGTTTTACAAAGCAAATGTTATAGGTCTGTAATACGGTGGCCACCTCCTGACTCTTCATACTCCCTATGGGTATACAAGCAGACTTCACACGCGTCCTTGCTCTCTTTAAAGCCAATAAAAATAAACCCTTCTTGCCTCACGATGCCAAGACCAACTCCCTAATATACAGATAATGTATGCTAATTACTGCTGATTATTATTGAATAATGATCACGACATTCATTTTACTGCAACTCATGAGGAAACAGCCCACGGCTCATTTTTGTTCGATAAAAGGAAGGCGACGTGTTTGATTAACTCCTTTATTCAAATCAATTCTTCTTCATAATGAGCAACGAGCTGCGGCGGAGAAAGGCCAAGAAGTGTCAGGCAGGCATGCGAATTATTCGCCATGGTTTTTATGCCAATGTAATGTTCATGAGATATGGCCACGAATAATAATGCAAATAAATAATCATGCAAATAATAATAATTACTCGTATTTATGGGTATGAAAGTAGCCATCCCATAAACGTGCGGTGGGATTAGTGTGCAGAGAATTGATCCTCGCCGCTCTCCCAGCAGACTGCATTGCTCCATCACCAGCGCTCTTTAATGGGCTCCAACATAGAGCCGCCTTTATTCCGCCAAACCAGACGCAAACCATTCCCATATGACGTGTGGATCCAGGCACCACGAATATGACGACGGCCTCCCACCATCAGGCAAACTGGACTTTATTATTGTATATATATATATATATATATATATATATATATATATATATATATATATATATATATATATATATATATATATATATACATATATATATATATATATATATATATATATATATATATATATATATATATATATATACAAATGTATTGCAATACCCACAGCTTCTACCACGTTTCATTGTGATTCTTTTTAGAAGTTGTAATTCCATATCTTAATAACAACATATACAACGTTAATTTATCAATACATTAGTATTAATACTAACACAAATAATAATATGATAATCGCAATAAGTATATGTGTAATACGAATAACGAGTATTGTAATTATTTAGCTAATTATTATGATTATTAGTATAATTGTATTGCTATAATAATAATTATTATTAATATATCCATACAATATATTATACCCTACACATTTCATATAATGCAAAATAGTTATATATATAAATATATATAACTATATATATATAACTATATATATATATATATATATATATATATATATATATATATAAATAGTTATAATATGAATAACAACTGTGTAATAAACAATTATCCTATAAATACATTAAATTGCAACTTCAATATTAACATATAAGCAAGTAAAAAATATTTCTGCATAATTATGTACTTCTCCGACATTTTTCTTTTAATAATACAAATTTCTAAATTAAAAATAAATACCATAGAGCAGGCTTCATCAGACAGCTGGATGCACGTTGTAACGTGAACAAACAAACAAACAAACAAACAGGTGCGAAGCGAAAGTCATACTTACGAAGAGAAAGTGCGTCATCTCTCCACCTTCCTTCAGGTGACTGCAGCGGCGCAGCGAACACAAACACTTCTCCAGAAAACAACTGCTGCAAAGTACAAATGTGAACATTGGAGCAAAATAGGGGATAAACCACACTAAAGGCTTGAGCCCGGGACGGACTCTGCTGGAGCCTCCATGCAGCGTCAAGCGGCTGCTGGTCGCTGTTTGTCCTCAGGGCAACACGGTTTACACACATACACACACGTACACACACACATGCGCGTGCGCACACACACACACACACACACTCACACACACACACACACACACACACACACACACACACACACACACACACAACCAAGGCATAGTCCGTAAAGTGCAACTCCAATCGAGTCCTGCACGCATTACGCCTGTATATGAATTAATGAGTGTTGAAAAAATAACCTCTGCAGCTCAAGCACTTTTTGGCACATCAGCTGCGTCAACAGACTCAAAGACAAAGTTTCTGTAAACTCAGAAAGGCAATTATTCAGTAATCATCCTATGACAAAAAAAATTGAAATATGATAATAATAAAATAAAGTAACAAAATACAATAATAATGAATGATGCATTTAAAAAGAAGGACATACTAATAATACTGATTGTAATACCAATTCGTGTTAGTTTCCCGTTCTACTACGACCTTGACCTCACCATATACCTCACCGAGTCCACCGCCGCTTGGAGAAAACCAAGTTCTCGCTGTTAAAGGGGTAAAAATTCAAGGAGGTGCTGGCAGGAGCTGAATGGGTGGGTGGGGGTGTCGGGGTGAGGAGGGGGGCGAGGGTAAGGGGATGGCAAGGGGGGAGGGAGGGAAGGTGAGATGGTGAGGAGAGAGCAGGAGGAGGAGGAAGAGGAGGAGGAGGGGAAGAGATAAGTGATCTAAAGGGGAGACGATAGGACAAAAAAAAGTGATGATGATGAATACATTGGAAAGTTTTTTGGCCCAGGCGAGGGTGTCAGATTGAATGGCCTGTGCGCATGTGCGAAGGTGTCCAAACTGACAATGCTGGTGAGATGAAGATAGTGTTGTTGCTGCTTCTGGGCTCACGGAGGACGACGAGAGGAATCTACAAGCCGACAAGATGAGATCCAAGGCGAGGGCGAGAAAACTGGCTAAAAGTAGGTCTTCCTTTTTCCCGCTTCTTATCGCTTTCAGCCGCCGGCTCCAAAACTCGTGTTTGTGTAGATGTCCAACGCGTCCCTGTCATTAGACATGTCCTTAAGAGAGGAGGGGGGTGACTCTTTGTCCACAGTTAACTTTTCCTGCTCTAAAGAAACGTGTCCCGCTCCGGCTCCGGCTGCTCAGCCTCGTTTCCCTCCGCGTGCTGCGGGGCTTGTCTCCGCTGGTTCGCGGCGTCAGAAAGTTTCCTGTGTGATGGGAACCGCCGCTGGTGCTTCTCGCAGTTTGCGCTGCGTGTCTACGCAGAGAGAAACACCTCAGCTCGAGTCTGAGCCACAAGCTTGTGTTTCACTCTTTTTTTTTTGTTCTCTCCCTCTCGGCTGTCGGAGGTTTTTAACGCGGAGGCGCAGACTTGTTTCCCGAAAAGTTACCAAGAAAGTTGTCGAAACGGATAGCAACTTTTGAGTTGTTGTTGTTGTTGTAGTTGTATATAGAGCAGTTTCAAGTCGCGCGGACTCGTATTCCCGGCTTTTGAAATAGTGGGCGCTGTGGCTCCGCCGCAGCCAGCGAGCGGAGCGCTCTCGTGCAACTCGCCTGCGAAAAGGGGGAAATGCCAAACACGTGAATTTAGAAAGAAAAGAGAGCGATATTTCAATGCACTTTATTTTGGGTCGACTGCAGAATATTTCTCTCTATGCGGCAACTTTTTTTTTAGTTTTGTCCCGGGGCCCTCGGACTGTTGCCGACTGGTTCCTCCTCCAGGGAATGCCAATCAATAATGCGTCTGGTGCAAGAAAGCGCCCACGCCACTTCTCAGTGGCTGCTGCTCGCGTCACACGGGACATTCGTGTATTCCGTTTACTGAACTTTGTTGTCGGAAATGGAGCTTGTAATTATTATTTTTTTTTTTTAACATTGTGCTTATTGTTGGTGGTTTCATGTATCAGTCGCCTTAATTTACGCCGTCTTTATTTATCATGTCTGAATGCATGTTGTTTTTGCTTCGGCTAATTATGTGAGTCGATCCGCTTTTTTTAAATCCACAATTCATTTGAAAGACTGTCGCTTTATTCTGTGTTGGCCTGTTGGCATTTGTTTTTTTTTTTCCCATTGTCTTAATTGTGTTAATTTTTTTTATTAATAATGAGCTTCGAGTTGCTTTGTGAAAAAGTTAAAATACAGGCCATATGTATGTCTTCTTTTAAAACAATTTTCTGGAAAAAAATTATATATATATGCTTCCTTTGATTATATATATATATATATATATATATATATATATATATATATATATATATATATATATATATATATATATATATATATATATATATATATATATACACACACACACACACACACACGTTTGTTGATTGCATGTTTACAGGCCTTTAACAACTTTGTAACTTTGCCAAAACCACTGGCTCTTAATTCAATGTGAACCTTGCTCTTTAAACCACATATAATTCTGCCTTTGAAAAAAATCTGCTATTTACATATGTGACCTTTAGTGATATTAAATGTGTTTGCACAGCTTTTAAATCAAACCAGGAACGTGTTTATTTCAATCTAGTTTGGACTTTAGCCTATTTCAGAAATGCCAACTATTCTATATCTGTTATGATATTAATAAATGTGCAGTAAGGGATTCTGCTTACGTGCATTCAGATACATTATTAAAAAAAGAGAAGAAAAAAAATAACAGCATTTTTTTTCCTCTCGATTTTTGTTATCATAACTTTATTATTCTTGCATGTGCTCCATTACTTGTGCACGTGGATCAAGTCCCCGTTTAACGGAACGAAAAGCAAAAACTCTAAATGGGCTACTTTGGGAAAATACTTAAACATGTCGAGGGTCCTGCTTCTTGCCAGTAATTGCTCTTGGTCTTGATCTCTAAGCAGCCTTGATAGTCTGTTGATCCGGGTGCTAATGAACTCAAATACCTGGCTTTGAGCTCTCTGACATCGGACCACTGGAACCTCTGCAGCCCACAGGCCTCAGATGTGTTGTTCTGCAGGGCAGACATGCACATATATCGTGTCCTTAACATTCAAAACATGCAGGCCCACAACTTTTGAATGCGACGCGTGAGAGTTTATTCTACCCTCCTCTTTCTCTGGCGCTAAGGCGAAACACTCTGCTTGCAGGCCCACGGCAGTATCCACCAGATGCTTTGCCATTTATTTTTAAGCCTCGTGCATATTGTCTTCTGTTGTCAGATAGCACGCACGCACGCACGCACGCACGCACGCACGTACACACACACACACACACACACACACACACACACACACACACACACACACAAACACACACACGCCAAAGTCCACTCTGTAGCAACGTGTGACTTCCACATATAATGTGTGTTTTCTTGATTATGAATATGATTATATGCAGTCCTTCCGGTTAGTTTACATCATGTTCTGGGATCAGGATTAAATAAGTGTTATTATTCTTTAAAAAAAAAAACGTAGACATTAGATGTATTGCTCTGTTCCTCACATGTGTTTTTTTTTACATTATTATTATTTTCGTATACACAGTTGAACTATTATTTGGGATTGATTGATTTGTTTCTGGACTGATGCTCCCTCTATAGTATGAGCTGATTATTATTATTTCTTAAAATTTTACATTTAATTTTACCATATTTTTAAATGAAGAAGAAATCATCCGACACGTTTGCGCCCTGCACCACGTCTTATTGCATCAAGCTAAATACATGATATACAATATAAATACAGTAAATACAACAGATAATAGAACCCCGAAGTGACGACGAATACGCGGATTTGCTCATGTTGACTTTATATATTGACTTTATATATTGTCCATATCTGTTGTGCAGGTTATTTCTCTGCGCTCCAGAAAGGCTGTTTTATTGTGCTTTTATTCTGCTGGCCAGAGCTTCAAATTGGTTTGGAATCAATTAAAATGTCCCATTTTTCTCCGGTGTTTTAAAGTGCACAGGTGAGACAAATAGACGCACGCACACGCACACACACACACACACACACACACACACACACACACACACACACACACACACACACACACGCACACACACACACACACACACACACACACACACACGCACACACACACACACAGCCGCCGCTCTCTCGCTCCAGTGCACGCGCGCAGCCGCGTAATAACGTCTTCACAGAAACCTACAGAAATATAATTAAAACAGAAACGTGGAACAGCTTTGCACACATTTCGGAGAAACGTTCATTTTTTTTCTTGAAAATCCACACTGATTCTGACCGCAACTTACACACGCCATTGATTTCCTCAACCTATTTCAGTTACTGGGGCTGGATGCTTTATGAAGTCAATAAATGAAAGCTATAGCGCAACACCACAAGACATTTTTTTTAGATTTTCTTTTTGCTGATTTTGCACAAAATGACCCCCACCCCTCTCCTCAACCACCAGCCTGATCAAATTGACACAGGTTCCCAGTCTCTCTCTCTCTCTCTCTCTCTCTCTCTCTCTCTCTCTCTCTCTCTCTCTCTCTCTCTCTCTCTCTCTCTCTGGCCTATATTTACTAATTGCCAGATACCCTATTGATCTTTGTGTTAAATGACCCCCAGGCCATGAGATGGACTCCCAGTCGAACTTGGCCTGGCTCAACAGTTTCTGATGTTTTGACAGAAGTAATAAAACCCAACCCATAACACTTTAAAACCAACAATGGTAGCTATGTTGAACTTCTGGCTAAACGCTCAGGGTCCTGTGCTTGCTCCCATGTATTACTGCTATGCAGCTGTAATATGTGTCAGATAGCACCCCCTCCATGTTCACAGATTAGAGCCTGAACATAAAAATGATAGGATCATCAAATGAAGAGGAAACAGAACGTCAGTATCGTGTTTTGGTAGAGGGACGTCAATTCGTTGGCTGATATTTATGTACTTGTATTCTCTGCAGTAGAAACACATTCAGCTCCTAACACTGTCACTAATTGATAAAGGCTAGTGACTCGCCTACAGTGCATGCAGAATCAAAGCAATTTCATTATTTTTTATTTGAATGTCAGTAGTGCCAGACATAATGCAAAATGAAAATACCTGTGAGATCTTGATTTTATTGCTGCAGACCTTTCCCAGATAAAACACGGGGAGGAAACCTGAGCTTCTTGTGGTTCCACAGAGCCCATTTGCATCTGTGTGTGTGTGTGTGTGTGTGTGTGTGTGTGTGTGTGTGTGTGTGTGTGTGTGTGTGTGTGTGTGTGTGTGTGTGTGTGTGTGTGTGATGATGTGAATGATCTGAGCAGCGCTCTGAATCAGTTTTACATCTTTGTCTAATATGACAGACTTTGAGCGCTATGATATTCAGATTCTTGGGAATTTTTGCACCCCAAAAAATGAAGCCATCCAGGGAATGCCGAGTGTTGGTTCTGTGCAGTATTCTCAGAAATACTCTTCACTATCCAATCAGAAAGATCTGCTTTGGAGGGATTTTTGTGAAATCAGGTTTTTGACACAAAAACGCTCCATTTACTTTCTTTTAAATGCCGTTGAAGTTTTTCTTCTTTTGAGCATTTGACAAATTTTAGGACCATTTGTGTCAATTTTTGAAGGATTGAACAATTGTGTAGCCGAACTAATTGCATCAGTCCACATTTGGCACGGCCACATATGCTGCATACGTACTTGATTATGGAAGTTTGTGGGATGTGAGTTCCTCATGTGCACATGCAGGATACAGTTTAGTGTGTGTGGTGAGCAGCGTGGCGCTCAGTCTTCTTTCCATGTTTAGTTCCAGGACTGGTTCTGAATCTTTTTCCAGTGAAATACCTTTTTACTGTACCTGTTTAAAGGCAATCATATTCTCAGATTTATGACATGAAAATCAGGAAAAATGTTTGAAAGCCCAAGAAAAAGCACTTTTATTCACAACACAGACATACATCTTTATTTGTAACATGAATTTTGTGGCAGGGAGCAGTTGGATCAGTTCAGGGTTTGGTTATGCTGACAGTTAGTTCAATGGCAAGCCACTGTCAGTTTCAGTAACATGTGGTCCACATTTAATTCAAATAATATGACACAAATAAAAATGATTTTTCAAAGTATATCTTCAAATTCCGAAGATTGTTCTCCCCATAAAGTATTCCCCTTGATGGGGAGGACAGCGAGGTCTAAAGTCTCGGTTCTGCGTCTATTTCTGAATCTTTGAAACGGCCATTAAGGAAAACATATCTTCTCTTGCACCTTTGTCAGGAATTAACTGAAGATTTACAACACAAAGAACAGCTACTCTATGAATTACTGGACTTCTAAAGCTTTCAAGAGAGATGATCCATTTTATGCGAGCATATAGTTGAAATGGGACATTACCCTTTTTTAAATAGTCTGTTTTATGACTGTTCCACTGCCAACTTTTTAATGCTTTCTTTCACTATCAGTGACTCGGTTTCTCCCCCTGAGCGCTGTGTTAGACACCCTTTTATCTCCGGGGAAATGCTTTTATTGCTATTCAGTCAGTTGCTGCTGTAAGTATGCTGCTGCTGCCGCTGCTGTTCTGGCCAAGTGTCCCAAAAGAGACGTCTCTAATCTGGAGAAGCACAGGTGCCATGAAATGTGAAAATAATTTAGAAATGTGGACATTGTTATGACTCCTGAATGAATCCCAGTGTGCCGACAAAGTACAGAAAAGCCCTTCTATGATTCCGAGGTTGTCATCATAATCGTTTAGCTGTTTAAGACTTGATAAAATACCTGTGATCCCCCAAAGAGTCTCACATAACCCTCCATTGCAACACCTCAACAGTTTTTGTTTTTTTTTGTTGGGGGGGGGGTAACTTTATTATACAGTGCATATTCAGTATTGTGTTTACCTGATTTGATGAAAAGCCAATGATCTACAATTTAAGACTCTCACTCTGCGTACAAGTGATAGAAATAAAGAAAGAGCTTTTTTTTCCTTTTTTTGGATTGAGCAGAAACTGCAAGTGTTGAAGTCACAGTGACTCACTGAAGGCTCGGCAACATTTAACTGGCTTTGCTGAGCTCTGTGAAGTATGTGCTCACACACATAAGCCATACACACTAATGCAGATGGATCCTGGATGGACACACACACACACACACAAATGCACACATGCACACACGCACACACATACACACACACACATCTCAGTGGTGACAGATTTTTGGGCAATGTTAGGATTTAACCCCAATCAATCACAAACTAGAAAGGTTGAGTGTAAATGTCATCCAAACAGCAGGAGCTGGCACTGTTGGCTGGCTAAATACACGTGTATGTGTGTGTGTGTTTGTCTGAGTGTGTGAGTGAGACTGTGAGAATCAGTGTGTGCACTATACAGTTGTTGGATTTCCCTTTACTGTTCTGAGCTTTGACCTTGGCACAGCAATGGGTGGCCACTTCTTACACCTGGACAACACACACACACACACACACACACACACACACACACACACACACACACACACACACACACACACACACACACACACACACACACACACACATTTTAGCCCCATGCTTCCTGCCCGGTCATGCTGGCGAAGTCAACTTTTGAGTTGATATACAAACACCATCGCATTAAGCTCCTGCACATGGCTCTAAATCCCATTCATTCCAATGATACGTTGACCTCACATTATCCAGTTGGCAAATGGACGCCTCTTTTCGCCTTGCGCCATGACCTCACTCGCCATGTTTGTAAAAGCACAGCAATCTCCCAATCATTTGGCAGCTGAGAACTGCGGCATGCCTGAGAGACTTTTAAGACATATCCCTGATGTTTTTCTTTTTTAGCAGCCCCCTGTTCTTCGTCTCTCCTCATACCCTCCGTCTCCAGCCTCCTGATGGGGCAGGGTCTCGTTAAAAATAGCCGAGCGGCGGTATGTGTTGGCGAAAAGGGGGTTCAAAAAATTAAAAAAAGCCATTACACTACAGCTAAATGCATTTTGTCTTGACCTGTGGCTGCTTATCGAGTTACGTCCCTCCACTGCTGCAGAAGACTCCATCCAGTTTCTTGGGGCTAAGAATACACGGCATAGCAAATAC